>NC_134363.1:177135266-177435266 GCF_048569485.1 Anomaloglossus baeobatrachus | reverse complement strand
TCACAGCAGCCATCAGCCCTTCATAGTGGTCACAGCAGCCATCAGCCTCTCATAGTGGTCACAGCAGCCATCAGCCCTTCATAGTGGTCACAGCAGCCATCAGCCTCTTATAGTAACTACAGCAGCCATCAGCCTCTCATACTGGTCACAGCAGCCATCAGCCTCTCATAGTGGTCACAGCAGCCATCAGCCTCTCATTGTGGTCACAGCAGCCATCAGCCTCTCATAGTGGTCACAGCAGCCATCAGCCTCTCATAGTGGTCACAGCAGCCATCAGCCCTTCATAGTGGTCACAGCAGCCATCAGCCTCTCATAGTGGTCACAGCAGCCATCAGTCCTTCATAGTGGTCACAGCAGCCATCAGCCTCTTATAGTAACTACAGCAGCCATCAGCCCTTCATACTGGTCACAGCAGGCATCAGCCTCTCATAGTGGTCACATCAGCCATCAGCCTCTCACAGTGGTCACAGCAGCCATCAGCCTCTCATAGTGGTCACAGCAGACATCAGCCTCTCATAGTGATCACAGCAGACATCAGCCTCTCATAGTGGTTACAGCAGACATCAGCCTCTCATAGTGGTCACAGCAGCCATCAGCCTCTCATAGTGGTCACAGCAGCCATCAGCCTCTTATAGTGGTCACAGCAGCCATCAGCCTCTCATAGTGGTCACAGCAGCCATCAGCCTCTCATAGTGGTCACAGCAGCCATCAGCCTCTCATACTGGTCACAGCAGCCATCAGCCTCTCATAGTGGTCACAGCAGCCATCAGCCTCTCATAGTGGTCACAGCAGCCATCAGCCTCTCATAGTGGTCACAGCAGCCATCAGCCTCTCATAGTGGTCACAGCAGCCATCAGCCTCTCATACTGGTCACAGCAGCCATCACCCTCTTATAGTGGTCACAGCAGCCATCAGCCCTTCATAGTGGTCACAGCAGCCATCAGCACTTCATAGTGGTCACAGCAGCCATCAGCCCTTCATAGTGGTCACAGCAGTCCATAAACAGTAGTTTTGAGAGATGACTGCTCCCAAATCCTTGACCTTTCATGACTCAGCTATATATATGTACCGCCCCTCGGATCCGGGCTCGTTTGTCGGTGGCTCGAGCGCCTTCAGACCAGGGGTCACTTCGCTCTGCAAGGGGCTTGTGCTTTGAAGGGGGTTTAGGGTTACTTCCGAGGCTGGTGAATGTAGGCACCACCGCTGCTGTTTACTAGGGGACACAGTGGCGTGGGTCACTTACCCGCTCTCCAAAATGTGCCTCCACTTCACGCACTCGCACAGCCGCAGCTATCTCTCCCATCTCGGCCACCCATCGTTTCATCAGGGACCGCACCTGGGCCTGCAAGCGGCAACACATCAGGGTCGTCCGGGCTTCCACCCACGCCGCTGTTCCAGGCGCGGGCTCCGGGATTGCGGGCTTGCCAGACGGGGCGGACATGGTGCTTGCTCGGGGTCCAGGAACCACACGGGTGGCAGAGTCCTGGAGTCCCTGCCCTTTATTTTCTTGGTTTGGTCACATGACATGGGATCTTCACCCCCCCACCACCCCCCCTTGGTCTTTTCGCGGCACTCCCTGTTTCTGCTGGGCAGTTTCACTTTTCGACCGCGCGCTTTCCTGCACGGCCGAGTTCCCACGGGGCTTCAACTCTCGCGCTCTTTTCGCGGGGAAGACTGCTTTGGCGGGAATCTTCGCGCCAAAACATGGCGGCAAGATGGCGGATTCTGAAATTTTTCAACGGGTCACCGCTGACTTCTACTTCAAGGCGCACTTCACCAGGTAGGTGATTAGGTAAGTATCCTGTTCGTGACGCCAGAAAAGTCAATGTGTACCGTCCTGCGCTCGGCTGCAGCCGAGACGCTCGGAACCGGGCTCGTTTGTCGGTGGCTCGAGCGCCTCCGGGCCGGGGGTCACTTCGCTCTGCAAGAGGATGGCGCTTTGAAGGGGGTTTAGGGTTACGGCCGAGGCCGTGGTTGTTGTTGTTAGAGTTTGTGACGCCACCCACGGGTTGTGCTGAATGTAGGCACCACTGCTACTGTTTACTGGGCACCCCGGGGGAGATGTTGTGCAGCTTTGGTGTTAACCCCTCCGTGGGCAGGGGTGGTGGCCCCGAGACCCGTTTGGTGTGATGTGTCGGTGCTTGGTGGTGCAGGGTAATGCGTGGCCCGAGGGCACAGTTGTACTCACTATTACAGATGCACAGAGTCTTTGGTAAACTAGAAAGATGGTGGTCGGTGCCCGCAGCCGGCTGCGTCTGGTCCCCCAGTCGAGTTGGTGGTCTCGGCCTTTCTCCTGCACCTTCTTGTAGTTGTGGACAGCCCGTGCTTCAGCAACGGGAGTCCCGCTCCCCGGCGTTTTGTGTCAGAATAGCCTGTTTGCCCACAGATGCTGGCCCTTTGGATCTCTTAGCCTGAGCGGTGGCTTTTATCCCCTTTTGGTGGGCTGTTGTCTTCAGTCGGGACTTGCGTGGGAAAGGACCTAAAGTCCAGACCTCAATCAGTTAATTAACGGGGTCCGGTAGTTTCGGGACCGCGTTTCAGGGTCTGAGTACCCCCCTTTATGCTCCGGCTTCCAGTCGGTTCCCTGGTTCGGTACCTTACGGTTCCACTGAGCCGTGTCCCCGGCTCCTGCAGGCTGAGACCACCATTTGCCTCCTAGCCAGAGGTGACTGGGCTCCGACCCAAACACCTGGAGTTAGACTAGGGCAGACTTGGGCACAGGTCTGCCTCTGCACTTCAACTTCACTCCTCTCCTCAAACTCAACTCAGACCAACTGGCTTTTCCTGCCTCAGGACCTATGAACTCCTCGGTGGACGTGGCCAACCGCCTGGATCCGCCCCCCCCTGGTGTGGACATCAAATCCTAAGGGAGGTGACTAAGGTTTTAAGGGTTGGCTGATGTTACCCTTTTTTTTAGGGGACGAGTATTTGTGCAAGGGCCTACCTGTGACTACCTGGCTAGTCCAGGACGTCACATATACATACAGGATCTCTGGGCAGCACTAAACAATAAGGAGAAGGCCCCTGGGCATCCATGTCTTCCACCCTCCTGACCCAACTGGCCCTAACGTTACAGCAACATTGGGTGTCTTAGTTTAAGTCAATATTTTTTACAAAAGTTTGATCACACGCTGTTACATTTACAGCCCTTGACAATTTCTGCTAACTCTCCCTCATTGTCGAGTGAGACGCAAAAAGTGTCTAAAACACATAATAAAGGTTGTACGTTGTTTTGTTCTAGTCATAATTTTGCAGCTTTTATATTAATACATTTTCCCCAATTTACTCGGTTAAAACGATGTCACAGTATCCATCTCCAGTCCACGTAAGTTGAAAAATGCTGCAAACCATTAAGATGCGCATGACTCCATGAACTGGGCGCATCTCACTCCAGCGCCCCCTTTATTAACCCCGGGCGCACAGAACACCAGTCTGAATTGGGGCATAATCTAATGGGGCAGAGGGAGCGGCACAAAAACTGACTTTCATTTCTGTAGAAATGAAACTTACAGGAATTTGTCTGAACTTTAGAATCTTTAAGTGCGGAGTCTGAAAACCAAAAATGACGTCAATAAAAAGGAGGAACCAGATGTGGATTATTTCTAAATTCAGAAACTGGTAAAACTGGTTTGGGCGCTGCTTCAGAGGAAAATAGGAAAACCCCTTAAAAAACTAGTCTTTAATGTGAACACACTTTTTTCTGTACATTTTACATTTCTTCATGAACCCAGCAAGTCACCAGGATCATTTCCAGAATTACCGGCCCTCTGCGGACAATATCAGGTGAGCCTCGGCCACTATACCCAATCTCATACCACTATATATTCAGGAGAGGAAAGGGGGGGTAGCAGTGCTTCTGTCATACTGAGGACAAAAATATACCATTTATACAAGGAGCTGCAAAATTATATATTTTTTTCTTTTTGGGGGGGATTTAGAAAGTATATTGAAATACACAAACCATATTTGACTACATTATTTTTTCTCATTACCTGGTGTAAATGCCGATGTTCTCCTGAATCCGGTGTTTTTCTTTTGTTCGTGCTCCTCTCCATTCCTGAGAAAGTGATGCCCCTATAACTGAAACCTAAGGCATGCACTGCATTCATCTAATAATGCTTTGCAATTCAGATGAAAGGATAAAAGGATCCCACAGGTTGAATTTCAATGGCCGATCCTTTTATTTTCTCTGGAGGAGAAGAGCCGGCATTGGAGATGTTTGCCAGTGTCTCTCTTATAGATCCGGTGTATGGGGGAGCCCAAAGAGATAGTAGCCAGTGGAGCAATCGTTTAGCCGACAGCTACCATATCTAATGTGTATGGGGACTCTCAACTCTCCCCCAATAGATGATAGGGGACAAAGGGATCCAACAGGATGAATTTCAATGGCCGATCCTTTTTTTTTTTCTCTGGAGGAAGAGCCGGCATTGGAGATGTTTTCCAGCATCTCTCTTATAAATCCAGGGTATTGGGGAGCCCGAAGAGATAGTAATCAGTTGAACAATTGTTTGGCCGACAGCTACCATATCCAATATGTATGGGGGCCTCTTAACTCTCCCCCAACAGATGATAAGGGGGCAAAAGGATCCAACAGTTTAAATTTCAATGGCCGATGCTTTTGTTTTCTCTGGAAGAAGAGCCACCATCGGAGGTGTTTGCCAGCATATCTCTTATAGATATGGTGTATGGGGAGCCCGGATAGATAGTAGTCCGTGGAACAATTGTTTAGCCGACTGCTACCATATCTAATGTGTATGAAGGCCTTATAGGTGGGATTTCCTCAGGGCTGTTCCCTACTCATGACATCATAATAAACTACAGATTTCCCATAGGGTTCAATGTTGGTGAGTTTTGAGGCCAGTACAAAATAGCAAACAATGAACACCAACACTGTTCGCGAACTTGGAAACCACTCATGCAGTGTCCACATTCCATATAATGAGGACAATGCCTGGACTGTCCGCATGGCTCCTGACCTGAATTTCCAGGTTCGGGTGGTCAATCCGAGCATTGTGGTCCTTATACGGACTGTGACATAAGCCTATGTAAACATGGCATTAGTAGCAGTTTTGTCCTCAGAAGGTCCACATACTTTTCACTGAATAAGGAGGCTACATTTTTATACGGTCATAAGATGTCTTTGGTAATGTCTTGGTTGCAGGTTCTGACACTTGAATTCCCTTTAAAGAAATGGCCAACAAATATTCTGAAAGAAAATTCTTCACCATGTACCATGGGACAACTGTGAGTGCAGCTTATAGTATCATCAAGCATGGATTTCGAGTTTCTGATGGTGGGATGTTGGGGAGAGGAGTCTACGTTAGTAAACAATTTCAGAAGGCTGAAAAATATCCAATAGATTCAACAGATCAGAATGTTGTTTTGGAGCTTTCTGTAAAAGTGGGAAAAGTTAAGAAGATTGACAGTCAAGATCACCCTCTGCGACTCACCTGGCACGATCACGGATACGACACTGCTTGGGTGCCTCAAGGATGTGGCATGGTGCCGAGTAACCAGGAAGAGGACTGTGTTTTTGACCCTCATAGGATCAGGGTGACCAAGGTGGCAAAAGCACCTCCTCAACATAAGGATTCTTTAAATAGCTTAATTCCTAAAAGACATTGACATGGAATATTTGCTACTAGGATTCTATAAAGAGAATTTTCTCATAACGACTCTGTTAAGGTAGCCGGTCATCAAATATACGGTCTACTGCCCATGATAATATATAGGATACTGTTCGCTTATTAAAGACGTGTACTAAGAGTCATCTGCACATGTGCTGGAAGTCACCGGAACCGACTTGCACTGCCAGGATTGCATTATTTAGGAGGACACCAAACTTTGACCAGACCCCCTATTTTATAAGTTTTATCTTCACTCTCCAAGGCCCATTTCAAAAGAGCATTTATTGCTATCCTGTAAAACCTTACGTCGGCTGTTTCGGTTGGTATATTTGATGACCTGTATACTTTACACTGTGTAGTGCTATCACCATGTACCAAGAGTTGTACACAACAATCTCTTGTCATCGGGTTTACACTTCTGGTTTCATTCCAAAATGGTTTATAGCCATTAAAATATTTAACATCTATACAACGTTTCCCTTTTAGCCTAAGGCAATGGTCTCCAATGTGGGGGTATTCAGACTACAGGCTTTCCGAACATGGTCAGAGCTGCAGTTTGTAATGGCAGAAGAACTGCGGGTTGGAGACTATTGACCTAAGTCAAAAGGACAGGACAATCGGAGCAATATACTAAATAATAATTACCAAAAATAATATTACTAACCCAAAAAGTTACATAATTACACGTAGATATTCAGGGACTTTATAATAGTTGATTGTATAATTTATTGTCAATTTACTTGAAATAATTGTGTTTTTTTTATGTCGTCTTTCCATGAATGTGAGGATAATGGGCACAATATTATAAAGTGATTATGTCATTAAAACAAACTATGGTGTTACTGGTGTATTTATGATTTATACGGAGTTTGTGTTTGCTATTGATTTACCCTACCACGGCAGTCAGTAGTAATTATGCTCTCCAATCAGTATGGGGGAAGGACTGAAGTATACTGTACTTGTGCACACATTCTGGAACTTTTTAAATAGTTGGAATTGGAAAATCAGCCAAAAACATCTAAAGATCCCAAACCCTGTCCGTGATGGACAACATAAAAAACAAAACAGGCAAACACATATAATAGACTTTAAAAAAAAAAGAAAAATATCCAATTTTCATAAAATATAGCTTTTATTCAAAACTCCATTAAAAAATTATTTCACGTTCATGTCGGGTGGAGGTATGTGCACAGGTAGCGTTTCGGCAACTAGTCTTCGCCTTCATCTTGGTCTAGTTTTTCAATGGTGCTTTGAATAAAAACTATATTTTATGGAAATTGGATCACCACTGGATTTTTTTCCTTTTTTCTTGGCCTTAACCTGTGGGTGTTACTTCCATGCTCTCCGTGCGGGATCCTCCAGATGAAAGATCAACTATTATTCCACAGGGGGAGGGTAAGCTGGCATTGCCACAGTTTTTTTCAGACTGTAAAAAAGGTGCAAATAGAATAGTGAATTCAGGCCCTATGTGCTATAAAGTTGTTAACATATTAGTTAAAAAAATATGGTAAATTCCCTGATTATTGCAGCAAGATAAGTTTGTAACAGGATTTTTCTATGTTTATCGTAGTATCATAGAGCCCAATTACATAATAGTGTGAGATTATGGAGGTTACCATCCACCAGGGGTCTCTGTTGTCAATGGCATAGAAGAATCTTTGGTAGATCTGGTGGCGCAGTTAGTTCCCAAGGATAATCGAAAGCTTGAGGACGTTTGAGAGTGAGCTCCATCCAAATCTCTAGAACTTCGTATCCTGATGTTCCTTGATTGTCCGAAGTTTCATAGAGACCTGTTCCTGTTCCAGAGACATTTGCCTCAGATGAAGAGTGGCTTTTCTGGTGCTCTGAGTGCCTGACTGGTTACCGTTTCCTTGTTCATCCACCTAACGGTCAACTGTGCTGCTGCAACCCTTCCAGCGACCAAGTTACAATAGGTAAGTCCTGAGCTCAGGTCCCACCACAGAGACCTCGGTGCATAAGTGTACACGAACATAGAGTTAAGTGCCAAGAGTAGTTATGTCTAGAGTCTAAAGGGACAGAACTTTGTTTAAACGAGTAAAGTGCTCACAGTAAAATAGACTTTATTCACCTCCTTTCTCAGTTGTTGCGGGAGAGAGATAAAATTAGTTTTGGAACCTTTGTGCTGCACCACCAACAGGTCAACTAATGCATTCATCGATTTACACTGTTTCTTATAGGTTCATTATTTATGTTCGGTAAATTGCTGAGTTATGAAAAATGAAGAAAAGAAGCATACAGATACCAGGGGATCACACCATAAATAACCATAAGATTATATATTTAACACACATAATTAAAACATTTATGGTGTGAGCCCCTGGTGTCTGTATGCTTTTTTTCTTTTGTTTTTCACTGCTCTCTTTTGGCATACACGGGTTCTTCAATCCCTCTAATTTTTGTGTAGTAAATTTCTGTTTCATCACCTGGGACATCTTAGGTCCGTGTCGCTTGGGTAGCACAGAGGTCCTAGTCACTTCTGACTGAGTGTTTGTTATATTTCACCGTTGGTATTTTGTGGGACTCATAAAACTTTCCACTACACCCACTGTTAAGTAAAAGTTCTCTGGCACGGTTTGGTCTCATTCTTCATCCGCCATCCCTTGTATTCTGGGGAGACCACCCCGACACTCGGTCTACACCTGTACCCTAAATCTTTTGCCCTGTTATCTTGTGTCCTCGCCGATGCCGTCACTTTTCATGAGTCTTCCAATGTTGCTGGATATTTGATCCTATAAATTTGCTTTGGAAGGGTGCTGCTATTTGAACTTTTTACCTGCTGAGATTACTCATAGTCTTATTCACAGCTGCAGCATTTTGTCATCACGCTTTTTTGCCACATATAACCACTCCTGGTTTTACTCCATGCCAGTGATAGATCTTCTATGCTGACCACTTTGAAGGAACCTGGCTCTGGAGAAGCTGAGGTGTTGTTTTAGTTGCAGCTGTATAATTTTCTGCTGAAGAAACTAAGAAATACTTTTTGTTGTTTTTTTTCCTATCCATTTGTCTCACCTACAGTACCTTGTGTTGTTTTATTGTAGTAGTGGGATTAGTGTCCTGCTGGCCTATACCCTAGTCAGGGAAAGTTTAGGGTCAGTAAGGACCGGGGCATGTGTGTCACTTGATGTTTGGTTCTTAACTTGCCGAGTGTCATGGCGGCATCAGACACTGTTCAGACTACAAACTCTGATACTCCACACTATGCCTTCTCTGGTGCTTCTGAGTTGCACAGACAGGCTCGTGCGTCGGCGAGCTGTGTTCTCATTAGTGATCAAGCTGTCAGGAGTCAATTTCTGTAAGCCTAAAGGTTACATTTTAGATCAAATGTTGCGGGAAACCTATTGTTACTCCCCACCTTTTTAAGATGGAGGAACCTGTCTTCTCATGCCGACTATAGCTTTTGCTTATCTGTTCCATGTGGTGTTGTGTTCCAGTAACTGGTGATTTATTGCGTGTTGCTTGGTGTGCTGTGGAATTCCCCCTGTTGTCCGGTTATTTCCTTCCTGCTATTTATTTTTCTCCTTGTCTGATAACTCCATGTGAGTGTTCTGTATGAAAGAGTTTTGGTTTCCCCTGTTTGTCCATATCTGTAGGTCCAACCACTCTTGTCCTCCTGTGGGGTGGGGGAGAGGGGGTATTAGATCAGGGCTGGCCAGGAGCAGGGCAAGGAAGGCGGCCCAGTCATAGTCACCGTTAGACATATCTCTGGGAGTAGGGTTAGCCAGTCTAGGAGCCCCGCTCCCCCGTTATCACCTATCACCCAGTGACAATGTTATAGCACACAGAGGGATGGACCCATCCAGGGACGTTAGGGAGTGCAGGGATCAGCCACAGGTGAGTGTTAGCTAGTGACCCCGATCCCCATCGCCATGGCCTTCCTTTACATTTTCCCTGGTTTTCCGTCTGCATTGTGCCTTCAAGGCATTCCCTCACCCAGGTAGGACACTTATTTCTGGGGTTTCTGAGGTTCAGTCACATCGCCACTCCTTCAGTGCCACTGTAGGTGACTAAGATGTTCTGTTATTTTCTTATCCTGATTTTTATACATTTTCTATTTCTAGATCCAAGATCTTGATCTTAGAGAAGACCAGAAATCGTATCTGGTACCAAAATTGTACTTTGCCTGTATTGTAACCCAACAGAACCAGGTGAGTAAAATCATTGCATTAGATGCCCTTCGTTACACGTGTTCATCCACATGGGATAGATACGCAGTGGATTTTCTGTCTCAGATTTACATGCAGAAAATCTTGTGCAAATGTGATGGAAAAAAAACAAATGACAGCCCACATCTGGCCACAGCGGTTTTTGGAAGAGAAAAAAGCAATATTTTTTTCCTACAAGGTTCCCTTACCAGCCTTGCATTGTTATGGAGCCTGATAAAGCAACCAACAAGATGTTTTTCAAGGTCTGAATGTTTTGGTAGGATCATCAACCAGGGATGAGCAAATTTGGATTCAGCCGTTTGCCCGAATAAATTTAACAAGAATCAAATTTCCTAGATAAATCCAAAGTGAATAAAATGGACTTTATTTTGCTTCTGGGTCTCACCAGAACCTCAAAGCATAATAAACAAGATGAAAACAAACACGTACTCATCCTTCTGACCACCTTGCCCACTGCCGAAGCTCCCGATCCAAAAAAACGTACTTATCTTTCCGACCACCTGTCCCTCTGCCGCAGCTCTCCATCTGGTCCAACCTCCTCCAGTCTCTCCTTTACAGCTCCACGACATGAGCAGTTCTCTTCCTCTATCTTTACTCTGCACCGCAGCCTCTGGCGATTAGTATGTCTCTGAGTTCACAACATGCTTCGCCTGAAGCCTAATCAGTGGCTTGGGCAATGCTTGTCATGGCAATGCGTCTATTGACGACATAGGTGAGTCCAGGGGAGCCTATACTGGCCATCCTAAAGCTCACCCAAACCCTGGAGGCACCCTCAATAGTAGGGAGGTCCAGGTCACCACCCTAAGCCCTATCTCCTGTCCTCGTCCCTGATGTTAGAGCCCTCCTCCACAACCCCCCACCCGGGGGTAGTGGGCAAAAACAGAAGAAAACCTCCACCAACAAAAATAGGCTCACAGGAGTTACAACATAAACAACTACCACTCGTACACACAGCAACCACACACAAAGGGGCCTCTACAAGTGTACAAGGGGAGACAACAGGAGGAAAGCAGACAACTGGGAAACTATCATACAAGAACCAGACACACCTGAAAATGCTGCAGCAACCACCTATGCTGCAGCCCAAAGCACCACAGAACGACAGAATCCCTACAGCTCCTTCCTCCTCCTGGCCAAGTCTCCAAATGATGAAAGGAAATATCCGGCACCCTCTGGTGGATGTTGAGGGTATTTATAGGACCAGGGCACGGTCCCGACCGGAATCATCTGACCAGGAGCTGCTGGAAGGAAAGCCGGCATTAACGCTCTCCTCCGCAAAGGAAAGGGCTCTTAATTTAATCGGCAGAGTCCCACAAAACAAAGTGAGACTCTGACTCAGAGCATGTCACCACAATCTACCACAGATGCAAGTCCGTAACAATAGGCCTGGTCATTGCCAGAGGTTTCTGTAGAGTGAAAATAGAGGAAGAGGATATCGCTTACCGTAGAGAAGAAGAGACCGGAGGAGCTGCATGGCACATGAAGCTGCAGTGATGGTACAGGTGAGTGGAGAGGTGAGTATTTTTATTTTTTTTTCCATTCCTTTCCCAGCCCTCTACAAATCAGAAAAATTTCACACCCACAGCTGCAATTTTGCTGGATTCACAAAACTAAATCACAAAAATAAAATGATTTTGAAGAATCCAAATTTTTGTAAAATTCAATTTGGCTCAATCAAATTTACTCATCTCAATTATCAACTCAACCAAGTAGGGATCTCCCATCAGTCACCTTTCAGTCTCCCTTCTGGTTATAAAGTAAACTAAATTACCGTATATACTTGAGTATAAGCCGAGGCCCCTAATTTTACCACAAAAAAACTGGGAAGACTTATTGACTCAAGTATAAGCCTAGGGTGGGAAATGCAGCAGATACTGGTAAATTTCAAAAATATATACTAATAAAATGTAATGTACCCATCCTTGTCCCCTGTAGTAATGTGGCTGTCCTTGTCCCCTGTAGTAATGTGGCCATCCTTGTCCTCTGTAGTAATGTGCCCATATTGTCCCATGTAGTAATGTGCCCATATTTTCCCCTGTAGCAAGTGCCTATATTCTCCCATGTAGCAATGTGCCCATATTGTCTCCTGTAGTAATGTGTCCATCTTGTCCCCTGTAGTAATGTGCCCATCTTGTCCCCTGTAGTAATGTGCCCATATTGTCCCCTGTAGTAATGTGACCATATTGTCTCCTGTAGTAATGTGTCCATCTTGTCCCCTGTAGTAATGTGCCCATCTTGTCCCCTGTAGTAATGTGCCCATATTGCCCCCTGTAGTAATGTGACCATATTGTCTGCTGTAGTAATGTGTCCATCTTGTCCCCTGTAGTAATGTGCCCATATTGTCCCCTGTAGTAATGTGCTCATCTTGTCCCCTGTAGTAATGTGCCCATATTGCCCCCTGTAGTAATGTGACCATAATATCCCCTCTAGTAATGTATCCATCTTGTCCCCTGTAGTAATGTACCCACATATTGTCCCCTGTAGAAATGTGGCCATCTTGTCTCCTGTAGTAATGTGCCCATCTTGTCCCCTGTAATAATGTGCCCATATTGTCCCCTCTAGTAATGTATCCATCTTGTCCCCTGTAGTAATGTACCCACATATTGTCCCCTGTAGAAATGTGGCCATCTTGTCTCCTGTAGTAATGTGCCCATCTTGTCCCCTGTAATAATGTGCCCATATTGTCCCCTGTAGTAACATGACCATATTGTCCCCTCTAGTAATGTATCCATCTTGTCCCCTGTAGTAGTGTGTCTTGTCCCCTGTAGTAATGTGCCCATATTGTCCCCTGTAGTAATGTACTGACCATATTGTCCCCTCTAGTAATGTATCCATCTTGTCCCCTGTAGTAGTGTGTCTTGTCCCCTGTAGTAATGTGCCCATATTATCCCCTGTAGTAATGTTCCCACATATTGTTCCCTGTAGTAATGTGCCATATTGTCCCCTGTAGTAATGTGGCCATATTGTCCCCTGTAGTAATGTGGCCATATTGTCCCCTGTAGTAATGTGCCATATTGTCCCCTGTAATAATGTGGCCATCTTGTCCCCTGTAGTAATGTGGCCATCTTGTCCCCTGTAGTAATGTGCCCATCTTGTCCCCTGTAGTAATGTGCCCATCTGTCCCCTGTAGTAAAGTGGTCATATTGTCCCCTGTAGTAATGTGCCCATCTTGTCACCTGTAGTAATGCGGCCATATTGTCCACTGTAGTTGTGTCGCCCTGGACAAACCAGGGGACACAGGTAACAACACACACACACCCCCACCCCCAGCAGTTCACAGCAGACATCCCCAAAGTGACCTGCTTTCTGCCTCGGGCTCAGACTGACACACCAGGTGGGCGGAGTCAGGAGATGAGGACGCCCACTCTGGAGTGAGCTGGCCTGAGGCAGGAAAAACAAGCCCAGAGAGAAGTTCAGGAGTGAAGGAGAAAGGACGTCTGCAGGGAGGCAGACGCAGATTGGGGCCTAGGTTGGAGCCTAGGGCCCCTGTGCAGAAAGTCTGGCAGACGGTAGTGGCCGTCTGCAGGGAGCCGGGGAGCCAGTTGGTGGAACCGCAGGTAGCCGGGGCTGGGCGGTGGCCCCCCGGTACTGAATCGGGGAGCCAGCTGGAAACCGGAGAGCAGGAAGAGTGTGCACGGAGGCGAAGGAAAGGACTTATACTAACAACCTGGGGTCAGGGGAAAAACACCGCAGCCGTCCGAGGGACCCGTCCAATCAGCCGTTTGTTTACTGAGAACTGTGTCGTGTTTACTGGCTGAGTGAGTACCTCCGTGCCGTGCGGCACAGCGCTGCCCCTGCGCCCCTGTACCTCCACAGGCCCCATACCCGCCTGTCCACCATTCCAACCCCATCACTGGGCCCCGGGAGCACCAACCCCTACCCACGGAGGGGCACATCAACAACTGGCTGCACCGGACCATCACTCCCGGGCTCACCATATAGAGCAGCGGTGGTGTTAACAAATCACCACAACCGTGGGTGGCGTCACGGACAATAAACTATCCCAAAACACCAATCCCCTTTTCACTCACGGGCGAGG
This sequence comes from Anomaloglossus baeobatrachus, assembly GCF_048569485.1. Lineage (NCBI taxonomy): Eukaryota > Metazoa > Chordata > Amphibia > Anura > Aromobatidae > Anomaloglossus > Anomaloglossus baeobatrachus. The sequence continues at coordinate 177,421,413 of NC_134363.1, read as the reverse complement.
AGCGCCGCTCGAGTCCCCGGGATCCAGCCCATCGCTCGAGCCACCGAGCAGCGGCAGCAGGCCGCAGTGCCAGCCGGACCCGAGCAGTAGGGAGAGCGCGGCGTCCCCTCCTCCGCCCGCGACATAGTAATGTGGCCATATTGTCTCCTGTGGTAATGTGCCCATACATGTGCCCTGTAGTAATGTTATTATTTTTTAATTATTATTATTAATATTATTATTATTTATTATGTGCCCCATCATTGTGCCTCATCCTGTAGTAATGTGCCCCATAGTAATGTGTGCATCCTATAGTAATGTCCTCTTTCTGGTCCCTTTCTTGTCTCCAATTATGCTGTTGTTCACATACACACAAAAAATATTCTCGCCTGTCCTCCGTTCCTGCGGTGTCCTCTTACCTGCTTCTTGTGAACCTCAGGCACACAGACCCCTTGGTGATTGCAGACGGTGCATGTCGCAAACCATTCAACTGTAGTGAAGCGATCACCAAGGGGCCTGTGTGCCCGCGGTTCACAAGAAGCAGGTAAGAGGACACCGCAGGAATGGAGGACAGGTGAGATTTTTTTTTGTGGGAACCTCACTCGAGTATAAGCCGAGGGAGTCGTTTTCAGCATAAAAAATGGGCTGAAAAACTCGACTTATACTCGCGTATACATGGTAAATAAAAATCAGATTGCAGGTCGCCATGGTCAGGTTAATCTGTGATTTTCCTTCCATTCCGGGCTTCTCATACTGGAGTAATCTGTTGTTTCCTCCTGCAAATGTTGACTAAAGAGGCTACATCTTTATACAGTCATAAGATGTCTTTGGTAATGTCTTGGTTGAGGTTCTCACACTTGAATTTCTTTTAAAGAAATGGCCAACAAATATCCTGGAAGAAGATTCTACACCATGTACCATGGGACAAGTGTTACTGCAGCTCAAAGTATCATCAAGGATGGATTTCGAGCTTCTCCTGGTGGGATGTTGGGGAAAGGAGTCTACGTTAGTAGAGATATACAGAATGCTTCGAAATATCCACTACTGCTATTACAAGCAGATCAGAAAGTGGTTTTGAAGCTTTCTGTAAAAGTGGGAAAAGTTAAGAAGATTGACCGCCTGGATCACCCTCTACGTCTCACCTGGCACGATCACGGATATGACAGTGCTTGGATGCCTCCAGCATGTGGCATGTTGCTGATGGCCCAAGAAGAAGACTGTGTTTATGACCCTCATAGCATCAGAGTGACCGATGTTGTGAGCGGTCTTCCTCAACATATCGATTCTTTAAAGAAATTAATTGCTGCAAAACATTGACGTGGCAGAATTGTCTTACACTTGAAGATTTTTGCACTTGAAGATTTGCTAATAATAGATTCTATAAAGATAATTTTCCTGTAGTTAGTGGAACACAGCCTTAGGCTGGAAGTATACTTTAAAGGGAGGCAATGATCAAACATACTGTCTGCTTCCCATGGAAATTTACTGGTGTTATGGCTTGGTTTGGGGATTCGATTGCATGGTTGGTTGCTCTGTCTCCTGGGCTATTGCCTTTCTTTCTCTACCAAATGATAATGGTTCCTGTTGTCTTTGTTCTTCCTTCATGGTTCGCTCCTTTCCAGATGTTTCTCCTTTGGCCTGCCCTATCACATTCTGGGTTGGGTTTTATATGTTCACTGCACTTCCTTTCTGGTTATTCTTCTAGGTGGTGGACTTTTGTCTGGGAGTTCCAGCCCTTCAGCTATGGGATTTACCTTTGGATAAACCACCAGTTGATATCCAGTGTCGGTTTGTTTTCCTTCCCAGCATCAATTCCTTTCACCTTATATGTCATTCTGGGTTTTTGTGTCTTCCTGCATGCCTTCCTCTCCCCTTGTAGGCAGTGTGTTGCGGCCTCCCCTGAGGTCCATCAGGTGGTACGAGAAACCCCTCGACGGCCTTTTAGGGAGTTAGGTTTGAGGTGGTGTTTTTAGTTGTGCGCTAGGGTCTTCGTAGTCTGTACAGGGACCAGTTGGGTGCAGGCATGTCATATCCCTGTAGTAGGTCTTCCCGTTTCCTTTACCCATCTGTAAGAGTGTTTATATTCATAACAACAGGATACTATTAGCTTATTAAAGCAATGTACTTGAGCTCTTCTGCACATGGACCGTAGGGCACTGGAGCCAGCTTGTAATACCAGGAGTACATTACTTTAAGGAGACCAAACCTGACCCCTCTAGTTTATAACTTTACTTTTACCTTTATTCTCCATGGCCCATTTCAGAGGAACATCTACAGCAGTTTAAGGTTAGTTTATTTAATGATTGGTTTAATCTACACCAGGCTTGGACATCCTGTGGCCCGCTATGCCATTCTGTGCAGCCCCCAACCACATGGACAGAAAAATGCTTGACTAACAGGTTAACTACTTGTGTGCAGCCACAGTGTAGACATTTCTGGATGCCTCATACATTAGGAGAATTGGGTCTCTTAGGCCATTTTGCACTCCAGAAAGGAGCATGTGAATTAGTCAGGTGGCCTTCTGTGTCTGTGGATCTCTCCACTGTAGTTTATGGGAGTTCTGCATAATTAGGCACTAAGCATGATCTATTGTAGACAGTCGTGTGCAAACACAACTTCTTCCTCTTTAGGTCTTATTGACAAAATTTATTTACAAGGATTTAGAAAAGGCTTTTACTGCAAATCCACATAAAAATGCTTCAAATACTCATTGAATTAGCTTCCTAGGTCAAAATAACTTGAAAGATAAAAAAATGACCAAAAATAATAGAACTAAAGTAAGAAAACATGTTCCATAGCTACATCCAGAAATTCAGGTACTTTGTAATAGTCAATCATCTAATTTATTGTCAATTTACTTGAAATTCAATGTGCTTTTATCATGCTATCTTTCCATAATTGTGAGGATAGGTGTGCAATACTTTAAAGTAATTATCCTTCCTTTAAAAAAAACTAAAAAAAACCCTCAAACTAATTATTCTTTTGAGTCCCCACCGCTACTGCTGAGAAGCTTCGGTAGTCCACTGGTATTTCATTGGCCAACACTACAACCATTCAGTTGTCACATGTGGTGCTACCGGTCAGACTTGAGCGGGAAGATCTGCTGCTGTCTTGTACCGTGTCCATGTTGGTAGTCTATGACTGCCAGACTAAAGTCCTGCAAACCTCCTCCTACCTGCCTCCAGGAGCTCTGGTCGAGCTGACAGGAAGGATGGAGCTGCTGGTAGATAGGTGAAGGTTTGGATAACTCTGTTCTAGTGGCCAGCTCTGAGCCAGCTGACAGGGGAGATACGGCTGCTGGTAGATAGGTGAAGGTTTGGATAACTCTGTTCTAGTGGCCAGCTCTGAGCCAGCTGACAGGGGAGATACGGCTGCTGGTAGATAGGGGAAGGTTCAGAGGGCTCTGGTCTAGTGGCCAGCTCTGGTCCAGCTGACAGAAGGGATGGGGCTGCTGGTAGATAGGTGAAGGTTCAGAGGGCTCTGGTCTAGTGGCCAGCTCTGGTCCAGCTGACAGAAGGGATGGGGCTGCTGGTAGGTAGGTGAAGATTCAGAGGGCTCTGGTCTAGTGGCCAGCTCTGGACCAGGTGACAGAAGGGATGGGCTGCTGGTAGGTAGGTGAAGATTCAGAGGGCTCTGGTCTAGTGGCTAGCTCTGGACCAGGTGACAGAAGGGATGGGCTGCTGGTAGATAGGTGAAGGTTCAGAGGGCTCTGGTCTAGTGGCCAGCTCTGGTCCAGCTGACAGAAGGGATGGGGCTGCTGGTAGGTAGGTGAAGATTCAGAGGGCTCTGGTCTAGTGGCTAGCTCTGGACCAGGTGACAGAAGGGATGGGCTGCTGGTAGATAGGTGAAGGTTCAGAGGGCTCTGGTCTAGTGGCCAGCTCTGGTCCAGCTGACAGAAGGGATGGGGCTGCTGGTAGGTAGGTGAAGATTCAGAGGGCTTCGGGCTAGTGGCCAGCTCTGGTCCAGCTGACAGAAGGGATGGGCTGCTGGTGGATAGGTGAAGATTCAGAGGGCCTTGGTCTAATAGCCAAGGTTATGAAATTTGAACCACTGAAATATAAGCACAAATGCGAAATATTGTCTTGTCTCATTAACCATTAACCCTTTGGCTTTGTTGCTCTTTGATGTTCTGCAAAACATTTACACTAATTGTGATTAACATGTTAATAAATTTGTGTAATAAATATTGTTTTGTTGCAAATCTTTTACTTTCTATGTTTTCAGTAGTGATGACTGTCATGAGTGTGTCATGGTTGACAGACAACTCTGTGGTGTCTGGTTGCAGAAAGTCGCTGCGTTTGGCTGCACAAACTACTCCTTGATATTCCATCTTTTCCTCTATAGTATCAATGGAGTTTTGTTTGTCTTCTCTGTTAGGGTTTATTCTTTCTCCCTTTAGGACCCTGCAGAGATCTTTTTTCTTTTCAGCTGCTAATCATTATCCCTCACCCTCTATGTCTTTATATACCTGCATTTCCCCTTGGTATTTTGCTGGTGATAGAGTTACTTTTCTATAAAGTCCTGATTGCAAGCAGTCGACTTGTAATCATCTGGAGAAATGTTATTGTGTGTTGCTTTTCCTCTCCCTAAGTCATCTTGGAGATAAGTTGTTTTCCCCTGTTTGTTTTCCCTGTGTCTTCTTTATGACTTAGTGGGGTTGACTAGTGCTCATCCTGCCCATTCAGTACCTAGGGCCCAGTTCAAAGTCAGCCAGGGCCAGGTATCCTGCTCGACGCATAGGTGCAGAACCTATCTACGGATGTCAGGGGAGCCACAGAAATGATTTTATCAAGAATCACAATCTCCCCCTCCCCTAGATACAGGGTTTCCTTCTTCCCCCTCCTCCCTTTTCACCGTTTGCTTGGTATTTCCCCATACCTCACATGACAATGACATTTTAATAGGTAATATTCCAATAATTTAGGAAATATTAAGGTTTTAACACAAAGTCACAGAGGTCGAATTCTGAGCTTAGAACTAGGAATTTATCAATTATTATTGGTTAACGCCTTCTGTACTGGACTCTGTTACTTTGCAGCAATGCCATCAATCCACGACTCTATGTCAAAGTCATTAATCTCATCTATTCAATCCAATCAGGACTCTCATTCATGCCTTGAATGTGGACTGTCACGATGACTATGGGATAGCAGTAAACCAGGGCTCCTACGCTGACCCTCAAGCTAGGGGACCCTATACTATCTTTAACCTCAGGGATACTCCTAAAGGTGGAGAGGCCTGAGTCTCCTTCCTGGCCCTGCTCCTGACCAGTCCTGATCTCATACGACCTTTCCCAGGCAGTGATGAGACAGGTGGGATGAAACCCACACAAATAGACAGGGGAAACAAAAAATCTGGCACTCAGCACACACACAGAGGTATAAGATAAAAAGGATTTGGAGGAAAACAAGAGCAGGAAAAAAGCAAAAAGACAACAGGAGTAAAATCCACAACTGCTCCAAGCAAAAAGCAACACTTTCTCCAGAATGTCTGGTACACCAAAGCTCACAGACCAACACAGAATAAACTATAGCTGGCATGGGTAGAAGATTTCATCCATCATAAATAGGAGGGGAGCAGACGTGATTGGCTTCTCCACCACATGTGATCAAAGGAGCCTCACAAGCAGACTAGCAGAGATTAACTCTTGATAGCCTGCCTATTAATCAGCACACAGCAGGTTGACGCCCGAGTCTGCATGTGTTGATCCCAGACATCACAGACACAATTGGGCGGAATGTCAGAATCTGCAATCTGAACAGAGTCCAATGATCAATCCAATTGCTTCCAATGAAGCAATCAATTTAAGACCACTGCAAGCCTCCATGATTTTCAGTCACATCGCCACTGCTTCAGTGCCGCTATAAGTATTATTAAATTAAGACCTTCTGTTCTATTCTCACCTGATAAATATTAGTCTGACTCTTATACATTTTCTTTTTCTAGATCCAAGATCTTAGAGAAGAGCAGAAATCGTATCTGGTACCAAAATTGTGCTGTGCCTGTATTGTTATCCAACAGAACCAGGTGAGAATCATCTTATCAGATGCTCTTGGTCACACTTTTGTTTCACCCACCTGGGACGGATATGCAGATATGCCACAGATTTGCATGCGAAAAATCTATTTTCCTATAAACGTCTTCTGTGAAGGTGACTCACATCTCTATAGAACCCTATGTACCAACCAACTCTATGCAACCAGATCAAGAGTTTTTTTAGTAGAATCATCAACTAGACATGAGCATTTGAATTCAGCAGCTTGTTCGAATTCATTGAGGAAATTTAATTCTGGTTGAATTTATGAGAAGTGACTCGAATGAGCTTTATATTGCTTTGGGCTCTCACCACATGCAAAGACACTACGAGAAGTATGAATAGAAGGGTAGTCAGACAAGCCGGGATCATAAGCCAGGAGGTTACGTTTAAGATTCAGAGAGCAGACAAAGACTTCGTCAGGAAGAGGTCTGTGTTCAGAAGCCGTAAGGTAACGTATAAGGTTCAGGGAGCAGACAGAGATTTGGTCAGGAAGAGGTCCGAGGTCATAAGTCAGTAGGTAACGTTTAAGGTTCAGGGAGCAGACAGAGATGTGGTCAGGAAGAGGTCTGGGGTCAGAAGGCAGAGGTAACGTTTAAGGTTCAGGGAGCAGACAGAGACGTGGTCAGGAAGAGGTCTGAGGTCAGAAGCCGGGAGGTAACATATAAGGTTCAGGGAGCAGACAGAAACATGGTCAGGAAGAGGTCCGAGGTCAGAAGCCGGGAGGTAACATATAAGGTTCAGGGAGCAGACAGAAACATGGTCAGGAAGAGGTCCGAGGTAAGAAGCTGGAAGGTAACATTTAAGGTTCAGGAAGCAGACAGAGATGTGGTCAGGAGGGGGTCTGAGGTCAGAAGCCGGGAGGTAACATATAAGGTTCAGGGAGCAGACAGAAACGTGGTCAGGAAGAGGTCTGAGGTCAGAAGCTGGAAGGTAACATATAGGGTTCAGGAAGCAGACAGAGACATGGTCAGGAAGAGGTCCAAGGTCAGAAGCTGGAAGGTAACATATAATTTTCAGGGAGCAGACAGAGATGTGGTCAGGAAGAGGTCCAAGGTCAGAAGTCAGTAGGTAACATATAAGGTTCAGGGAGCAGACAGAGATGTGGTCAGGAAGAGGTCTGGGGTCAGAAGCCAGAGGTAACGTTTAAGGTTCAGGGAGCAGACAGAAAAATGGTCAGGAAGAGGTCCGAGGTCAGAAGCTCGAAGGTAACATATAAGGTTCAGGAAGCAGACAGAGATGTGGTCAGGAAGAGGTCTGAAGTCAGAAGCCGGGAGGTAACATATAAGGTTCAGGGAGCAGACAGAGTCGTAGTCGGGAAGAGGTCTGAGGTCAGAAGCCAAGATCAGAACACTTATACCAGACAGGAGCCAAGAGCACACTGAGCAAACAGGAAGTACGACTGGAAAAGTTCAGACAGAGCAAGACCAGTAAAGAAACAGACCAATCACCAGGAACGAGGCGCATCTGTGAAGGCACCTCCCAAAACCAGCGTGGACCCTAGTGCTGAAAGACAACCTGTCAGCAAGTGCACGAGACACATAGCAGAGTATTTTCCAATGAAAAATGCTCCGCACAGTGGAGCCGTGACTAAAGCTTTCCAAATGCAAAATGCTCCAGCGTAACCATGACACATAGGCTGGAAAACTAAATACTCATCTTTGCGACTAACTGTCCCACTGCGGCAACTTTCCATCCGGTCCTCCTCGCAGCTCCCTTTTACGTCTCCACGGCATGCCCAGTCCTCTTCCTCTATCTTCACTGGCAGTGAGAAGGTCTCTGACATCATGACGTAACCCACCTGAAGCCTAGTCCGCGGATATGCACCCATTGACAACATAGGCCTGCTCATTGCTAGAAGCCTTTGCAGAGTGAAGATAGAGGAAAAGAAAGGTGGAGAAGAAGAGACCAGTAGGAGCTGCATGGTGGACAGGACATGATGTTGCAGTGGTTGGACAGGTGAATATGTTATTTTAATGTATTTTTTCCACCCCTTTCCTGGCCCTCTAAAAATCCAGAAAATTTAACCCTGCTGCCATTTTGTTGGTTTCGGAAAAGCAAATCCCCGAAAAATTCATGCTTTGGGAAAATCCAAATTTTGTACAATTCGATGCAAATTCAATTAATCTAAACATAAATTCATTCAATTATCATCCTATTATCTCTATCAACTCTACCAAGTAGGGATCTCCCATCGACACATTTCAATCTCCCTTTTGGTTTTTAAGAAAATGAATCGTTAATTGAGTAAAAATTAGATTGCAGGTCCCCTACGTCAGGTTAATTCTGTGGTTTTCCTTCCATTCTGGGTTTCTAAAACTGGAATAATCTGTTCTTTCCTCCTGCACTCGTTGAATGAGGAGACCACACTTTTATACGATCATAATGTCTTTGGTAATGTCTTGGTTTCAGGTTCTTACACTTGAATTTCTTATAAAGAAATGCCAAACAAACATCCTGGAAGAAGGTTCTACACCATGTACCATGGAACAACTGTGAATGCAGCTCGAAGTATCATCAATCATGGATTTCGAGTTTCCGATGGTGGGATGTTGGGGAAAGGAGTCTACGTTAGTAAAGATGTAGATAAGGCTTCAAAGTATCCAATTTCGGCAACACAAACCGAGAAAGTGGTTTTGAAGCTTTCGGTAAAAGTGGGAAAAGTTAAGAAGATTGACCGTCAAGATCACCCTTTGCGGCTCACCTGGCACGATCATGGGTACGATAGTGCTTGGGTTCCGCCAGGATGTGGCATGGTGCAGAGTAATCTGGAAGAGGACTGTGTCTTTGACCCTCATAGGATCAGAGTCACCGATGTTGCGGCAGGTCATCCTCAAAATGTCGATTCTTTAAAGAAATTAATTGCTGCAAAACATTGATGTGGCAGAATGGTCATTCCCTTGAATATTTGTTATAAGGTTTTTTTCTAAAGAAAATGTTCTCATTTTTAGGGAAAAGCTTAACCTAAAACTTGAAGTGCACTTTTAAGGGAACCGGGTCATCAAATATACTATCCATTGCACATTGTAAAGGCTACTTTACACACTGCGATATCGGTCCCGATATCGCTAGTGTGGGTACCCGCCCCCATCTGTTGCGCAACACGGGCAAATCGCTGCCCGTGCCGCACAACATCGCCCAGAGCCGTCACACATACTTACCTGCCCGGCGACATCGCTGTGACCGGCGAAACGCCTCCTTTTTAAGGGGGCGGTCCGTGCGGCGTCACAGCAACGTCACTGAAGCGTCACTGAACCGCCGCCCAATAGCAGTGGAGGGGCGGAGATGAGCGGGACGTAACATCCTGCCCACCTCCTTCCTTCCGCATAGCAGCCGGGAGGATGGTAAGGGGAGCTTCGTCGTTCCTGCGGTGTCACACGGAGCGATGTGTGCTGCCGCAGGAACGAGGAACAACTTCGTTACTGCTGCAGTAACGATTTTTAAGAATGGACCCCCATGTCGCTGATTAGCGATTTTGCATGTTTTTGCAACGATGCAAAATCGCTTATCGGTGTCACACGCAACGGCATCGCTAATGCGGCCGGATGTGCGTCACAAATTCCGTGACCCCAACGACTTGATGTCGCAGCGTGTAAAGCCCCCTTTATATATAGGATACTATTAGCTTATTAAAACAACGTACTTGGGTTCATTGTAGTGCAAGGATTACCTCACTTTGGAAAAGACAAACCTGACCCCCAACTTTATAGCTTTACTTTTACCTTCATGCTCCAAGGTCCATTTCAGAGGAGCATCGATTGCTGTTTTGGGTTGATATACTTGATGACCAAGCGTTATACATAACAACCCCTTGATATCAGGATGGCACGTCTGGTTTAATTCCAAAATATCTTAATTCTGTACAAGCCTAAGGTAGTGGTCACTGATGTAAGGGTGTCCAGCCATAGGCCGTCCGATCGTGCTGAGAGCTACAGATTACAATAGCTGAACTGTGAGTTGAAGACCATTGTCCTAATCCAAAAGGGCAGCACAATCACAGCTATATAGCCCATAATAGTTACCAAAAGATAATATGTTCCACAACTACCTCTAAATATTCAGGTACTTTGTCAAATGAAAGTACAGATTGTTGGCAGATCCAAAAAATAAAGGTTAAAAATATCTTTATTCAAGCAAGAGTTAGAAGATGTGGAGCCACAAAGCTTCAAACATTCTAATTGTTGACTGTGGACAGCTTTCTTGCACACCTTCCTTCAATCATCTAAGTTATTGTCAATTTACTTGAAATTTAAATGTGTTTTTATCATGCTGGATTTCCATAAATGTGAGGATAGGCACACAATACTTTAAAGTGATTATCCCACCCTTTAAAAAAAAAACAAAAAAAACAAGAAAACTAATACTTTTTTACAGTCGCCATCGATCCAGCACAGAAGTTCCGGTAGCCCGTTGGTCTTTGGTTGTAGTGTTGGACAATCAGCTGTCACATTGGTGCTACCAGTATTCTCGCTTAGTAGAGTATAGATTTACAGCACTCTGGTCTAGTGGCCATGTTGGTGGTCCATGGGTGCCAGCCTAAAGACTTGCAAACCTCCTCCTACGTGCTGGTCCAGATGACAAGAGGGATTGGGCTGCCGGTAGCCCATCGATCTTTGGTTGTAGTGTTGGACAACAGCTGTCACATTGGTCCTACCAGTATTCCCACTCAGTATAGTAAAGATTTGCAGCACTCTTGGCCAGTGGCCATGTTGGTTTTCCATGGCTGTAAGCCTAAAGTCCTGCAAACCACCTCCTACCTGCCAGTCCAGCTCACAGGAGGAATGGTGCTACCGGTATTGATGCTCAGTAGAGTATAGATTTGTAGCACTCTTGTCCAGTAGCCATGTTGATGGTCCATGGCTGCCAGCTTAAATTCCTGCAAACCTTCTCCTACCTGCCGGTCTAGCTCACAGGAGGGATAGTGCTACTGGTATTCCCGCTCAGTAGAGTATAGATTTGCAGCACTTTTGTCCAGTGGCCATGTTGGAGGTCCAGCCTAAAGTCCTGCAAAGCTCCTCCTACCTGCCGGTCCAGCTCACAGGAGAAATGGTGCTACCGGTATTGCTGCTCAGTAGAGTATAGATTTGCGGCACTCTTGTCCAGTGGTCACGTTGGTTTTCCATGTCTGCCAGCCTAAAGTCCTGCAAACCTCCTCCTACCTACCGGTCCAGCTCACAGGAGGGATGGTGCTACCAGTATTGCCACTCAGTAGAGTATAGATTTGCAAAACTCTGGTCTAGTGACCACGTTGGTGGTCAATGGGTGCCAGTCTAAAGTCCTGCTAACCTCATTCTACCTGCCAGTCCAGCTTATAGGAGGGATCGTGCTACCAGTATTCCCACTCAGTAGGTTAAAGATTTGCAGCACTCTGGTCTATTGGCACATTGGAGGTCCATGGGTGCCAGCCTAAAGTAAACAAACTTCCTCCTACCTGCCAGTCTAGCTCACAGGAGGAATGGTGCTACTAGTATTGCTGCTCAGTATAGTATAGATTTGCAGCACTTTTGTCCAGTGGCCATGTTGGCCTTCCATGGATGCCACCCTAAAGTCCTGCAAACCTTCTCCTACATGCCCGTCCAGCTGACAGATAGGTAGGTGAAGGTTCGGAGGGCTCTGGTTTGGCGGCCAAGGTTATGAAAGTTAGTTGAAGCACAAATGTTAAATATCATCTTTGTTCATTAACCATGAACCCTTTGACTTTGTTGCTCTGTGACGTTGTAATGCAGAACATTCCTGATTATGATCTTAATAAATCTGCATAATAAACAAGCTTGTGTTTCAAATCTTTACTATCTATATATGAAAGCGTAAGAGCTTGCAATGGGAAAAGGTCCAATATTTTAGGGTTCTTAATATTTAATCAAACAATCACCGAGATTCATGTCAGGCTTGCAACTCCAAATTCATCAATATTTGATGATTTATTCTTGATGAGTATAAAGGATGTATAGTAGTGTCGAACACTCCTGCTGCAACTCGAATGCCCGGATTCGATCAATTTTGCTACTAGGAATTTTTATTTGAATTGAATTTATTAGTTCTGAATTAAATACCTTGTAAAAATGGTTTATTATGCTTGGAGGTCTCAGAGTATAATAAACGAAGGGAGAAAAGTTAGATATTATTTTAGTTACTTTGCAACTCACCTGTTCTGGCACCACAGCCCCCACCCCCAGCCCTCCACTGGTTCACGTCTGCTCTCCAGCCCTAGTTTTCTCTTCCATTGTTAGTCTTCTTTACTCTTCAGCACCTCCGAAACTCACTAGTCCTCCAGCAACATCATGGTGTCTGTCAGCTCTAGACTAGACCATGACCCCCCCCCCCCCCCAAGGTGGTATGTGATAGACCCCAAAAGGAGTTACCACAGAGTCATTGACTGGAGATAGAGATCCAGAGTTTGAAGTGTTACTTTCTGGGAACAATCACATTATTGTGTGATCCAGAAGTCGCGTCTTCTTTCCGATGCTTCATAGGCTTCCATTGAGTAAGTTTGGACACTTCTCATTCAAAGAGTTTTCTTTATTTTCATGACTCTGAAAATTGTAGATTCACATTGAAGGCATCAAAACTATTGCCAGCTTTACACGTTGCAATTTCGTATACGATATTGTATGCGATGTGACACGCCCCCATCGTATGTGCGGCACGTTCAATTTGTTGAACGTGTCGCACAAACGATTAACCCTCGTCACACATACTTACCCGTCCATACAACCTCGATGTGGGCGGCGAACGTCCACTTCCTGGAGTGGGAGGGACGTTCGGCGTCACATCGACGTCACGCGGCAGGCGGCCAATAGAAGCGGAGGGGCAGAGATGAGCGGGACGTAAACATCCCGCCCACCTCCTTTCCGCATTGTCGGCAGGAGCCGCGGATGGAGGTAAGCTGTCATTCAATGTTCCCGAGGTGTCACACACTGCGATGTGTGCTGCCTCGGGAACATTGCACAACAGCACGTTCAATTTATGAGAAATGAACGACGTGCATGCGATGAACGGATTTTTGTTCAATCGCAATTGCACGTCGCTGTCACACACTACAATGTACCTTACGATGCTGGATGTGCGTCACTTACGACGTGACCCCGCCAACACATCGTAAGATATATTGTATGGTGTAAAGCGGGCTTTTGAATGAAAACATGTGGAATGAAATACTTAAAGTGTGAAACAACTGAAAATATGTCTTATATTCTAGGTTCTTCAAAGTAGCCACCTTTTGCTTTGATTACTGCTTTGCACACTCTTGGCATTCTCTTTCTGAGCTTCAAGAAGTAGTCACCGGAAATGGTTTTCACTTCACAGGTGTGCCCTGTCAGGTTTAATAAGTGGGATTTCTTGCCTTATAAATGGAGTTGGGACCATCAGTTGTGTTATGCAGAAGTCTGGTGGATACAGCTGATAGTCGTAGACTGTTAGAATTTGTATTATGGCGAGAATAAAGCAGCTAAGTAAAGAAAAACGAGTGGCCATTATTACTATAAGAAATGAAGGTCAGTCAGACCGAAAAATTGGGAAAACTTTGAAAGTGTCCCTAAGTGCAGTGGCAAAAACCATTAAACGCTACAAAGAAACTGGCTCACATGAGGACCGCCCCAGGAAAGGAAGACCAAGAGTCACCTCTGCTGCGGAGGATAAGTTTATCTGAGTCCCCAGCCACAGAAATTGCAGGTTAACAGTGGCTCAGATTAGAGACCAGGTCAATGCCACACAGAGTTCTAGCAGCAGACACAGCTCTAGAACAACTGTTAGGAGGAGACTTTGTGCAGCAGCCTTCATGGTAAAATAGCTGCTAGGAAACCACTGCTAAGGACAGGCAACAAGCAGAAGAGACTTGTTTGGGCTAAAGAACACGAGGAATGGACATTAGACCAGTGGAAATCTGTGCTTTGGTTTGATGAGTCCAAATTTGAGATCTTTGGATCCAACCACCGTGTCTTTGTGCGACACAGAAAAGGTGAATGGATGGACTCTACATGGCTGGTTCCCACCGTGAAGCATGGAGGAGGACATGTGATGGTGTGGGGGCGGCTTTGCTGGTGACACTGTTGGGGATTTATTCAGAATTGAAAGCATACTGAACCAGCATGGCTACCACAGCATCTTGCAGCGGTGTGCTATTCCATCCGGTTTGCGTTTAGTTGGACCATCATTTATTTTTCAACAGGACAATGACCCCAAACACACCTCCAGGCTGTGTAAGGGCTATTTGACTAAGAAGGAGAGTGATGGGGTGCTACGCCAGATGACCTGGTCTCCACAGTCACCAGACCTGAACCCAATCGAGATAGTTTGGTGTGAGCTGGACCGCAGAGTGAAGGCAAAAGGGCCAACAAGTGCTAAGCATCTCTGGGAACTTCTTCAAGACTGTTGGAAGACCATTTCTGGTGACTAACTCTTGAAGCTCATCAAGAGAATGCCAAGAGTGTGCACAGCAGTAATCAAAGCAAAAGGTGGCTACTTTGAAGAACCTAGAATATAAGGCTGCTTTCACACCTCCGGTTTTAGCAGAGCTGGCCAATCCGGCTCTAAAACCTATGCAACGGATGCGGCGACAATACCGCATCCTTTGCATACGTTTTTTACATGCGGCCCGTCCGGTTTTTGCCGCTTGCGGCAGGCTACTGAGCATGCGCAGGGGAAAAAACCGCCTGCGGCGGCCGGATGTGGGTTTTGCCACAGGACGCCGCATACGGCGTCCATAGGCATGCATTGCAAATCACGCCGCATCGACGTTTTTTTTTTCCGGACAAAAAACATGCCAGGCAACGTTCCATCCGGCCACCGCATTGGCTAAATCTGCCGCATGCGGCAAAAACCAGACAGAACGCAAGCCCATGCGGCACAATACGGCACTAATGTAAGTCTATGCAAAAAAAACGCAACCGGCGGCAAAAAAAAAAACGGTTGCGTTTTTTCTGCAAAGCGCCGGATTGTGCCGCACAGGAAAAAACGGATGTGTGAAAGCAGCCTATGACATATTATCAGTTGTTTCATACTTTTTTGTTAAGTATTTCATTCCACATGTGTTCATTCATAGTTTTGATGCCTTCAATGTGAATCTACAATTTTCAGTCATGAAAATAAAAAAAACTCTTTGAATGAGAAGGTGTGTCCAAACCTTTGGTCTGTACTATATGTCTAAGGAACAACCACATAATATTGTTAATCTAACAGATTGAGGATACAATAGAAAGCACAACATTCCGTAATATACAAAAATTACCCAATCTCCGTTCATCACGCCTCCAGAAAATAAAGAAAGTTACCCAAATCTGGCGTTTTTCATGTCGGTCTTGAGGAAGAGGCGGCGTGGAGTACGAGGCACTTGGTTCCTTAAGACACATGCACCTACGTGTGCACCTTGCTAAAAATGAGGATTTGTGGGGTAGGAACGCTACCGTATGTCATGAATTTGACAAGTCGGGGTTGCCGATCGCGAGCTCTGCCTATTTTGTCAGAGCTCAGCAAAAATGGCGTGAAAACGGCAAAAGTTGCAACATTTATGCGCAGCCTCGTATTGCGCGAAAATCTTGAGACTATTTTTATGCCAATTTTCAGGCGTAAAAGCTTTCAAGCTATATTCCATATTTAAAACATTTGGTGTCAAAGTATCCAACCTCCCAATCCCCATCATCATCCACCTGCTCTCCTCTGCACTTTGGCTATGTGCGCACGTTGCGTAATTTCATGCCTTTACGCTGCGTATTGCACTGCAACGTAAATGCATGCGTCCTGCGTCCCCTGCACAATCTATGAAGATTGTGCTTAATCCATTCGCAAGTTGAGTTTGAGAGCGCAGCGATTTGTATGCTGAAATTTTGACCAACTCACTGCGCTCAAAAAAGCAACATGTCACTTATTTTGTGCTCTTTGGATGCTGCTCTCACTATGTCTATGGCCTAAAACACACTTCCGCAAAAAAAAACGTACGTGTCTCACGGTCCGTTTTTCGGATCCGTGTTCTGTTTTTTAGGGGCGTTTCTCCGGTACGTATGGCATCCGTGTGATGGCGTATGCGAGTCGTGTGTGCGTGTGGAATGTCCGTATTGACATAAAATACATACGTGTGCCGTCCGGTTATAAAGGCCCGCATTCTTACCCAATTAACGTTGTTAATCATTCATCATGAGATCCTGGTGTTGTTGTTTGCCATCAATTGACCTGATAGATTGGAAACAAGTGTTGCAGATTTTGCGATGAAAAACGGACACGGACGATACGTGCTGAACACGGACATACTCTGTGTGCGGTACGTGCAGGCATGGACCCATAGACTAAAGCGGGTCCGTGCCTGCGTGCTGCCGGCCAAAAACGGACATGTCGTCCGTGTAGAAAAGCGCACACACGTACTTACCACACGGACACACGTTCCGTGTGATTTTACGTGTGTTTGCCATCTACCATTGAATAACATGGGTCTCCGTGTGTACTTGTCTCCGGTACGTGCAAATACGTACCGCACACGTACAAAAAAAACGGATGTGTGTTGCGGGTCTATGAGAGAGGCAGCATCCTGAGCGCATGAAATCAACATCTACACTGCATCCATTACGCATTTTTCCTGCAGCGAATTGAAGCGCACATGGGCTGCCAAATCGCTGCAGAATATTTGTCGCAACGTGCGCACGTACCCTTTATCATTTTGCAAAAAATCATGACTTCTGAACAGCCCCATAGACTACAATGGGCACAAGTTCTATGCGTAAAAAAAATTCTCCTCTGCAGTGGTAAAAAAAAAAAAGTGGTGAAAACAATGGATATCATTTACTTGGAGAAACATTTTCCGGCTGTTTAACTTTTATGATTGTTGTTCCCTGTGGGTTTTTTAAATAGTTTTCTTTTTGTTTTTAGTTTGTTTTTTTACCAATCTGAACTTTAATGGGTGATTCATTCTTTATTTTTTTTTTATTTATTTAATTTTAAACTTCCCTTTTTTTGTCTTCATCAAACTTTTTTCCACCAAACCTCTTCAAAATGCTGCACATGAATTTAGCTCAAAATAAAAAATGCAATTTTTTTTTAATCTCCTTTAGCAACTTCTTTTCACTGCAAAGTGTAGCAGGTTTCTATATACATAATGTTGCAACATTTGCACAAAATATTCAGATGTAAATAAAATTACTCCCCGGGGTGCTGGAGTTACACTTGTGCAAAAAATGTTGCAACTTTTTTAAAAAGTTGCAATTCATAAATCAGCCAAAAACATCTGGAAAACCCAAACATAATAGTGAATCAGACACATGTTTTGCAAATATGTTAAAATACTGGTTAAATAAGAAAGCAAATTAAAAAAATAATCCATTCCCTAGTAACTGGAGCATGGTGAGTGTGTACCAAAATGTCAATATATTTATTAAGATATTGCGGAGCCCAAATAATAACAGTGTCCTAAATCTTTTTTGCAGGCGTTGTCCTTTCCAGCGTCACCGGCAATTTGATCAGAGATTTTCTTGGAGAGGATGACGATATTTGGTTTTCCTTGCGGTCACATCCTGCCCCTATAACGAGTATTGATTAACCCCTTCTGTTACTTTGTAGCAATTCCTTCTATTGGCTGCATCTACAATGATCTTCTACATAAACCAGACCGGCCGCTCATCCATGGCCTGAGAGTCAGTGCGGTTATTTCTAGGGTTGGGCCCTGTGCTGGCTCAGGCGGTTCTGCTATAAATTCCCCTTTTTACTGTGTCCACGCCCCAGCCTGCGTCTCCACACCAGACCTGTCTTATCACATTGTTACTGCTGGGTCCGCCAACTGGTGACTATTCTGGGTATGTGGTCAAATCTGTAGCTGCATTGTGGGCTGTTTATACCTCTTTATACCAATGCAAGGCTGTGTGCATTACGGCTTTTGGTGCGGGTTTTGTTTTTTTTTTAGTTTTTTGGGTTTTTTTCTCACAAAACTACATGCTGCATCCATGAGAATCCTGATGCTTCAGGCTGTGTCTGCACTTTGCGTTTTTTCACCTGCTTTTCTGCTGCGTTTTGAACTGCAACGTTTTCATGCCAAAATGCATGTGTTTTGATTTTCCAGCAAAGTCTATGGGAAAAGTGGATTTCTTGTGCGCACTTTGCAGTTCAAAACGCTGCGTTTAATTTACATAATTTTGGGCAAAAACTCTCAAAGAAGCAACATGTCAATTGTGTTTGCCATTTGGGCTGCGTTTTGCTAAGGCTGCTTTCACACATCCAGTTTTTGCGGAGTGGCACAATACAGCGCTCTGCAGAAAAAAAAGCAACTTTTTTTGTTTTTTTTTTTTTTGCCGCCAGTTGTGTGTGTGTGTGTGTGTGTGTGTGTGTGTGTGTGTGTGTGTGTGTGTGTGTGTGTTTTTTTTTTTGTTTTTTTTTTTTTTTTTTGTTTTTTTTTTTTTTTTTTTTTTTTCCCGCATAGACTTGCAATAGCGCCGGATTGTGCCGCATGGCCTTGCGTTGTCCGGTTTTTGCCGGATGCGGCATATTTAGCCCATGCGGCGGCTGGATGGAACATTGCCTGGCACGTCGATTGGTGCGGCGAAAAAACTGCATCGCGCAATGCGGAGCGATTTACAATGCAAGCCTATGGACTGTGTGTGTGTGTGTGTGTGTGTGTGTGTGGTTTGGTTTTTTTTATTTTTTTTTTTATTTTTTTTTTTTTTTCCCACATCCGTGCTGCCCTTTCTGGTCTTTCCCTGAGAAATATTAATATAAAGAATAGAATCCGGCACTCGTGAGGCAAGGAGGAGACGTAGAGTAATGAGAGCAGCAATCCAAAGCTTGTAACGTTTCAGTCTGACCCTCAGACCTTCATCAGTCAGACTGCAATTGAGAAGAAATGCATGTACAGCGCAGGGAGGGTAACGTTAGAGTAGACGCATGCCCTATCCTCTGTGCTGTACATGCATTTCTTCTCAATTGCAATCTGTCTGTAATAGTCTGTGCCATCAGGCTTTTTATATCTTTCTAATGTGAACAGGTGCAAACTGAACACGAAACATAGTAACAAGAAGGAGACAGCTGCACTCTGCAGTGCTAAGATATGTGGACCTATGAATATGGGAATATAGACCTGCTATAACAAACATGCAATAATTCAGATACTTTGCACATGAAAATGGCCAGTTTGTGAGCCCAACAGCCAGCGGCAAGGTGACCTCATTTTGTTGGGTCCCTATCAAACTAATGCCTAATGTTAAAAACCCTCCAATTTATCGGCAATAGGAACCTATAATGTATTGTCTGTTTCTAGATTCCAGCTCTTGGATAAGAACTGTGCCCGTTTTTCATACCAAAATCCGTACTGTTCCTATTTCGCTATGCAACAAAACCAGGTGAGTGACAATCCTCTCATTAGGAGCCTTTTTGGCTACAAAACACATGTAAATGGGCAATCCATTCCCTTTTTTTTAATGCAAGAAATGGGCCAATGGTGATGGTAATACAAAAAATACTTCTTTATTTTACACCCATTGCTCCTCCATATTAGGCACTGTGCGCACTAGAAAATGGAATTTTCTTAAGAAAACTCCGCAGGCTCTGAAAGATTACAGCACCCGCTGTAAAAAAAAAACAAAAAAAAAACGCGGCAAACCACACCCGAAAACCGCATGCCGTTTTTCCGCGGGTTGTTCCCTGCGGTTTTTGACCATTATCTATGCAGGTACCTGCGGAAAAGAATTGACATGCAATTCTTTTTGCTACAGAAAACATACAGCAAAACCTGTTGGTGAAAAAAAATGCAGTGTGCGCACAGCTTTTTTTTTTTTTTTTTTTTTAACCATAGGTTTTGCTGGGGAAGGACTGCAGCAAGGTTAGGAACATTTTCTCCAGCAAAACCGCGGCAAAAACCACAGCGTGTGCACAGGGCCTTAATGTGTAAACCAGAAAGAAAAACCTCACATAAAATATACCCTTGAATAGTAAATTTTAATAGGTAGAAATATCAACAATAACCTTTTTTTATAGTGATAAGAGAGAGGCAATACCAAAATTAGAAATACCAGAAGAGAAGGCAGGGATTAACTCACCCTAGTGAGCCGTGAGTCTGTCCCTACTTAGCAATGGAGGGTATGATGCCCCTATTCACCAACAGGAAACTCTAACAGTCCCTAGGTCACCCTACACTATACAAACAGGTGTGTGCCGCCCCATGACGCCGACGGGCTGCTCGGACCCAGATCCACAGTGGCTCCAGGGGTCTCCGGATCCGAGGCGGGGTTGCGCGGCTACCTTGGAAATAAAAAGGGGGGATTGTTTTGGGTGGTGAATGGGATAATGTTCGTGACACCATCCACTGTACGTGGTAATGTGAGAGACCGGGCTCCCCAACAGCAGCAGTGGTGATGGTGTTGAAGCAGCAGGATGTTTAACCCCTCCGTGGGTAGGGGGTTTGGTGTCCTGGGGCCCTATGATGGATGGTCGGGGGTGAAGGGATAGCGGGTACTCAAACAGTCCAAAGTCACTGACGCTGACACCAGGTAACCCAAACTCTTGAATGCTCTGTTTCTCTTGATTCAGCACACTGGGTCCGTGCCCCTTTGGTGTTGCTGGTTGGTCTGAAGCCTTGTACCTTGGCACTGTGTGTAACTTGGTGGATCCCTTTCGCCTAAAGGCTACTTTACACACTGCGATATCTGTCCCGATATCGCTAGTGTGGGTACCCGCCCCCATCTGTTGCGCGACACGGGCAAATCGCTGCCCGTGTCGCACAACAGCCGTCACACATACTTACCTGTCCGGCGATGTCGCTGTGACGGGCGAACCGCCTCCTTTCTAAGGGGGCGGTCCGTGCGGCGTCACAGCGACGTCACTGAAGCGTCACTGAACCGCCGCCCAATAGCAGCGGAGGGGCGGAGCTGAGCGGGACGTAACATCCCGCCCACCTCCTTCCTTCCGCATAGCGGCCGGGAGGCAGGTAAGGGGAGCTTCCTCGTTCCTGCGGCATCACACGCAGCGATGTGTGCTGCCGCAGGAACGAGGAACAACTTCGTTACTGCAGCAGTAACTATTTTTAAGAATGGACCCCCATGTCGCCGATTAGCGATTTTGCACGTTTTTGCAACGATGCAAAATCGCTTATTGGTGTCACACGCAACGGCATCGCTAATGCGGCCGGATGTGCGTCACAAATTCCGTGACCCCAACGACTCCGCATTAGCGATGTCGCAGCGTGTAAAGCCCGCTTAAGACTACTCGGGTCCCGCTCACCTGCGTGGCTAGCAAGGTGAGCCTGCTCTTAGGGTTCACGCTTGGGATTTTCTGGACGGCTGTGGGAAGTCCTGTCCCCCTCGTTGTGCTAGTACCAAGATTCTGGAGCGGATGGGGAACGGTTCCTGAAGACTCCGTTCCCGTCCAGTGAATTACTGGGCTGTGTGAAGCTTCTTCCCAGCCTAGGGTCCGCGTACCCCGTCGTGCTCTGGCCCCTGCCCGGTTGTAGCACAAGGCAGCCGGTGTGCTCTCTGCAGAAGCACCGTACCCCCTGCCACTACCCCCTGCGACCGGGGTTCCAGCTCCTTCTGGCCAGGCCAACGTCTGGCACCTGGGACGGGTACATGAGCCCAGCTCCACAGCGTGACCTGTCCTGTCACCGCTGTCTCACTACTCAACTACTACCCAACTACAGACATCTCTGCCCTCCCTCTTCCATCCCTCCATCTGGGTGGCCCTATTCCTCTCAGGCTGCCCAATGTGTGGTTGGTGGATGTGGTGAAGAGTGTTCCTCAGGATTTATGTACACCTGTTGGTAGCAACACCAAATTGACAGGACCCGTAACCAAGGAAGAGCGGGTACCATGCAGAAGGGCAGGTTGCACGGCACCCTTGTGACGACCTGATAGGCCAGGGCGTCACAGGTGCACCAATCAAAACTAAGGTGAAAACAAGGTAAGGCACCAATATGACATAAATAACAGTTACTCATTTGGTATGGAGGTCTGGTAATTGAGGCTCTCAAAACATTGTCCTGACACCTTTGCCCCTGTGGGATCCACATGGTTCATCAGGGGACAATTAGGTAGATGTCACATCCCAGGAGCAGCCAGAATTAGAATGCTTGAGGAAAATACCTCCTCCATATTGATGCTAGTGGCCCTATTGGTCTCCTGGCTTCCTTTCCTGACAAGGGGCATCGGGTGGGTGCTGCTAACTTGTTGCAATATTCATGTTCCAATTGAATCTAGTTATTGGTTCCGGCCCAAATATAAAGTGACTGCTGTAGCCGATCAGTGGCCACTTGATGCCCTCCTGCCGTGAGAGAAGGCTAGGAGATTGGTGCGGAAGACTGGTAGCAAAACAGAGGAGCAAAGGGGACCTGATGGGATTCAATCCTTCCATCTTGCTGCCCGGTAACACCATAACTCTTTTCTAGGTTGCAGATTCTCACACTTGAATTATTTTCGATGAAATGTCAACCAAATATCCTGGAAGAAGATTCTACACCATGTACCATGGGACAACCGTGGACGCCGCAACTTGTATCATCAAAGAGGGATTTCAGGTTTCTGATAATGGAATGTTGGGGAGAGGAGTCTACGTTAGTAGAGATGTAGACAAGGCTTCAAGATATCCACTAAACGTGACACAGGCAGATCAGAAAGTGGTTTTGGAGCTTTCTGTAAGAGTGGGAAGGGTTAAGAAGATTGATAGCCAAGATCACCCTCTACGTCTCACCTGGCACGATGAAGGATACGACAGTGCTTGGGTGCCTCCAGGATGTGGCATGGTGCACAGTAACCTAGAAGAGGACTGTGTTTACGATCCTTGGAGGATAAAAGTGACCGATGTTGTCGGTGGTTCTGCTCAACATGTCGTTTCTTTAAAGCAATTAATTGATGAAAAAAAATAACGTTCTTGAATAAATCAGGAACTTCAAGGAGTGTACTGGTTTGTAAAAATGTTGACCTCAAAGGTGAGCCTGTCAACAAATAATTACCCTTAACTGCTGCATCTACTCATAGGCCGGGTATCGCCGGAGCTGGAGAGGACGGCGTGACTCCGGAGGACTCTTTATAAATATTGTGTGCGTTACTTTATAACTTTTGTGGATTGGTTTTGGTTTTTTTTTCGTTTCTCCCCCCCCCCCCCCACCCCCACCCCCAGGCCCGTTTTAGAAATTGTATCCTTAGAAAGTGATTACTATAAAGTGTAACATTTCCGCTCCATAGAAGGTTTAAAAAAATCTTTAACTTATTATCATACACTTTAGTTTAATTCCAAAATGTATTGTAGCCTGGATGATGCCTCCCTGTGCAATGCAAATATTATATGCCTAATGCCATGGGTGGCAATGTGAGGATCTCCACCTGCCGGTTGTTAGATCACGGTAGTTTTGCAACAGTTGGAAAGTTATCCAATTTTTCTGTCTCAAAAAAAGTGAATAGGTGCAAGATGCGAGAACTGTATAATAAACAATTCAAAGACTGCAGCAACATATGCTACATTGTATACAATCCACAGAACACAGTATCAGTCTACATAATCTCTTCTGAGTTAAACAGCAGCACAAATATCTACGATCCTGTACCCATGTGGTTACATTGTAGCAGGTCTGTATGGAGTGTCAACTCTTAAAGAGAATGGGATAGAGTGTGTGTGTGTGTGTGTGTGTGTGTGTGTGTGTGTGTGTGTGTGTGTGTGTGTGTGTATATGTATATATATAATATATATATATATATATATATATATTATTTTTTTTTTGTTTGTTTGTTCTTGGGTTTTTTTTTGCTCCCTTAGCTACAGGCAGCGCAAATAGGACACCAGCAGCTGAGAAAGTTTTACTCTGGAGCAGGGTGGTGTGGCGGGTGAGATGCTCTGTTGGCGTGGCTATGCTGGCGGCAGTGGGGGCTGTGTTTTTGTGGCGGTTGAGATGCTCTTGGGCGGTGCAGCGGGTGAGATGCTCTGTCGGCGGGGCTGTGTGGAGCAGGGTGGGGTGGCGGGTGAGATGCTCTGTCGGCGGGGCTGTGTGGAGCAGGGTGGTGTGGCGGGTGAGATGCTCTGTTGGCGGGGCTATGCTGGCGGCAGTGGGGGCTGTGTTTTTGTGGCGGTTGAGATGCTCTTGGGCGGTGCAGCGGGTGAGATGCTCTGTCGGCGGGGCTGTGTGGAGCAGGGTGGGGTGGCGGGTGAGATGCTCTGTCGGCGGGGCTGTGTGGAGCAGGGTGGGGTGGCGGGTGAGATGCTCTGTCGGCGGGGCTATCCTGGCTGCAGTGGGGGCTGTGTTTTTGTGGCGGTTGAGATGCTCTTGGGCGGTGCAGTGGGTGAAATGCTCTGTTAGCGGGGCTGCAGTGGGGCAATTCAGAGGGTGAGATGCTCTGTTGGCGGTGCTATGCTGGCTGCGGTGGGGGGGCTGTGTGGTGTGGTGTGGCGGGTGAGATACTTTGTCGGCGGGGCTTTGCTGGCTGCAATGGAGGTTGTGTGGAGCAGGGTGGTTCGGTGGGTGAGATGCTCTGTCAGCGGTGCAGGGGTCAAATAATGACGCCCAGAGTCAGCACATGTGCAGAGGGAACTCTCGACTCAAGATCTCATCTGCACACTCGCTGCCTAAAGCTGATTGATCTCCCAGCAGTGGACTTAAGGAAAATGGTGGCCAGAGGTGGCGCATGCGCAGATGAGCTCTTGAGCAAAGAGCTTATTCTGCGCACGCGCCAACTCCGGTCGTCCTTTCTTTGAAGCCTCCACCGCCATCAGAGCATCTGACACATGCCGCACAGCGCTGCTCCACACAGTCAGCACAGCCTCCATTGCATTGCCCTACTCCAGCACCACCGCTGCCTCCTGTGCCTGCCTCCTCCAGCTGCACCACTGCGGCCAGTCCCTCTCCAGTAAGACCCTACTGGAGTATAAGGCTATGTGTGCATGGTGCGTTTTTCGCGGCCTTTTTCGGGTGCAGTTTTGGTCTTAAAACTGCATGACTTTGCTTCCCCAGCAAAGTCTGAGTTTTTACTTTTGCCGTCCGCACATTGCTTTTTTTTTTTTTTTTTTTTTTGCTGCATTTTTGAGTTGACAGCACTCAATTTTTTTTTTCTGCTTTTTTTTTTTTTTTTTTTTTCACCCATGCAATGCATTGGAAAAATGTAGCCAAAAATGCGGTAAAAATGCTGCATCTTTGTGGTCACAAAAAAAGGCAATGTGCGCACATAGCCTAAGACGGATCCTGTGATTTTTTTTTTTTTTTTTTTTTTACCTTTTTTATATTATCTCTAAATTTGGGGTGCATCTTATAAATCAAAAATACGGTAGGTCTCGTCTCCTTACCAGGCATGGTATTACAAAAAACATATGAAGAAAAACAAATGCATATCCACAAAAAGAGCAGAGGCGGCAGAATAAACGGAAATTTAAATACAAACACCAGAGCTTAGAGAGTGAATCCTAAGGCTGTGTGCACACTTTGCGTTTTTGTTGCTTTTTTTTTTTTTTTTTTTTTTTTTAATTTTATAAGTTTTCAAGTGCAAATTTGCAACACAAACCTGAAAAATTTTGATGGCAGCAAAGTCAATGAGACTTCTGAAGTCTGCTGCACATGTCGCATCTTTGTGACTTGCAGATTTGGTGCAGAATATAATCCGCAGCATGTCAATTCGTTCAGCGGTTTTTGTGACTTAATTATTTTTTTTTTTTTTTTTTTTTTTTTAGCCATTGACTTCAATGGAGTCAGTCGTATGGTAACTATCCCCCTGCATTTGGTTATAGGTATGTGTGGTTATTTGATTTTGCACCTCAGTCTGCTCATTTGTTTGCACTAGCTTAGTTCTTCCTTTGTGAGACTCCCATACTTTCTCATCTTAGGCCATTATTCACACAAACCCTGTTTACTTTTTGTCTTTATATATACATGTTTATCTATTTACCCTGTGCATCCCACTACCATTCATTATTTAAATATTATTTATACAGCCAATGTGATGGTGTCATTCAGACAACAATGTTTTATGTGCCCTGGAGATATTTCTTTAAATCCTATTCATTCCCCTATTTTTTCTTCTTCTTAAATGGCATTAATATGAATATCCCTTTGCATTGATTAATATAAAAATCCTTTATTGGTAAATCATTGGAGAAGAGTCTCTTTAATTCTGTCAGATTTAAATAGATAGAAATAGAGAGTGCAACAGCCATATAATAAAATTGGACACTATGGAACAGCATTTTATGATTAAACTAGAAGGTGGCCCGATTCTACGCATCGGGTATTCTAGAATTTACGTATTGTGTAGTTCATGTATGATTTTTGTTTATAGATAGATGTTGTTGTGTGTAGTTACCAAGTGTTTGTGTAGGGCGCTGTACATGTTCTGGGTGTTGTCTGGGTGTGGCAGGGGGTGAGAGCGGTGTTGTTTGTGTGTTGCGTTGTTTGTGGAGCGCTGTGTGTGTTGCGCGGTTTGTTTGTGTGTGGTGTGTTTTGGGGGGAGGTATGTTTTGTGCAATGTGTGTGTGCGGTATGTGCGTATATTTGTGTGTGCAGCGTTGTCTGTGTGTGGGTGTCTGTGTAGGGCAGTTGTTTGTGGTTCCCAGTGTGTGTGTGTGGTGTGTTGTGCAGTGCGCACGTGTGTGTGTTGGGGGGAGGTGTGCACTTCCCATCGTGCTCCATCCCCCATGCTGCGCACTCCCAAACGTGCTCCATCCGCCATGCTGCGCACTCCCAAACGTGCTCCATCCGCCATGCTGCGCACTCCCAAACGTGCTCCATCCGCCATGCTGCGCACTCCCAAACGTGCTCCATCCGCCATGCTGCGCACTCCCAAACGTGCTCCATCCGCCATGCTGCGCACTCCCAAACGTGCTCCATCCGCCATGCTGCGCACTCCCAAACGTGCTCCATCCGCCATGCTGCGCACTCCCAAACGTGCTCCATCAGCCATGCTGCGCACTCCCAAACGTGCTCCATCCGCCATACTCCGCACTCCCCATCGTGCTCCATCCCCCATGCAGCGCACTCCCCATCGTGCTCCATCCCCCATGCAGCGCACTCCCCATCGTGCTCCATCCCCTATGCTGCGCACCCCCCATCGTGCTCCATCTCCCATGCTGCGCACTCCCAAACGTGCTCCATCCGCCATGCTGCGCCAGCATCAGCCTCTCTCCCCGCAGCATCAGCCTCTCTCCCCGCAGCATCAGCCTCTCTCCCCGCAGCATCAGCCTCTCTCCCCGCAGCATCAGCCTCTCTGTCCGCAGCATCAGCCTCTCTGTCCCCAGCATCAGCCTCTCTGTCCCCAGCATCAGCCTTCCCCTCCCAGCCTTTCCCAGGATCAGCCTCTCTCCTCCCAGCCTCCTCCAGCACGCCATGCTCCTCTGCCGACACTCACAGATCCGATCGCATACACTCACACACACCGACACACACCCGATCGCATACACTCACACACACCCGATCGCATACACTCACGCACACACACATTGACGATATTGCACATACGCGCTCATACTCACAACATCCGGAGATACCACATGCTTCTGGCCATGTGATCCTCCGACAGGTCCTGGAAGGTCACAACAGCACAGTATCGAGGCCGAGAAGCAAGCGATATCGCCGGATGCTGTGAGTGTGTGGATGCGATGTGTGTGTGAGGTGTTTGTGAGAGTGAGTGTGATCTGATGTGTGTGTATGTGTGTGTATGTGCTGTTATGTGTGTGCGTGTGTATCTTCCGCCGCTGCAGGACCTTGATGTGCTGGCAACTATGCTAGCATGGTTACCAACGTATCCCGTCCCCCGCTCGCACGGGAGCCCACACCAGCATACGGCGGCAAGGCCAGCAATGCGAGGGTAAGTGTCGGCTGGGTTGGCGGCGTACGCTGATGTGGGCTCCCGTTGGGGGGGGTGGGGAGTACAGTACTCACCTGGGAGTCATGGCTCCGTGACCGTGTCAGTTCGGGGAATGCGCGGGGGGGGGCCAGAGCTAGCGTGCATTGCGTGAGGGGGGCGTGGCGTGGCCGAGTTGCCAATGCCTGCAGGGTGCCGGGGCGAGAGGCCAATCTGTGGGGGGGGCGGAGCCTGGGCGAGCGGCTGGCCAATCCGTGGGGGGGCGCAGCCTGGGCGAGCGGCCAATCCGTGTGGGGGGGCGGGGCCATGGCGAGCCCAGCAGCCAATCAGCTTTGTGTCACCGTAAGGACACAATGTCACCGTAAGGACACAATTTTGGAGCATGACAGACAGACAGACAGAATAAGGCAATTATATATATATATATATAGATAGATAGATGAATGAATGAATAAAAAGAACTGTTGTCCCCATCCCCTTTTTGGATACTCACCCAAGTTAAAGTGGACAGCTGGAGACTGATATCAGGCTGGGAAGGTCCATGGTTATTGGGTCATCAACAGCCTAAAAATAGCAGCCCGCAGCTGCCCCATATGAGGCACATCACATTAGATGCACCAATTTTGTCTCTTTCCAATTGCCCTGGTTTTGTCACTGTTTTTCGTGCCAAGAAATGCAGAAATTTCTTCATCCAAATACTCAATGTGTGCACTTAGGTCGTATCAAAGCTAATTAAGACCTATCTAGGCTGAACAGGATTACTCTTCCTACAGAGTGCTTACCGTTAGTGATGAGCGAGCATGCTTGTAACTACTCGGTACTCGCACGAGTATCGCTGTACTCGGGCTGCTCGGCGGGGACCGAGTAATCTCGCGATACTCGTGCTGTACTCGTGGTCTTCATTTCTGCATGTTGGCGCTCTTTTGAGAGCCAGCCCTCATGCAGGGATTGGCTGGCAGACCACTGCAATGCCACAGCCCTGTTAGTTGTGGAATTGCAGTGATTGGCCGGCCTGCACAGCGTGACTGAGCCTTTATACCGGCCGGCGCGCTGTGCTCTGCTCACAGCTATCCAGACAGTCAGTGCAGGGAGAGTGTCGCTGATTCAGGGAAAGCTTTGCGGCCCTTTATAGCTTTTTCAGTTGCAGGGCTGCAAACAGTGTGACCAAAAGTCCTTCTCAGGACTATTCTAGTTGTATACAGGCAGGCAGGGTATAGCCAGGTCGGAGTACAGTAGCAGAGTCCTTCTCAGGACTATTGTTGCTATATACAGGCAGGGTATAGCCAGGTCTGAATACAGGCTAGTGACCAGAAGAGTCCTTGTCAGGACTATTGTACCAGTATACAGGCAGGCAGGCAGGCAGGGTAGTGGTGACCGTATACCAGCCTTCATCATATCTGGGGCTGGTGTACACAGTGTAAAACAGTCCAGATAGTGTCTGACTTGTCTGTAATTGTCGCTCCCCAAAAAAACCTGTTAGGTTCTTATTGCGTCCGTGCTTGGTTTTTAAAACCGCACGTGTGTGCCTGTTGGTGGCAGCGTACAGGTGCACTTGTGTGCAATTTCCACAAACTTTGATATAACGCACAAGTAGTGAATATACACGTCAGCAGTGCACAGCATTGCAAAATGCGCAAGGGCATTGGCAAGGAACAAGGAAGTGGACGTGATGGTGGTGCAGGCAGAGGCCGAGGTCGTGGGCAAGCTCTAATTTCGCCACAACAAAGGGCCACATCTAGTCGCTCGCACGTCCTGTCCCAAATTCTTGGGGACCGCAGCAGTACACCGCTCTTGAACCAAGACCAGTGTCAACAGGTTGTTAGTTGGATAGCAGATAATGCTTCCAGTCAGATTGGCACCACCACAAACACTCTGTCTTCCACACGGTCAAGTGTCAGTAGCCGTGATACTGCACCGCACATTTCTGAACCTGATCCTCCTTCCTACCACCAGGCTGAGTACACGTCCTCCTCGGACATTAATGATCCCACACTTGGACACTCGGAAGAGCTGTTCACGTTTCCATTCACACATTCTGGCCTCTCGCCAGCTCATATTGAAGTGGGTCATGAGGAGATCGTCTGTACAGATGGCCAAATATTTGAGCAGCCACGTTCTCACGAAGTTGGCAACGTGTCTCAACAAGTGGTGGACGATGATGAGACACAATTGTCAGGAAGTCAGGAGGAGGAGCAGGGTGCGGAAGAGGAAGACGACGTGGTGGATGATCCAGTAACTGACCCAACCTGGCAGGAGGATATGCAGAGCGAGGACAGCAGTGCACAGGGGGAGGGAGGCGTAGCATCACAACAGGCAGTAAGAAGCAGGGTGGTGGCCCCAGGCAGAAGTCAGGCAACCGTTCCCCGGAACAACACGACGACACAAGGTGCCTGTACAAATGTTAGGTCTTCCCGAGTCTGGCAGTTTTTTAAGTTGGATCCAGATGATTCAAAAAAGGCTATTTGCAACACCTGCCGTGCCAGCATCAGCAGGGGTACCAAAACTAGCAGCCTGACCACCACCAGCATGATCAGGCACATGTCAGCCAAGCACCCGACTTTGTGGGAAGTACAACAGAGTCGAGGAGCAGTGCTTGCTGATGTCACTGCTACGTCTTCGCTGGTTGTGCATGCGAGCCAATCCCCTGTCCATGCTGCCTGCGAACAAGCCTCCTCCACTCCTGCACCTGCAGTTGCCTACGCAGAAAGAACACCATCATCAAGCACGTCCTTGTCCCAGCGCAGCGTTCAGTTATCCATTCAGCAAACCTTTGAACGCAGGCGCAAATACACTGCCAACACCCCACATGCCACAGTTCTAAATGCTAACATTTCGCGACTGCTTGCGCTGGAAATGTTGCCTTTTAGGCTGGTGGAGACAGAAGCATTCCGTGACCTGATGGCGGCAGCTGTCCCACGTTACTCGGTCCCCAGCCGCCACTATTTCTCCCGGTGTGCCGTCCCCGCGTTGCATAACCACGTGTCACAAAACATCACACGTGCCCTGAACAACGCTGTTTCACCCAAGGTCCACCTAACCACAGACACGTGGACAAGTGCTTGTGGGCAAGGCCGCTACATCTCGTTGACGGCACACTGGGTTAATATTGTGGAAGCTGGGACCCAGTCTGAGCGAGGGACGGAACACGTCCTTCCCACACCAAGGTTTGCAGGCCCTACCTCAGTCAGGGTTTCACCCACACTCTACAGCTCCGGAATGTCATGCTCTTCAGCCTCCTCCTCCTCCTGCGCATCCTCATCCACTGTACCCTCCACACCAGTCACAAGCTGGAAGCACTGCAGCACTGCCTCGGCGAAGCGGCAACAGGCTGTGCTGAAGCTAATCTGCATAGGTGACAAACCCCACAATGCAGAAGAGCTGTGGACAGCTCTGAAACAGCAGGCAGATCACTGGCTCACACCTCTGAACCTAAAGCCAGGAAAGGTCGTGTGTGACAATGGCCGGAACCTGGTGGCGGCTTTGAGGCGAGGCCAGCTGACACATGTTCCATGCGTGGCCCATGTTCTCAACCTCGTGGTTCAGCGGTTTCTAAAGTCATACCCAGAGCTGTCTGATCTGCTGGTAAAAGTTCGCCGCCTGTCTGCACATTTTCGAAAGTCACCTACTGCTTCAGCCGGCCTTGCCGGCTTTCAGCGCAGTTTGCATCTTCCGGCTCACAGACTGGTGTGTGATGTCCCCACGCGTTGGAATTCAACTCTGCACATGTTGGTCAGGATATGTGAGCAGAAGAGGGCAGTTGTTGAGTACCTGCATCACCTAAGCCGTCGGGAAATGGGTCAAACTCCACACATAACACCTGAGGAGTGGAGATGGATGTCAGACCTATGTACCATCCTCCAAAACTTTGAGGACTCCACCAAGATGGTGAGTGGTGATGACGCCATTATTAGCGTCACCATACCGCTACTCTGCCTTCTAAAACGGTCTCTGCTGAAAAACAAACATGATGCATTGCAGGCGGAGCGCAATGAGTTGCAGCAAGAAACAGTAGTGGGTGTGGGTGATGATAACACACAGCCCAGCCTCGTCTCATCACAACGTGCAGTGGAGGACTATGACGAGGAGGAGGATGAAGACATGGAGCAACTCTCCGGCCAAATTGAGGATATGACATGCACACCAGTCATATCCTCGGTTCAGCGTGGCTGGCCAGAGGACAGGGTAGATGAGGAGGAGGAGGAGGAGGACAGCATGTTCAGTCATCTTGTTGGTCAGGCTACTGAAGTCCTGGCTGTTAAGAGTCTGGCGCACATGGCTGACTTTATGGTAAGCTGCCTGTCTCGTGACCCTCGCGTTAAGAACATCTTGGCCGACAATCATTACTGGTTGGTAACACTGTTAGACCCACGCTACAAGGAGAACTTTTTGTCTCTTATTCCCGTGGAGGAGAGGTCAACCAAAATGCAGCAGTTCCGGAAGGCCATAGTCACGGAAGTAGGCAAAGCATTCCCCTCACAAAACGCTAGCGGCATAGGTCATGAATCAGTGGACAACCGAGGCGTACAGCCGAGAGAGGCACAAGTCCAATCCGCCAGAGGTAGGGGAACAGTCTTTAAGATGTGGGACAGTTTTCTCAGCCCCTCACGTACCACAGCCCCTGAGGTGCGGGGTAGTGCCACAAGAAATCCTAAGTTTGCCCAGATGCTGAAGGAGTACCTTGCAGATCGAACAACTGTACTCCGACATTCCTCTGTGCCTTACAATTATTGGGTATCCAAGCTGGACACGTGGCATGAATTGGCTCTCTACGCCTTGGAAGTCCTGGCCTGCCCTGCTGCTAGCGTTTTGTCAGAGCGTGTTTTTAGTGCCGTAGGTGGAATCATTACAGATAAACGCACCCGCCTGTCAACTGAAAATGCTGACAGGCTGACTCTGATCAAGATGAACAAGGGTTGGATTGGGCCAGACTTCACCACACCACCAGCAAATGAGAGCGGAATTTAAAGTTTGCCATGTACCTCCACTCACCCATGGGTACACACTTCTGGACTTTGGATAATCGCTGGACTGCTCCTCCTTCTCCTCATGCGCCACCATGATGATGACCGTTACAAATTGCAATACTTAGGCCTTTGTTTCAGGTATACCCCCAGTGGTAAATTTTTTCGCCCATTCTTTGCAGAATGGACATTACAACGACAGGAGACCCGGTCCTTTGCAATGGGAACAATGTTTTGAGGCCCTCATGCACGTCTCTACCCAGGGACAACGTGGAGCCTCCCAATTTTTGGCTGCCCTGCCTAAGGGCTATACTACAATAGACCCACTTCCTTACAATGGGCACTTCAGGTTTACAGGCCATCATGCACGTCTGTATGCAGGGGCATTGGTGAACCTCACAATTTTGGACTGCCCTGGCAAAGGAAAATACTACAAAGACTCACTTCCTCAAAATGGGCACATTAGACTCAAGAGGCCTTCATGTACGTCTCTTCTCAGGGACATCGGAGTGCCACACAATGTTTTCACGTAAAATCTTTCATGTATTAATCTCAAAAAGTAACATACACGAGCTCTATCTCACTATTGGGTATGTGCCCTTAACATTTCCGCCATGAAAAATCATTTTGGTGTCATTTTGGAAGGTTTTCTGGTGAGTCCGTAAAAATGGCGTAAAACGCGGACAAAATTGTTCACAGCTGTGACTTTTCAGTGATAAATGCTTCAAGGGGTCTTCCCCATGCTGTTGCCATGTCATTTGAGCACTCTTCTGAGACTTTTGTGACATTTTTAGGGTTTCTCCATGCTGCCGGGGGGTCATTTCACAAAAATACTCGGGTCTCCCATAGGATAACATTGGGCTCGTTGCTCGGGCCGAGTACACGAGTATCTTGGGAGGCTCGGCCCGAGCTTCGAGCACCCGAGCTTTTTAGTACTCGCTCATCACTACTTACCGTTTATGACGAGCTCCCTTGCTACCTGGATCTCTAGATTACCCAGCCTAATATCTAGCATTAATATGGTGACAGAGATGGTGGTGTCTGTAAAGTGCTGCAGAATATGGTGGTGCTATATAAAAATAGCATAATAATATTAGATTATTAGTACTAATTATCTTAATAATAATATTCTCTTCTCCGATCTCGCTAGAACTTGAACTGAAATTTGCAGGCAGCAACTCTAGTAAAGGGCCACAGCCCACAATGAAGAAGACAGGAGAACTTGCTAATCTTGAAGCTGCATTGTACTGTAGGCAGGGAACCCAGAAGCAGAGTGTTCTGGCACATAGAGATACAGTGCGGTGTACAGATGTATCTCTATGTCCCTGTATTCTAGAGATGACGAAA
This sequence comes from Anomaloglossus baeobatrachus, assembly GCF_048569485.1. Taxonomy (NCBI): domain Eukaryota; kingdom Metazoa; phylum Chordata; class Amphibia; order Anura; family Aromobatidae; genus Anomaloglossus; species Anomaloglossus baeobatrachus. The sequence goes on along the minus strand of NC_134363.1, from coordinate 177,387,358 downwards.
AATTCAGGGTTTTTTGTTCCTATAAAACTGCTAAATAATTGGAAACGGTTACAAAAAGGTTTTGTTTTTTTTTTTTTTAAAATCTATTTTCCATTGGAACTTAACCCGACAACTTACAACACTGCTGGGAGGAGTTAAAGCTGAGAGCCACAGCATCTGCTGATGTGAGTGCAGGAATTTTGTATACGTGAAGCTGCAGTGCAGCTTCTTCCAGAGGCAGGTTATACTGGTACACAGAGATACATTGTACAGAGCAGTGTATTTCTATGTCCCTGTATTCTAGAGGGAGTATAAAAGAAATACAGTATTTTTTCGTTTTATAAGACGCACCCCAAATTTAGAGATGTAAAAAAATTAAAATGGGGTCCGTCTTATACTCCAGTGTTGTCTTACTGGAGGGGGGCAGCAGTGGTGGTGAAGTGGGGTCACAGCAGGTAGAGGTTGTGCTGGCATCTGTGGCGGGTCAGTGGCGTCGGCAGCGGCGGGTCAGTGGCGTCAGCAACAGCGGGTCAGTGGCGTCAGCAGCGGCGGGTTAGTGACGTCAGTGATGACAGCAGCGGTGAGTCAGTAGTGGTAGCAGCGGTGGCGGCAGCAGCAGAGAGTCAGAATAGTGGCAGCAGCGGGTCAGTAGTGGCAGCAGCGTTGGCGGGTCAGTGGCGGCGGATCAGTGGTGGAGCAGGCCGGTGCGGTGAGTGTCCGCGTCTGTTGTCTGCGGTCCCGGTCCAAATGATGGCGCCTGGAGCGGCGCATGCGCAGATGGAGCTCTCATCCAAGGGCTCCATCTGTGCACGCGCTGACTCTCAGAGCGACACGTGTGTAGCACCCCTGAAGCCATAAGGGAGCTACAAGGTACTTCATTCCCACCAGGATGCAGAGCCTACCCCCAGGTACCCAGAAGACTTGTGCTGGTAACAACCAAACATTCCAGTTAATCCCTGTTTTTCCCCAAAAGACTGGTGACAGACTAGGGGTGGACCCAGTGGATGGCCACCAGTGGAGCCGATCCAGTCCACTAGACAACAACCAGGTGGGAGGGGACAGGAGTCAGTCAGTGACAGTAAGAGGAGTTGGTCATTGACCGTGAGAGAGAGAGAAAGCACTGACAGGAGTGTAACAGTGACCTAAGGGCCCAGGTGTTTGGTTGCTGGTGGAGTACTCCCGGAACCATAGCACCAACGGGGTACAGAATCCTAGGTCAGGCAAACGCTCTAGGCAGACCTGATAAAATCTGCACAGTGAGGGGATCATCAAGGACCTCCCTGACCTTGAAGTTCGGGACTCAGTAGCAACGGGAGAACCGGGAACAGGACCAGAGAAACCGACCCCACGGGGTTCATGCTACCGTCATACGGACTACCATTAAGAGACTAACAGGAGGGAACCCCCAGACTCTCCAAGCCACGGGGACCCACCAACCAAAGACAGGTGCAGGGGAAAGAAGCCACCAGGTCACTAAACTGGCACTGGGACTAAGGGGACCAGCGGTTAAGACCAGCTACCATTTGGTGACCAGTTTCCATCTCACTGTGAGTAAATGAACCAGTTACACTGAAACCCCTCGTGGGGCCTACCTTCTTTCTGCACCCATCAACACCACCTATCTGGTCAGGGTTTAAGGCAGGTACTCCATTAAAGCTCGAAGTAGCGACCAGTATACCTGGTTATGGAGCCTTAAGTCCCATTGACTGTCCTGTAGGGGTGGGGCCTGGCAGATGGAGTGTGGGAGGAGTCAGTAGGTAAAGTGGGCGGAGGTAGGTTTAAAAGTGAACAGTTGAGGAGAACTGGTTAGGACCAGTTAGGTGATTTCAGTCAGGCAGTTGGTCTGAGGAGACGGAAGGTGACAGTTGACAGAACCAGTCAGTTCCAGTCAGAGAGTGGGAAGTCAACGTGGAGTCAGTCAGGAGCTCACTAGTGACTTTGGTGAAAAGAGGAGTGCGGTCGCTACGGAGTGAAGTGTCAATACTCACAGGACCGAGCAGTCAGGGTGTAGAGCCCCAGATTAGGGGATGCTTCAGGCTTGCCTAATAAATCTCCTGGGAGAGAAGATTGTATGATTCTCGGCCCATCATAGTGTCCGAAGCACAGCAGCATACCCAAAGCCTAGGAATTGGGACAGAGGTACAGCACATTGAAAGGTTTGCGCTGCCTGCAAACGGACTGGGACTTTTTATACAAAAAGCCAAGCGGGGGCCTTCGAAAGCTACAGGCTACGGGGACCCACCAGTAACAGAGAGGTGCATGGGAGAAGAATTTATTGGGTCCCAACCGGCACTGGGATCCGAGGAGTTCAGGATCGCCTGGAGCACATCATGGTGGAAACCGGCACCCTGCGGGCATAACAAACAGTGAGTAAAGACACCTTGAACCGCAGCCTGTGTGTCATCTACTTCTTCCCTCGCCCTATCAGCCCTGCAACATACAACCAGGAGTACTATAAGTCCCATCCATCCCTCTCCTGCTGCTGAAGTCCACCCGGTCCCTACCACCATTGACTTCACCAACGATTGCCCCGGGGTAGCGCTCCACCTGTGGGGAGCAAGAAACAGCTCAGCTGCCATAACATCAGCCCCGGAGGTCCCGTCCAGCAACGGCGGAAACAAAGCTACAATCCACAGGTGGCGTCACGAACTTCATTTAATATTTTTTTTTTAGAACTCCCATCCTCATCATCCCCCATTTGCCATTTTGATTGACTCCACCAGGGTCACGGAGTCGCTGACTACCCCGGACTAGTCCGGCCCGACACCAAGTCACCTAAAGCCCTGGGGTGGGCGAGTCACACACACACACACGCTGACTCCCGGCGCCATCATTTAAACTGGGGCCGCGGACACACTGGGACACCTGATGCACAGCCACCCACCCACACGCACAGAGAGGCAGCTGGCCTCCAGGACCGTTTTCTGGCTGATGTGCACAGTTACATAGCATTTTGCCATGTAGCCCAAAAAGTTCTACTTTGGCCTCAACTAACCAGACTACCATCTTCCACATGCCATGTAGATGACACAACGAGCCTGTGGAAGAAGGTGCAATTATTGTGTGTGAAACCATGAGGGCAGGGTTAGTTTACCGTATATGTCGCGGGCGGAGGAGGGGACGCTGCGCTCACCCACTGCTCGGGTCCGGCTGCTGCTGCTGCTCGGTGGTGGCTCGAGCAGTGGGCCGTATCCCGGGGACTCGAGCGGCGATCCTCGCCCGTGAGTGAAAAGGGGGGGTGGTTTTGGGAATTGATATTGTCCGTGACGCCACCCACGGTTGTGGTGAGATTGGTGACACCACCGCTGCTCTGGAAGGGGATCCCGGGAGCGATGACAGGGAGCAGCTTGGATGTTGGTTCTCCCCTCCGTGGGTAGGGGGTTGGTTGTCCCGGGGCCCGGTGAGGGAGGTAGGGATGGATGACAGGCGGGTTACGGGGCCTGGTGAGGTGCAGGGTCGCGCAGGCAGCGCTGTGCCGCACGGCACAGTGGTACTCACTGCCAGTAATGAATACACAGTCTCCGGTAAAACAAACGGCTGGATGGACGGGTCCCACAGACGTCTGCGGTGTTTCTCCTCCCGGCAGGTTGATGGTGACTGCCTTTCCCTGCACCTGTGTAGTGTAGACGGCTCCGATGGGTTCCCACCGGTAACCCGCTCCCCAGCTTGGATGGATGCTGAAGGAGCCCCTGTTGCCCGCAGGCTCTGGCCCTGGGAACTTTAGCCTTGGCGGTGACTGTTTCCCTCTAACGGTTGGACTGTTGCCTTCTATCAGGACTTGGCTGCTGGGAAACCCAGGAGGTTCCCTTCGCTAACGGATTTGACAAATTCAACGGCGGCTCCTAGCCTTGTCGGGGTCCGTAAGCCCCCGCCGGTTGGTACTGGCTTCTCTTTGCGTACCGGTCCGGTACCGCCGGGCCACCTCCCATCCACGGTCCTTACGGCTAGCTCCAATAGGCCTCTCCTGCAGACGGTCACCCCCGTCTGTCGCGGGCGGAGGAGGGGACGCCGCGCTCTCCCACTTGCTCGGGTCCGGCTGCGGCTGCTGCTGCCTGCTGCCGCCGCTGCTCGGTGGCTCGAGCGATGGGCCGGATCCCGGGGACTCGAGCGGCGCTCCTCGCCTGTGAGTGAGAAGGGGATTGGGTGTTTTGGGATAGTTTATTGTCCGTGACGCCACCCACGGTTGTGGTGATTTGTTAACACCACCGCTGCTCTGTATGGGGAGCCCGGGAGTGATGGTATGGAGCAGCCAGTTGTTGATGTGCCCCTCCGTGGGTAGGGGTTGTGGTGCTCCCGGGGCCCAGTGATGGGATTGGAATGGTGGACAGGCGGATCTGGGGCCTGTGGAGGTGCAGGGGCAGCGCTGTGCCGCACGGCACGGAGGTACTCACTCAGCCAGTAAACACGACACAGTTCTCGGTAAACAAACGGCTGGTTGGACGGGTCCCTCGGACGGCTACGGTGCTGCGGTTCCCTGCAGTTAGCGATGACGGTCTCTTCCCTGCACCTATGTAAAGTCTCTTTGGTAGCGATGGGTCCCCACCTGTTACCCGCTCCCCGGCTTCAATCTGGGCCGGTGGAGCTTCTCTCTTGCCCGCAGGCGCTGGCCCTGGGAAACTGGTGCCTTGGCAGTGGCGGTGTCTCCCCTCAATGGTCGGACTGTTGCCTTCAATCGGGACTTGGTTGTTAGGAGACAGAGGTCCCCTTCACTGACGGATTTGGCAAATTATGGCGACTCCTAGCCTTGCCGGGATCCGAAAGGCCCCTGCCCTGGTGCTGACTGTTCTTCGTATACTGCTCCGGTACCGCCGGGTCACCACCCATCCGCGGTCCTTCCAGCAACCTCCGATCAGTCCCCCTGCTGACTATCACCGCCGTCAGCTAACCTTGCTGTCACAGTCCGGGGCACACACCCGGACCAACTTCAGGCTTTACTGCTGTCACTTTTCTGTCACTTTACTCCAGCTTCTCTCCTAAGCTCCTCTACCACTTCACCTCCTTCTACTTTCACTTCCTTCACTCATCTGCCTGGTTCTCCCCGCCTCCAGGGCTGTGAACTCCTCGGTGGGCGGAGCCAACCGCCTGGCCCACCCCCTGGTGTGGACATCAGCCCCTGGAGGAAGGCAACAAGGATTTTGGGTTAGCTAGGTGTACCTGCAGGGAATGTGGGGTGCATGTGGTGTTGTGACCTGTGACCCCTGGCTTGCCCAGGGCATCACATTCCCCCTTAGCAAAACGCAGACCGTCCTCGGGCTGCCCGTCCAACACCGGTTTTATTTTCCTTTTTTGTTTTTCTGTAAAAATGGGGAAAACGGTAACATATATACAAATTATGGCATCATCCCAGATCGGGAGGTTCATTACTTAAACGTTGCAACTTAAAACGGTTAACGGTTACGGTCTCCGCTCTCTCCCACCCAAGTAACCTGGCCCTGATGCTGCCCCTAAAACCCAGGCAGCACCCTTTGACCCCAGTCCAGCACAAGTTACCCGAGCGGGATCTGTCCTTCCCCTCCAGAGGGTAGCCACTGGTTCCTGTGGTGGCTGGGCCCCAGCCTGCTCTGCTATGGGCCCTCCCTCCAACCTGCCTCTCCGGAGGTGGTAATTGCGGAAACGGTACCGGTAAGTCAACTTATTTACATGCCACTTAACGTTTGTGGTTGCCCTGCAAGTTCACGAGCTTGTCCATGAGCAGTTCCTCATGCAAACACTTTTCAAACGGTCCCCACGGGGACAACCGTGCCGGCAACGGCCGGTTTCAAATCACGGTAAGACAATCAGGTTACTTCATCAGTTGATCACTTTCAATTTCAGAACTTTCAAACAAACACACTGGTGGTCCCAACGGGGACGGTGCAACGGTGCTCCGCTGCCATCACTCATACTCTTCTGCTGAGGCGGACCCATCCTCTGCCACCAGCATATCAAACATGCACTGACATGCATGTTGTGACAGGGGCACCCGGTACCCATTTCCACTGGTACGCGGGGTATGGAAAACCACGGGGTCTCCCACATAGCGGGAATGCTCACTTGCCTCTTCAAGCTCAGCAGCGGACCCGGGGCTGGGGCCAGGGCCATCACCTCTTGTTCCTGCGTCAGGCGGGTTGCCGCCAGCTGCCGCAGCCTCCTGGCCTCCAGCATCCAGCACATCAGATCCCTCTGTAGCAGCACGGGGCAGCAGGTCAGGCGAGTTTACACTGAGGCGCCCCAGGAGTAACGGCAAGGATGATGCATAGGTCGAGACTAGGCCGGGCCCCTCAGCCGCAGCGGCCGGTCCTGGTATGACATAGGGACGTGGGTCACCAGTCGGTTCTGCTACATCTATTCCCCCTCCGTACACCGGGGCAGTTGCAATCAGCATCTCTACCTCATTGGTCCACTGCTCCATCATCCTGAAGATCTGATCCTGCTGACGCTGGTGGAATTGAATCACTCGAGCTTTCAGCCATGCCACGGTCCCGGGCTCGGGGTCTGGCACAATCACTGCCGGAGCCTCCAACACCTTTTCATCAAGGGGGCTCGGCTCCGGGGGCTTCTGGGGAAGCAGTTCAGGGTTGCCCCAGACGTCTGCAGCCGGTCGGTCCGCTTGGGCGGACAGGCAGGGTACCGCTACCGATTGGATAGGTAGCGGGCCTAGTGGCGGGGCGGCAGCGACTAACGTGGCGAGCAGGGGAGGCAGCAGGGTGATCGGGCGTAGGCCGGGCCCCTCAGCCGCGATGGCCGATCCCTCAGGAATACAGGGACGTGGGTCTCTTACCCGTTCCTCCAAATCTTCCTCCACCTCGCATCTCCGCATAGCAGCCACCACGTCCGCCATGTCGGCCTCCCACTCCTTCAGGAGGAGCTGCACATGGGCCTGCAGACGGTTACTCAGCGGGACGGTCCGGTCCCTCAACCACATTGCGGTGCCGGGCGCAGGGGCTTCCTCGTTGGGAGTTGGGTTGTACATCTTGGCAATCGTGCCTTCCAGGAACCCAGTATTGCTGCAGAGTCCTGGCGTCCCTGCTTTTATAGCCGCGGCTACATGCGTCCAGTCGCCATTTCGTCCCCCTTAGCTTCTTTCCGGCCCCTCCTCTATCGGGGCGGGGTTTTGGCCTTCGCGCCTCTGCTGCTCGAGAAGACGCTCGAGCGGGAACTTTTCGCGCCAAAGATGGCGACTTCTGAATTTTTCCGGCCGGATACCTCCGGCGGTCACAAGGCGCACCTCTACCCAACGGCAGCGGTAACATCCTGTTCGTGACGCCAAGTTGTCGCGGGCGGAGGAGGGGACGCCGCGCTCTCCCACTTGCTCGGGTCCGGCTGCGGCTGCTGCGGCCTGCTGCCGCCGCTGCTCGGTGGCTCGAGTGATGGGCCGGATCCCGGGGACTCGAGCGGCGCTCCTCGCCCGTGAGTGAGAAGGGGATTGGGTGTTTTGGGATAGTTTATTGTCCGTGACGCCACCCACGGTTGTGGTGATTTGTGAACACCACCGCTGCTCTGTATGGGGAGCCCGGGAGTGATGGTATGGAGCAGCCAGTTGTTGATGTGCCCCTCCGTGGGTAGGGGTTGTGGTGCTCCCGGGACCCAGTGATGGGATTGGAATGGTGGACAGGCGGATCTGGGGCCTGTGGAGGTGCAGGGGCAGCGCTGTGCCGCACGGCACGGAGGTACTCACTCAGCCAGTAAACACGACACAGTTCTCGGTAAACAAACGGCTGGTTGGACGGGTCCCTCAGACGGCTACGGTGCTGCGGTTCCCTGCAGTTAGCGATGACGGTCTCTTCCCTGCACCTATGTAAAGTCTCTTTGGTAGCGATGGGTCCCCACATGTTACCCACTCCCCGGCTTCAATCTGGGCCGGAGGAGCCTCTCTCTTGCCCGCAGGCGCTGGCCCTGGGAAACAGGTGCCTTGGCGGTGGCGGTGTCTCCCCTCAATGGTCGGACTGTTGCCTTCAATCGGGACTTGGTTGTTAGGAGACAGAGGTCCCCTTCACTGATGGATTTGGCAAATTATGGCGACTCCTAGCCTTGCCGGGATCCGAAAGGCCCCTGCCCTGGTGCTGACTGTTCTTCGTATACTGCTCCGGTACCGCCGGGTCACCACCCATCCGCGGTCCTTCCAGCAACCTCCAAACAGTCCCCCTGCTGACTATCACCGCCGTCTGCTGACCTTGCTGTCACAGTCCGGGGCACACACCCGGACCAATTTCAGGCTTTACTGCTGTCACTTTTCTGTCACTTTACTCCAGCTTCTCTCCTAAGCTCCTCTACCACTTCACCTCCTTCTACTTTCACTTCCTTCACTCATCTGCCTGGTTCTCCCCGCCTCCAGGGCTGTGAACTCCTCGGTGGGCGGAGCCAACTGTCTGGCCCACCCCCTGGTGTGGACATCAGCACCTGGAGGAAGGCAACAAGGATTTTGGGTTAGCTAGGTGTACCTGCAGGGAATGTGGGGTGCATGTGGTGTTGTGACCTGTGACCCCTGGCTTGCCCAGGGCGTCACACGTCCGCCAACCTTGCTGTTCCATCTGGGCCACACACCCGGACCAACTTCAGACTGCTCTTTTGCCACTTCACTTCTCCACTTCCAAACTAAACTGCTCTTCTTTTCCCGCCTCCAGGACTGTGAACTCCTCGGTGGGCGGGACCAACCGCCTGGCCCACCCCCTGGTGTGGACATCAGCCCCTGGAGGGAGGCAACAAGGATTTTTGTTTGACTTAGGTGTGCCTGACCGGGGTGTGGGGTGTGTTGGTGTAGTACCTGTGACGTCCTGGCTTGTCCAGGGCGCCACATATACATGTGAATGTGATGTCCAAATCCAGAAATACCAGGGTAAATCATATTTTATATGCTGTTTCTGTGTTTCTTTTTCTTTGCAGTTCCTTCCATTTTCATAGATTTCTATTGACATCAGTTATTTGGTCCTCCAGTAAACATAAAACAAATCTGAGTAGTGAATTCACAGTAATCGGTGCAGGAGGGGACAAAGTGGTTGATAAATGGGAAAAAAAGGCATTTTCCTTAATAAGAAATATGTTTACAGTGTCACAGATTGTGTGGATGTCATTGTATTCCAGAATTGCATTTTATGTCATTTAAAAAAATGGTTTATAATGTTTTGGGGATTTTTTATACTTTTATTATCAAGAAAGAAGTATAGAACAGAGAAAATGGGGAGTATTCAGATGATTTGGTGGGCAGTCATTATGAATAAGTTAATGATATTAATTATACACACATTTATGGAATTAATATAATGAACTAGCTGTAGTACCCGGCGTTCTCCGGGATAGTAACTGTCTATCTCTCTCCCAGTCTCTATCTCTTTGTCTGTCTCTCTTTCCCTCTCTGACTCTGTCTCTCTCTTTGACTCTTTCCCTGTCTGTCTCTCTATTTCTTTCCGTGTCTGTCTGTCTGTCTCTTTCCCTGTCTCTCTCTCTGTCTCTCTCTGTCTCTCTCTGTCTCTCTCTGTCTCTCTCTGTCTCTCTCTGTCTCTCTCTGTCTCTCTGTCTCTCTCTGTCCCTGTCTGTCTCTCTCTGTCTCTGTCCCTGTCTGTCTCTCTCTGTCTCTCTGTCTCTCTCTCTCTCTCTGTCCCTGTCTGTCCCTGTCTGTCTCTCTGTCTCTCTCTGTCTCTGTCCCTGTCTCTCTCTGTCTCTTTCCCTGTCTCTCTCTGTCTCTCTCTGTCTCTCTCTGTCTCTCTGTCTCTCTCTGTCCCTGTCTGTCTCTCTCTGTCTCTGTCCCTGTCTGTCTCTCTCTGTCTCTCTGTCTCTCTCTCTCTCTCTGTCCCTGTCTGTCCCTGTCTGTCTCTCTGTCTCTCTCTGTCTCTGTCCCTGTCTCTCTCTGTCTCTGTCCCTGTCTCTCTCTGTCTCTTTCCCTGTCTCTCTCTGTCTCTTTCCCTGTCTCTCTCTGTCTCTGTCCCTGTCTCTCTCTGTCTCTTTCCCTGTCTGTCTCTTTCCCTGTCTCTCTCTCTCTTTCCCTGTCTGTCTCTTTCCCTGTCTCTCTCTGTCTCTTTCCCTGTCTGTCTCTTTCCCTGTCTCTGTCCCTGTCTGTCTCTTTCCCTGTCTCTCTCTCTCTCTGTCCCTGTCTGTCTCTTTCCCTGTCTCTCTCTGTCTCTGTCCCTGTCTGTCTCTTTCCCTGTCTCTCTCTGTCTCTGTCCCTGTCTGTCTCTTTCCCTGTCTCTCTCTGTCTCTGTCCCTGTCTGTCTCTTTCCCTGTCTCTCTCTGTCCCTGTCTGTCTCTTTCCCTGTCTCTCTCTGTCCCTGTCTGTCTCTTTCCCTGTCTCTCTCTCTGTCCCTGTCTCTCTCTGTCCCTGTCTCTCTCTGTCCCTGTCTCTCTCTGTCCCTGTCTCTCTCTGTCCCTGTCTCTCTCTGTCCCTGTCTCTCTCTGTCCCTGTCTCTCTCTGTCCCTGTCTCTCTCTGTCCCTGTCTCTCTCTGTCTCTGTCTCTCTCTGTCTCTGTCCCTGTCTGTCTCTTTCCCTGTCTGTCTCTTTCCCTGTCTCTCTCTGTCTCTGTCCCTGTCTGTCTCTTTCCCTGTCTCTCTCTGTCTCTGTCCCTGTCTGTCTCTTTCCCTGTCTCTCTCTGTCTCTGTCCCTGTCTCTCTTTCCCTGTCTCTCTGTCTCTTTCCCTGTCTCTCTCTGTCTCTTTCCCTGTCTGTCTCTTTCCCTGTCTCTCTCTGTCTCTGTCCCTGTCTGTCTCTTTCCCTGTCTCTCTCTGTCTCTGTCCCTGTCTGTCTCTTTCCCTGTCTCTCTCTGTCTCTGTCCCTGTCTCTTTCCCTGTCTCTCTCTGTCTCTTTCCCTGTCTCTCTCTGTCTCTGTCCCTGTCTGTCTCTTTCCCTGTCTCTCTCTGTCTCTTTCCCTGTCTCTCTCTGTCTCTTTCCCTGTCTGTCTCTTTCCCTGTCTGTCTCTTTCCCTGTCTGTCTCTTTCCCTGTCTGTCTCTTTCCCTGTCTGTCTCTTTCCCTGTCTGTCTCTTTCCCTGTCTGTCTCTTTCCCTGTCTGTCTCTTTCCCTGTCTGTCTCTTTCCCTGTCTGTCTCTTTCCCTGTCTGTCTCTTTCCCTGTCCCTGTCTGTCTCTTTCCCTGTCTGTCTCTTTCCCTGTCTCTCTCTGTCTCTGTCCCTGTCTCTCTTTCCCTGTCTCTCTGTCTCTTTCCCTGTCTCTCTCTGTCTCTTTCCCTGTCTGTCTCTTTCCCTGTCTCTCTCTGTCTCTGTCCCTGTCTGTCTCTTTCCCTGTCTCTCTCTGTCTCTGTCCCTGTCTCTTTCCCTGTCTCTCTCTGTCTCTGTCCCTGTCTGTCTCTTTCCCTGTCTGTCTCTTTCCCTGTCTGTCTCTTTCCCTGTCTGTCTCTTTCCCTGTCTGTCTCTTTCCCTGTCTGTCTCTTTCCCTGTCTGTCTCTTTCCCTGTCTGTCTCTTTCCCTGTCCCTGTCTGTCTCTTTCCCTGTCTGTCTCTTTCCCTGTCTCTCTCTGTCTCTGTCCCTGTCTCTCTTTCCCTGTCTCTCTGTCTCTTTCCCTGTCTCTCTCTGTCTCTTTCCCTGTCTGTCTCTTTCCCTGTCTCTCTCTGTCTCTGTCCCTGTCTGTCTCTTTCCCTGTCTCTCTCTGTCTCTGTCCCTGTCTCTTTCCCTGTCTCTCTCTGTCTCTGTCCCTGTCTGTCTCTTTCCCTGTCTCTCTCTGTCTCTGTCCCTGTCTCTTTCCCTGTCTCTCTCTGTCTCTTTCCCTGTCTCTCTCTGTCTCTGTCCCTGTCTGTCTCTTTCCCTGTCTCTCTGTCTCTTTCCCTGTCTGTCTCTTTCCCTGTCTGTCTCTTTCCCTGTCTGTCTCTTTCCCTGTCTGTCTCTTTCCCTGTCTGTCTCTTTCCCTGTCTGTCTCTTTCCCTGTCTGTCTCTTTCCCTGTCTGTCTCTTTCCCTGTCTGTCTCTTTCCCTGTCTGTCTCTTTCCCTGTCTGTCTCTTTCCCTGTCTGTCTCTTTCCCTGTCTGTCTCTTTCCCTGTCTGTCTCTTTCCCTGTCTGTCTCTTTCCCTGTCTGTCTCTGTCCCTGTCTGTCTCTGTCCCTGTCTGTCTCTGTCCCTGTCTGTCTCTTTCCCTGTCTGTCTCTTTCCCTGTCTGTCTCTTTCCCTGTCTGTCTCTTTCCCTGTCTGTCTCTTTCCCTGTCTGTCTCTTTCCCTGTCTGTCTCTGTCCCTGTCTGTCTCTGTCCCTGTCTGTCTCTGTCCCTGTCTGTCTCTTTCCCTGTCTCTCTCTGTCTCTGTCCCTGTCTGTCTCTTTCCCTGTCTCTCTCTGTCTCTGTCCCTGTCTGTCTCTTTCCCTGTCTCTCTCTGTCTCTTTCCCTGTCTCTCTCTGTCTCTTTCCCTGTCTCTCTCTGTCTCTTTCCCTGTCTCTCTCTGTCTCTGTCCCTGTCTGTCTCTTTCCCTGTCTCTCTCTGTCTCTTTCCCTGTCTCTCTCTGTCTCTGTCCCTGTCTGTCTCTTTCCCTGTCTCTCTCTGTCTCTTTCCCTGTCTCTCTCTGTCTCTTTCCCTGTCTCTCTCTGTCTCTGTCCCTGTCTGTCTCTTTCCCTGTCTCTCTCTGTCTCTGTCCCTGTCTGTCTCTTTCCCTGTCTCTCTCTGTCTCTGTCCCTGTCTGTCTCTTTCCCTGTCTCTCTCTGTCTCTTTCCCTGTCTCTCTCTGTCTCTTTCCCTGTCTCTCTCTGTCTCTGTCCCTGTCTGTCTCTTTCCCTGTCTCTCTGTCTCTTTCCCTGTCTCTCTCTGTCTCTGTCCCTGTCTGTCTCTTTCCCTGTCTCTCTCTGTCTCTTTCCCTGTCTCTCTCTGTCTCTTTCCCTGTCTCTCTCTGTCTCTGTCCCTGTCTGTCTCTCTATCTCTTTCGATATCTTTTTTTCCCTGTCTGCCTCTTTCCTTGATTTACTCTCTTTCCCTGGCTGCATTATGACACACCATTACATTGAAGGGCTGTGCATTGTAACACGGCAACATTCTTCTGAAGTTCTTGCTGCATTGAGGCTCTCAGCTCGATTTACTTTAATGAAGGCAGTTTTTTGGCAAATAACTGTAAAGCGCGGGATTAAAATTTCCCCTCAAAACATAGTCTATGGTGTTCCCTCAAATGGGCCGTCTGTGCAAAATTTTGTGATCGTCCATGCGACGGTGCAGATTCCTTTAGCAGACACACACAAACACATACTCAGCTTTATATACATTATAGATAAAGCTAATGATGATGACACAGTAAATACTTCAGTTTACAAATATCATTGGGATTTCCAAAGACAATATCGACCACTCTGATCCTATGAGGATTGTAGATACAGTCTTCCTCCAGCCCGCTGAGATTCATACCGCAGTGTGGTGGTACCCAGGCCGTGCTATACCCATGCTGGTGCCACGTCTTCTGTAATGGATGGTTGTGATGGTCTATTTTCTTGACTTTGCCGACTTTCACCGTGAGCATCAACACGACCTTTCTGGGATTGTTGTTCGCTGGGTATTTCATTGCCTTATTTATGTCCCGGCTCACGTAGACCCCTGCCCCTAACATGCCATCTTTGGACGGTATAAATCCATGTTTGATGATCTCCTTGGCAGCTTCATAGGTGGTGCCATGAAACATTACATAGATCTTATGATGCGTCGGATGTTGACAGCTGTGCAAATATTGCGGTACACAGCATGGTGGAGGCATGGAGCACATGTCCTCTATACGTCCACAGCAATAAACGTATCTGAAATTGGAATGATTAGCATAATAACATTAATTATGGACCTATAAGCACTGATCATATCTACAATTTCAAAGTATATGTTCACAGGCTTCAAAAGGCTTGCAAAATAGGAGATATTGGGGCAGTTTGCAACTTTTCGTATCCTGGTCTCCTTGCTGATAAAGTCTAGGTCTGTTGGGGAATTGGAGGAAGGTAACGGAAAACAAAGATCAATTCTCTGATACTAAGCAGAGATCTTGTTTTGATAGTTTTAGCTATATATAATAATATCAATCCTTTTAGGCTGGGACTTTATGGAGATGTGTACCGTGAAATAGGTCACACCGCCAAAGATCACTCTACTAAATCTCAACATAATGCAGGTGAATGGGGTTGCATTGGGACCCCTTAGGTATCACGAAAAGTGAATTGCTAAAAAGGTTTATGACTTGTTTGTTGCAGTACTTTGCAGGTCACAAAGTGACCCCATTCACCTGCAATGTAGCTGCAGCAAAGAGCCATCATTGGCCGAGTGACATATGTTGCAGCCAAAATCACCGATGAGACCCAACTTACATATGTATGTAGCGCTGGCGTCCCTGTGCTCCCTGCTCTCCTCCTCCCACAGGGGCATGTGTCACCCACCTCCACGGCCATCTCCGACTGGTGTCCCCGCTCTTTTCCTCCCACAGGAACGCACATCACTCACCACAGTGGCCAGCGCGCACGTGTTCCGACATCTTCCTCCGACACGTATGCGCTCTCTGCTTCCTCCTCCTGGGACCTATGCATTGCGGCACAGGTCCTCCGGGAGTGTTCCTGGGGGAGCGCATGCATCACTGTTCCTTTCTTAAAGGGCCAGCACATCACTCTCAGGAAGTGCCTCTCAGCCGATCGAGGCACTAGGTCCATAAGGTCAGCTCTCACTAAGGGAGGTGCCTGATTTAACGTGGTTAGTTAGCTAGTGGTCCTGTGTCATAGCCAGCTAGTTGTCAGGTCCCCTTGTCCGCTGTGCTTTGCTTTATATTGTTCACCTCAGCTATCCTAGTGGCTCACGCTACCCTAGAGACTGTGCCTGTCAACCTCGGCCGTGCCTCTTGCCACAGCTATCCTGGTGGCTCAATCCACACTAGAGACTGTGCCTGTCTGCCCCAGCTGTGCCTCCAGCCTTAGCTGCCCCAGTGGCCTGCTACACCAGAGACTGTGCCTATCCCATCTGGCCATGCCTCCAGCTTCAGCTACGCCAATGTCTCACGTCACGCCTTAGACTGTGACTGTGGACCCTGTCCGTGCCTCCAGCTTCAGCTACTCCGTTGGCTTACGCCACACCAGCCCATCCCAGCTTTGCCACCCGCTACAGCCTGTCTGGTCCTGTGCCCGTCGTTGCCCTGAGGGTCAGCTGGCATAGTCCCGGTCCCTGCCCTGGGAGTAGCACTTGGCGTCCTCCTCACGGTGGATGCTTAGTCAAACCCCTCTCACTAAAAGGGTAGATCCGGGGTCCCTGAGTGGTCCAGTGGTCCACTCTAGCTCGCCAGTTCACCATCTCCATCGGTGAGCTTAACAATGTGCTTTCTCTGTACTCTGAAAACTTTCAACCCAGGTGAAAATCATTAAATGAGACACAGCATGCCCTGCGGTCCTCATGGGTTGTTTGTTTCCAAAGAGTCAGGTGCCTACTGGCACTTTGGAAAAACTTAGATAAAAGAATATCTACCTATTAGCACCATACTGTAACTTTCCTAACAGAAAGGAGGCATCAAATGACTTACAAAAAATAATACACACATTTTTCAACCTTTTTCTCCTTTTCTTAAAGGAAACCAGATATCTGATACAGGCTGCCTGAGCCACCTGCAGCATTTATAAGACATTGGCTGTATGATCTCAGACAGATATGCTTGACTCTGAAACACTGTGTTTCAGAGAAACTCAATATTTTTGAAGCTGCATGGGAAACCAGTCGGATAGGCGGGTCCCTGGGAATGTCATGATCCAGGCCAGTATCTGCCGCTGGGGTTCCCTAGCGCCAGCCTGATCATATGAGGGTTTAAATCCTCCCTGCCTTGTTCCGGTCTCAGAGCACTATATCCTGGTGCTGCACCTCCGTGGCAGCACCAGTGATAGTTCTGTATTGCAGCACGTGTACTGACTCCGATGAGTGTTCCCGATGTGCCCTGCCTCCCTGCTACTGTGTTCTGACTCGTAACTCCTTCCGTCTGTCTGTCCGTCACTGACTACCCACTCCTGTCTACTTTTTTATCCTTCCCTGTCTGTCTGATCCTGGTACTAATCTTTTTGCCTCCGCCCCCCCCCCCCTCGGCACTCTGACTTCCCGACTCTGACCTGTATCTATGTTACTGACTACGGCTCCCGTCTCTCCCTTTGATATATCCGTGACTCTTCGGCCTCTGACCCTCGTCTATTACCTGACCACGATTTGTATCTCCCTTGACCATTACCTTGACCACCTGCTGCCAACTCGGATTACTGACTATTCTACTGCCCTATTCTGGTCTGTCTGCTAACTACACTCTGAGGCTGCTCTGCTGCAGCCTCAGAGTGCATTTAACAGACAGCCTTCATAGGCAGTGTGACAGGGGGCTTGTCCCCACCCACTACCAACGATTGACAGGTCTCCCTATATATGCACGCAGAGAGAGACCTGTGACTCAAGGGCAGCAGGTGGGGAAAAAACATTGGGGAGCCTCCTGCCCGACTAGTCCAATGTGTGGCTTCTAAAGCATGTCTTTCTCTGACACGGCACCACGTTTCAGAGTCAAACTTACATGGCTGAGCTCATACAGTGTCTGATACATTCTGTCCAATCCACGGGCAGCATGTATCACCTGTCAGGTTCCCTTTAAAAATATGGTATAGCACAAGTCATGACAGTTTATATCCTTATATGACACAGTCATTACCAGTCCCAGCATCAAAACATCAGAACTGCGATTTTTTTGGACATCAGTCTAAATTGATCTGAGTAAAAACTATGCAAACAACAAGCCATCATGCAGCTCCATCAATGGAAAAAAATGCAAAAAAACTGTTGGTGCTCAAAAGACAACCAAAATAACAATCCTGAAATATAAAGTAGTAAAACGTCAACAAGAAATACATTCCTGACCCAGAGAATAAAATTAACATTTTTACTGTACTGTGAACACTATAAAAACAAAACTCAATAAACAATGTGGCTTTTTCCAATTCCACCCCATAAACATTTGTTTTCCATTGTTCAGTACATTATGCTTTAGATTAAGTGACGCCATAACAAATTACAAAGTGTAAAAAGGTTACGGCACTTGGAAGAAGGAGACGATAAGAGGATACGTTTTGTACTCCTGAACTCAGGATCTCCGCGTCTACCACACGCTGTGCTCAGATACACGACGTGCAGTAAAGTAAATTTTAATCTGTGCACATATCTTGTATCTAAAACACTCCCCTATCAGCAAGGACCGTGCCGCTGCCACTCACTGCTTCCGAAAGGTTTCTGAGGACCACGGTGGGTGATCTGCATTTTATAGGAAGGGTCTCACATGATCCAATCATGGGTTGAGATGTTTGCTTTCATTTTTGAGGACCACAGGGCGTGAATCAGCGTTCAAAGAACGGGTCTTGTATGATCCAAGTGAGGGTTAGTTTTCCTTTCCTTTCATTTGGGAGCAGATGATAATATCAAATAACTCAGGTTATTAATAGCACAGAATGATGAACACGGCAAAACCCTGAAGCGTCCAGGAAATGTTATTCCCTGGACCCTACAGGAACCACCTTGCTTTCTGTACCTTTTTTAGAGTCAGTAAGTGAAAACTCGGGGGTGAGGCAATATTAGGTTTGGAGGGTCAATGAAGAGCAATATAGGGGGAGAACAGGGATTGAATAGTATCCAGACCCCCTGCATCAAAGACCTAGGACCCAGGCCACCCACATGCATATCTTGCTCCCAGGATGTAAGGGTGGTTAAGGCTATGCCAATCCTGCAGAAGTAGCCGGCATACAGGAAGGTTTATTGAATGTATTGTTCTGCACTGTGTACTTTGGTAAGTGGCCACTAGGTGACAAGGTGAGCCAGCTACTGCTTTCCTGACACCTCTAGGGAGTAAGGGGTTAAGTAAAAGGAGGGAGCAGAGTATAAATAGGGCAGGATGTAGAAGGAGGATAGGAGAGTCCCCAGTAGGAGAAAGAGATAACAAGCCCAAACTATTTGAAATAGAAGATCCTAAGGGTCAACCCTTTGACACCGGACATGTGGGGTCCTGCTCATTAGAGGACTGGTTGTAACCGCATCCCCAGAGGAGGGGTTGAGTCCAGACAATCAGAGTGGCGTCCGTCTTTCCTGGATTGAAAACCTAATTAATTTTTCTGTGAGACCGAAGGTCAGTGAGCTCTTAAAGAGGAAAAGTAGGTCCTGGCCAGAAGCACGTGCAGAGGACTGCTGTCGGAATTAGCCCCTTCTATAGCAAAAGCTAAATCCCTGTGGGTGGGACGGAGTGGCAAAAGGACTTTCTGAATTGGCGAGTGGAGTGTGACATCAGGCGGGGTATGAGGGGCCTAGTAGCATCCGATGGAGCTCAGGTGCCAGGAGAGCGGTCGGGCGGTAAATTTAATGATGGAATGGAGTCTGGATGGAATTGCATTTTATTTCTCAAACATTCCTTAACAACAAACAAATAATAATAAGTAAAAAAATAAATTTTAAACCATCAAGAAAGAAGCATGGAACAGAATAATGTAAAAGACTCAGATCATTTGGTGGACACGGATTATGTATAAATTGAAGATATTAGTTTTGCACACATTTTATGCCATTAGTATAATGTATAGAGCTGTATTCAGTGCTGATTAAAGACACAGTAAACGGTTCAGTTTTCTCACATCGTTGGGATTTCCAGAGGCGACGTCGACCACTGTAATCCTATGAGGATTGTAGATACAGTCTTCCTCCTGCCCACTGGGATTCACACCGCAGTGTGGTGGTACCCAGGCCGTGCTATACCCATGCCGGTGCCACGTCTTCTGTAATGGATGGTTCTGGCGGTCTATTTTCTTGACCTTTCCAACATTCACCTTCAGCATCAACACGACCTTTCTGGGATAGTTGTTCATTGGGTATTTCATTGCTTTATTTATGTCTCGGCTCACATAGACTCCTGCCCCTAACATGCCATCTTTGGACGGTATAAATCCGTGCTTGATGATCTGCTTGGCAGCTGCGTATGTTGTGCCATGAAACATTACATAGATCTTATGATGCTTCGGATGCTTACAACTTTGCAAATGTTGAGGTCCACACATGTTCTGCACAAGATCACACCCTCAGCAACCAACGTATTATCTGAAAAGGGAACAATTGACATAATATATAGTATGGATCCTTAAGCACAGAATATATTTTCTATTTCAGAGGGTTCAAAAGACTTGTAAAATGGGAGCTATTGGGGCTGTTTGCTACCTTTTTGTATCCTGGTCTCCCTAACTGATGCATTGTAGGGAGGTCTAGGTCTGTAGAGGTTTTCACCCTCCGAACAGAAAACAAAAATCCATTTTCTGACAGTAAGCGGAGATCATTTTTTTTATTCTTTTATCTACATTACTTTGGCAAGAATTTTAGACGGGGACTACATGGAGATTTTGGCCATGACACAGGTCGCACAGTCAAAGATGGCTCTACTAAATCTCAATGTATTGCAGGTGACTGGGGTTGCATTAGGACCCCTAAGGTACCACGGAAAGTAAATTGTAAAACATACAACTGGTTCTGAATTTTTGTGACTTGCTTGGTGAAATATCTTGCAAGTGACAAAGCGGACCCCATTCACCTACATCATGCTTCAGAGTGATTATTCACTGCATGATGTGTGTTGCAGTCACTGTTTAGCCCCAATCTATATACAGTGGGTGAAATAAGTATTGAACACGTCACCAATTTTCAAAGTAAATATATAAGGTGCTATTGATATGAAGTTCTCACCAGTTGTCGGTAACAACCCATCCACACAGGCAAAGAAATCAAACCATAGATGTCCATAAATAAAAGTATTAAACACACTTGCTGAAATTTGATACTTCATAAAAAAGCCTTTGTTGGTGATGAAGCTTCCAGACGCTTCCTGTATGGAGACATTAGTCGCCTGCATTGCTCAGGTGGATTCTGGCCATTCTTACACACACTCCTCACATCCTTCTATGACCTCTGAGCTTTAGTTCCTTCCATACATTTTCTATTGGATTCAGCTCTGGTGATCGGCTCGGCTATTCTAGCAGATTCATTTTCTTTCTCTGAACCCAGTTGTTAGTTTCCTTGGCCGTGTGTTTGGGATCAGTGTCTTGCTGTAATGTCCTCCCTCATTTCATGTTCATCATCCTGGTAGATGGCAGCAGATTTTTATTAAGAATGTCTCATACATTTGATCATTCATCCTTCCTTCAATTATATGAAATTTGCCAGTGCCATATAGGGAAAATCAGCCCCACACCGTGATCTTCCCACTGCCACACTTCACTGTTGGTGTTTTGGGGGTGATTTACTTTTAGGCTTCCAAACATGGTGTGTATTATAAGCTCCAAAGAATTCAAGTTTGCTCTCACCTGACCAGACTGTATTCTCCAGTATTTCACAGACTTGTCTAAATGTTGTGGAATAAACTTTAAACCCTCTTGAACCTGCTTTTTGTTCAGCAATGGATTCTTGTGTGGTGAGCGTGCATACAGGAGTGTGCATAGTACAGGCCATGGAGGGGGAGTGCATTACTTATTGTTTTCTAAGAAATAATTGTACCTGCTGATGCCAAGTCTTTGGGTACCGTCACACTTTAGCGACGCAGCAGCGATCCCACCAGCGATCTGACCTGGTCAGGATCGCTGCTGCGTCGCTACATGGTCGCTGGTGAGCTGTCAAACAGGCAGATCTCACCAGCGACCAGTGACCAGCCCCCTAGCCAGCAGCGACTTGCAAGCGACGCTGCGCTTGCACGGAGCCGGCGCTGGAAGCTGCGGACACTGGTAACTAAGGTAAACATCGGGTATGGTTAACCAATGTTTATCTTAGTTACCAGCGCACACCGCTTAGCTTAGCGTGTGCAGGGAGCAGGAGCCGGCACTGGCAGCGTAAGAGCTGCAGAAGCTGGTAACGAAGGTAAATATCGGGTAACCACCTTGGTTACCCGATATTTACCGTGGTTACAGCTTACCCGCAGGCTGTCAGACGCCGGCTCCTGCTCCCTGCACATTCAGGATTGTTGCTCTCTCGCTGTCACACACAGCGATGTGTGCTTATCAGCGGGAGAGCAACAATAAAAAAACGAACCAGGGCTGTGTGCAACGAGCAGCGATCTCACAGCAGGGGCCAGATCGCTGCTCAGTGTCACACACAGCGAGATCGCTAATGAGGTCACAAAAAACGTGACTCAGTAGCGATCTCGCTGTGTGTGAAGTACCCCTTTCTGTAGCTCTCCACAGGTGGTCCTTAACTCTTGGACAATTCTTCTGATAATCAGTTGCACTCCATTGTCTGAAATCTTGCAGGGAGCACCTGGTCCTGACTGGTTTATGGTGAAATTATGTTTTTACCACTCCAGATTATGGCCCCAACAGAGCTCACTGGAACTTTTAGTAGTTTAGAAAATCTCCTGTAACCAATGGTATCAGTATGTTTTGCAACAATAAAGTTGCAAAGGTCTTGAGTCAGCTCACTGGTTTTACCCATCATTATATGTTTCTTGTGTGGCACCTTGGTAATGAGACACCTTTTTATAGACCATCAGTTGAAGCAGCTGATATTATTTTTCACTAAGTGGCAGGATTGCTTTCTCATTACTGCTAGATTACAGCTGGTGTCAGGACTTTCCATGACATTTTACACCTCTCTTTCGTCATTTGTTCACTACTTTTTCCCTATATCCTTTCTCATTATTACACTTCACTAAATTTATGGATATCTATGGTTTTGATTTCTTTGGCTGTGTGGATTGGATGGATTGTTACCGATATCTAGTGAGAAATTCATGTCAATAACACCTTTAGAAATAAATTTACTTAGAAAATTGGTAATGTCTTTAATACTTATTTCACTCACTGTATGTGTTTTTCCTCTGTACTATGAAAACTCCCAACCCAGGTGAAAATTACTACATATGACGTGGCATGCCCTGCAGCTCTCATTTGTTTTCAAAGAGTCATGAGTCCTGGTGTTTCCTGACAATTCAGAACAGCTTAGATGAAAAATATTAAGGGGATTTTCCTACCTTTTTTCCTTTATTTTTAAAGGGAAGCTGACAGCAGATCCATGGGCTACATGTACCGGACGTCGGCTGTATCGTCTCGGTCAGGTATGTCGGACTCTGAAATGTTGCAGCGTTTCAAAGACAAACTTAAACAATTTTGACCTTAATGACCAGGTCAGATTTTGGAAATCTGACCAGTCTCACTTTATGTAGTAATAACTCTGGAAAGTGTCTATGAATTCTAGTGATTCTGAAAATATTTCTTAATGACACATTGTACCTTATGTTAGTGGTACATTTAGGTTGATATTTGTTGCATTTACTTGTGGAAATTTTGAAATATTTTGCAATTTTCAAACTTTACTGCACACTGTCAAGACTCTCCGGGGCCAGCAGCGAGAGCTTGAGGTCACATAACTGCAAGTAAGTTCACAATTCACTTGTATTTAGTGAGGCTGTGCAAATCTAATCAGAATCTGTTCAGAAGTATTTAAATGACAAACCTGAAGTCACATGACCACTCACGGCTTGGGAGATTCTTGAGAGCGTGCAATGTGTAAGCTGTGAGGATTCAGAAGTCTGCAGTCAAATAGAGTGATTACAGATTTTTATCATAAATCTAGACAACCCTTTTAATTATAAAAGTTAAGTACCGTAGCATGCCCAAGCCTAATAGTGTTTAATATTATCACTGTCAGGATTCGGATCTGCTTGCTTAATTCCTGCAGTCATTACATGGCTGCTCCACTCATGTGCGATTTTCATTCTTACACTCATGTGGCAATTAGCTTTTCTTCTTGTGTTTCACTGAACATCGAGAGAATTATGAAGACCACCTCATTGGCATGTGAATAAATGTGCGAATTGCATATGAACAGTTGCGTAAAAAAAAAAAGCTGCATGCAGTTCCTCTTATTTTGATACACAGACAAGATAAGCCCACGGCTGGGGTTGGCAGCCTGCAGCCATGGCTTTATCTGTGCTGGTATCACTATAAGGGGGACCTACGCCATTTTTTTTTATTTATTTATTGTACCCTCCATGATAAGCACGCAGATAGCGCCTGTGATTCCAACCAATCACAGGCGCTGTTAAAAAGGGTGGGGATGTGGTCTAACGGCAGCCAATCAGAGCCACCAGTGGTTGTGAAAAGCAGTGAATCTGTATAAGGACTCATGAGCAGATCCGGAAGTAGCATTACAGCCACGCAGGAGATTCGGTAAGTATATTCTCCTGCTTTAATCCTTTTATTTTACAAGTAATGTTTAGGTTCCCATTGACTTTTATATGGGGTTTGATGTCCGAGCAGATGCTCGGGTTCAAGTCTGGACCAAAGGGAGGGACACAAACTATGAAGTACCATTAAGTCATAAGTCGTGAAGGAGTTATTATCTGATGTGTGTAGTCCTAATACATCAGATAAGCAAATTAATTGACAAGACCTATATTCTCCTGTATACTGTATGTGGTGTACTATGTATTCTGCGTGCACAGATATTGGATGGTATACACAGGATATAGTGACCGGTACATCATATACTATGATTTTTTTTTATTGCTGTGGAGTTGACCTATACTTGTGTGACCACCTTTACTCCGGGAATATGTTTTTTGGGGAGTGTAGAAAAACACCTGAGTACTTAGGTTCACTACATATCTGAAAACGTATATCCAGCATAAAGATAGTAATACAAAAGTATATATATGCTACAGCTGACCAGTACAGACTCTCATCTGACCTGGGCTGAGTGCTGTCAGTTTTTCCATGGGCAGCGCTGAGATGAACAGTGAGGTCGGGTGAACTGAGCCTAGGACACAGCTAGAAGTAAAGGATGGGCAGATGCTGATACTCATGGGCCACAATGTGATTGCCCCCCAGGCTAAAATTTGCAACCTAGTCCCGGGACAGGTCAGGTTTTTTTAATTCTATGGGTGTGAGTGAAACATCGGACTGCACTCGGACGACATAGTATAAAGATTTGAATAGCAAATGGAAAAAAGAAATCAAGCAACCAAAATTAGCTTCTTAAACAAAAATCGCCAAGGACATTAAAATAAATCCCAAAATCTTTCAAAAATACATTAATGCAAAAAGGAAAGCAAAGGATAGTATCGGCCCCTTAAAATACAATAAAAAGTTAGTTATAGAGGACAAACAAAAGACTGAGATATTAAACAGGCACTTCTCATCAGTGTTCACCAAGGAACAGACTGTTCCAGGGATCATTCAACAAGTGATGAATCAAAATTCAGCACCCAATATAATTAATTTAACACAAGAAGAAGTACGCCTACGTCTGAGTAAATTAAACATTGACAAATCCCCCGGGCCAGATGCATTCATCCACGAATATTGAGGGAATTGAGCTCCGTAATCGACAGACCGCTGTATCTCATCTTTTTAGACTCGCTTGTAACAGAGTTGGTGCCTCAGGATTGGAGGATTGCTGATGTGGTGCCGATATTGAAGAAAGGTAAGAGGGTGGATCCAGGCAACTACCGTCCAGTAAGCCTGACATCAGTAGTATGCAAAGTTTTTGAGGGCATTTTAAGGGATGACATGCAAAAATATGTTGCAGAAAATAATATAATAACTGACAGCATGGATTCATGAAAGATAAGTCGTGTCTAACCAACCTGTTGGGGTTCTATGAGGTGGTAAGTGCAAACCTGGATATTGGTAATGCAGCTGATGTGATTTATTTGGACTTTGCAAAGGTATTTGATACTGTACCACATAATAGCCTTTTACTAAATCTCCAGAAGCAAGGTCTAGGGGAAACTATATGCAACTGGGTAAGGAATTGGCTAAAAGATAGAAAACAAAGAGTCGCCCTAAATGGTACATTCTCTAAATGGGCTATAGTCAGCAGTGGGGTGCCGCAGGGATCTGTACTGGGAGCAGTGGGGTGCCGCAGGGATCTGTACTGGGAGCAGTGGGGTGCCGCAGGGATCTGTTCTGGGAGCAGTGGGGTGCCGCAGGGATCTGTACTGGGAGCAGTGGGGTGCCGCAGGGATCTGTACTGGGAGCAGTGGGGTGCCGCAGGGATCTGTACTGGGAGCAGTGGGGTGCCGCAGGGATCTGTACTGGGAGCAGTGGGGGGCGCAGGGATCTGTACTGGGAGCAGTGGGGGCCGCAGGGATCTGTACTGGGAGCAGTGGGGGCCGCAGGGATCTGTACTGGGAGCAGTGGGGGCCGCAGGGATCTGTACTGGGAGCAGTGGGGGCCGCAGGGATCTGTACTGGGAGCAGTGGGGGCCGCAGGGATCTGTACTGGGAGCAGTGGGGTGCCGCAGGGATCTGTACTGGGAGCAGTGGGGGCTGCAGGGATCTGTACTGGGAGCAGTGGGGGCTGCAGGGATCTGTGCTGGGAGCAGTGGGGGCCGCAGGGATCTGTACTGGGAGCAGTGGGGGCCGCAGGGATCTGTGCTAGGACCGATTCTTTTTAATCCCTTTAATAATGACCTTCTGGATGGGATTGATAGTAAAGTTAGTAAAGATCTGGATAAGATGTCAGAATGGGCAGATACTTGGCAAATGAGATTTAATGATGATAAATGTAAAGTAATGCACCTAGGACTGAGTAATCCTATAGCTGCGTATACATTAAATGGAAGTTAACTCGGGACTACAGAACAGGAGAAGGACTTGGGGATTCTCATTACTCAATGTCAGGCAGCAGCTGCTAAAGCAAACAAGATTCTAGGGTGTATAAAAAGAGAGATTGGATAGATCCTGATCTGCTGCATCAAAGACATAGGACCCATTCCGCCCCACATGAACACTGTGCCCCAAGTAGGAACAGTCCAGTGCCATGATTTGGGTGGGTTTGATCCATTTCCCTTATGTCCACTCACACTTTTGGAAGAAGACCTCAATGTCAAATAGACAGAGCTCTGACAGCTGACATCTCCAACAATCCACCGTACTCTGTAGCGGCCGGTCACAGGTTCGGCAGCTCAGCGTCCATGGAATTGGATAGGAGCCGATCTGCCGTCCCCAGCAGTGACCTCTACATTCATCAACACTTGCTCCATTCACTGTTCACATGTCATAAGGACTAATCAGAGTGACTGTTGAACCCCCACTAATCTGGTATTGATGTCCTATTCTAGAGGGAACAAAAATGAGCACATACCCCATAATAAAGTAAATAGTGGTAGAGTAAGTAAAATAACATACGGAACTTGATTAACACGGTTCGATCAAAAAGCGTAAAAGCCACCCCACCGCGACTGGGTGTACCCATCGGGACGGTCTTACTCTAGTATTAAAACCTTACCCTGCGTCAGTGACATCAATGTGAATAGGGGCAGAGAAGCCGAAGGCCCAACCTGTCACCACCTGTCCTGTGAGGCTATATAGGCACACCTTGTCACGATGGGATGGCATTTTCACTTTTGATCAAACAGAGTTAACCAAGTGCCCTATGTTATTTACATATACTACTATTATTTACTTTATTATGGGGTATATGATGCTCATTTTGTGTTTTTCTCTTGGATTTTGTCTTTGAAATGGCCACAGTGTGAACGTGCTCCTATTGCACCTATACCAACATATACTCCGGCTCATTTTGTTGTTTTTCCTATCCTTGAGATGGCTCATCCATATCAAAATAATGGAGAACCCCTTTAATACACATTAAACCAAACAATGAAACCACATACTAGTGATGAGCAAATCGATCTGATGTCAAATGTTTAAGAATTTATTTCGCCCAGGGATCTTGTACAGCTCACCGTTCAGCCATAAAGCACTGAAGACGCTGTATGGATGGTGTGTGGCGGCACCGCAGGGAAGAAGATCCATTTTTCAGCCCAACTGGAATCAATAGAACCTTTTTGATTTGCTAAGGATCGATTGACCGCAAACTGGAAAAAATTCAGCAAACCTGACAAATTCCAAAAGATTCACTCATCTCCACTATACAGTGTGTCCACCCATATCCTGGCCACTGCCATTAACTTGAGAACGGTGGCAGCTATAGGCATAGAAGTGGTGTCTAGGTATAGTAAAGTAGCCATGCTCTACGCAATGAAACCACCTATAGCACCACCTGGTGGAAAACAACGGAGTTAGCATTTTTATCTCGAAAAAGGAACGAGATAGAGAAAAAAAGTGGATTAAAAAATTGTAGGGCATCATCAATTCAATACGAATCGACACCTTGTATCCAGAAATGCTATGATATGAAATCCATGACCCTCCCCAAAACACTGAATGCTGGTCACGCATATGGCGCTCATTTAACTTTGATGCTCAAAGTGGCCCCCGTCAGCTGCAATGCACATCTGGCCTCTGCACAGCATACTGTATCTTGCTGCACGTTGTGCAATATGGTAGGTGACACGTTTGCACAAGCATCTGTGATATGTCGTCGTAGGTCCTGCAATGTTGGTGGAGGGGTCGCATACACCTGCTGTTTGATGTGACCTCACAGAAAGAAGCCCAATGGGGTCAGGTCAGGTGAGCGGAGGCCACTCCACACAGCCACCATGCCCAATGACTTGTAGGAAGGTCTCCATGAGGTATCGCTTCACGTCTGCAGCCTTGTGAGTTTTACACTCTCTAATCATAGCATTGCTGTATGCAAGGTGTCGATTCGTATTGAATTGATGATGCCCTATAACTTTGTAATTCACTTTTTTTTCTCTCTCGTTCTGTTTTCAAGATAAAAATGGTAACTCTATTGTTTTCCACCAGGTGGCGCTATAGGTGGTTTAATTGCATAGCGCATGGTTACTTTACTATACCTAGACACCATTTCTATGCCTATAGCTGCCGCCGTTCTCAAGTTAATGGCGGTGGCCAGGATATGGGTGGACACACTGTATACAGATATGTTGGCATGTCACAAGTTGCATTGTTCTTCTTAGCAAATGCCTGTTTTTCCAGTAAATGACTTTTTGGTTTTCCCCTAATCCACCTATATTTATCCTGGTGATTGCCCTCGGGTCTAATAAATTCATTACTTGTCATCATGAGATTGACTTCTCACATATTGCATATTGTAATATTGCAGCTATTTTTTATAAAGGTGTTCTGTGTTCAGTAGATAAATCAGATTCTCCATGTAATGAAACATTTATAAAGTTTCTCTTATACTTTCTGCATGAATTTCCAGGGAGATTTCTCCTTGTAACTTTCTAAGATATTTCCAGTACTTATCCCAAAAGGTGTAGATGTGGCGCCCCTGAGGCATCAGGTGCCACAGGGTATTGCATCCAGTAACAGGTGCAGTCCTCCTAACCCCGGGTTCCTGGAAGACCAGTGCCGGTAAAAACACCAAACAACACCAATCAAACACACACAATCCATGTCCTTTTTCCCAGACTGGGTAACAGGCTAGAGACGGATCTGATGGATGGTCACCTATTGGTCAGGACTTATCCAATCAGGCTAGTCAGAAACACGGACAGGGGAGGGGCTAGTCAGTGTAGTTGACAGTTAACTGAGACATTTGAACAGTGAGTCTGAAGTTGACATGCAGACAGAAAGTGTGAAGTGACTTGTTGGGCTCAAGGAGTACAGTCGCCAGGGAGAGTACGGTGAAGTACTCATGGAAACTGGCACCTTCGGGGTGCAGAACCCTAGTTTAGGAAGACCTTTCAAGCTCACCTGATAAATCTGCCCGGTGAGATAATCATCAAGGTTCCTCACCAACGTTAGTGTCCGGGGCACAGCAGCAAAGAGGGAACCCAGGAATTGGGACAGAGGGCCAACCCTAGAGGTTCAAGCTGCCTGCCATATGGGCCAGGACTGTGTCAACAGGAGGGGACCCCAGAACGCTTCAGGCCACGGGGACCCACCAACTATAGATGGGTGAATGGAAGTAAAGCTCACCAAGTTAACACACCGGCACTGGGACAAAAAAAATACCGGTTTACCTTTGGCCCAGATTGGTAGAGACCAGCAGCAGCCGGGTTGCAGCTTCACGGAACCAGTGAGTAAAGAACAAGTTAAACCGCAGCCCCTGTGTTGTCTGATTTCTTCCTGCACCCTTGCATCACCAACTTTCACCATACTACAACCACCGTCATTCTCCCCTGGGGCTTAGCTCTACTTGTGGAGGGCCATAGCATCCAAGCTGCTTGATACAACCAGCCTCAGCAGTGAGAGACTTTGTAGCTGCGGCTTTTCCCAACATAGCCGCATACCGCAAGTGGCGTCACGAAAAACATTGTATTTTATTTTTCTTTATTCACCTTTTTTAAACCACCCCCAGAGTCACGGACCGGGCATTGGCCATTCCCTTGACATGTCCCCATGATACAGAGCCCAGGACCGAGTACCCCATAAGCCCTGGGGTGTGTCATAGAACACCCCGGGCCCACTCCCCTACTCCTTCTGTCTGCCCGCCTCATCTATCACCATATCACGAAGGTACCACAACGGAGAGTGGTCCCTCCTATTTCTGGTGCCAGGAGACCACAGCTCAGGGCTTCATACACACTTAGATTAATACTGCTGGCTGTGAAGATTCTCTTTTTTCCAGTGCTGCTAGGGTTAAGTAGATCCTCTGGTCTCCTGAACTCTGTGTAAGCAATAGCCAGCTGTTCTCTATTGCTAATTAGCTCTGCTATAAAGACTTCCTTTCTAGTCCAGATATCTGCCAGTGATAGTTTCTGCTCTGCTTTTCTCTAGCGGGAGCCTGTGACCTGTGGACTAGGAATCCATTCAGAGAACAGTTGCTGTGTGAAGACTGGGTTGAGTTTTTCCCATGCTAATGGGCACTTTGCACACTATGATATCGCAAGCCGATGCTTGCGATGCCGAGTGCGATATTCCCCGCCCCTGTCGCAGCAGCGATATCTGGTGATAGCTGGCGTAGCGAACAGTATCGCTACACCAGCTTCACATGCACTCACCTGCCCTGCGACGTCGCTCTAGCCGGCGAACCGCCTCCTTATTAAGGGGGCGGGCCGTGCGGCGTCATAGCGACGTCACACGGCAGGCGGCCAATAGAAGCGGAGGGGCGGAGATGAGCGGGACGTAAACATCCCGCCCACCTCCTTCCTTCCACATAGCCGTCGGGAGCCGCGGTGACGCCGGTAGGAGATGTTCCTCGCTCCTGCGACTTCACACACAGCGATGTGTGCTGCCGCAGGAACGAGGAACAACATCGTAACATCGGTCATTCTGTAATTATGGAATTCACCGACATTACACCGATGATATGATTACGACGCTTTTGCGCTCGTTAATCATATCATCTAGGATTTACACACTCCGATGTCGAGAGCGACGCCAGATGTGCGTCACTTTCAACATGACCCCACCGACATCACACCTGCGATGTCTTAGTGTGCAAAGTGCCCCTTAGTCGTTTTTGTTTTTTCTTCTCCCCGGGTCCATTCCTCATTATTACCTCTTGTTGTTTGGAGGGCTTTGTATGATTGTTGTTTATTTTACCCCTTTCTGTCTTATCCTCTCTGTGTCTTTTATCTAGAGTGAGACTAGCATTTCTGCTGCCCTGCGCACTATACAGGGCTAAGTCCAGGGAAAGACAGGGATAGGCACGTGATCGGTGACGGGTGAAAGACCCCGTATAGGGATGTTAGAGAGAGCAGTGATCAGCGTCAGGTGAGTTTACGAGGGGACCCTGCTCCCCTTTCCCTAGCACAAGGGCCCATCGTTGTATTGCGAACCCTGTGTATTGCGGCGCTCGCTGGGGGTTCCCGTGTACCTGGTGGAACCTTGGCAATCACTTGGTGACACACCATTACTGTTTTTTGCTCTGGGCTTATGCAAATCTGTGGTGGATGGCAGATTTACCGGGAGTTGTCAGGGAGGCTGAGACTTGGTAAGAGTTGGCAGTGATGCCGTTGTAGCAAATCATAGCCCTCGTGTAATCGAACATGATAACATAATAGTGATATGACTATTGTGGGGTTTCCGACGTGCCCCAACAACTAGTCACTTACCCATTAGCTTATCGCCACTAAAGTTATAAAATATTTTTTGGCCGTGAGCAGTAATCAAAAAATGGCTAGTTAGGAAGGCTGTAAAGAAAGCAATAAATACATAGTGGCGGTTTGGGTGGCCTGGAAAAGCTTTTTCTCCAATTTTCCATGCTACAGGCTTGCTTGCTAATTTTCAAGCTTCTTTGAGCTGGTGGTTGTAGACTAGGTACAATGATGTCTCAATACACATCACACATAAGGGATTCCTATTCTCCAGTCTGTATCTAGCCCATGTTCAAAAGCAGCAGCAGCATGGAGGACATTATACAGCAGTAATGAGCAGTGTATCTGTAAATCCAGCTCTGGTGAGATAAAACACTTACTAGAAAGCTGCAGCACAATCTGTCTTTGATTTTCCAACGTATTTGCTACAATATCCTGTATGAGATGCATTCACCAATTTACCCTGCTGGTGACCTGTCCTACATGTATAAATGTAATAACAAATGAGAGCATGTTATCAAAGGTGGATGGATGGTGATTAAGCCAAAGGATCCCGAATCTGTTGTAGGATATGGGTAACAAACCCTACAAAAGATCATGGAAACATGCCACAGTATCAGCACCGGTATAACGCTTAACACCGGAGATGGTACTGCGGTGAGTAAAAGTGGACTCCCTAGACCACAGGTAGACCCCGGGACAACCCTTTTAGCATTGCAAGCCTGGGATTGGGGCAGCTGACCCCCAGGGCAGGGACTGACACAGGAGCAGACCGCACGGAGTCTCAAATGTAGACAGGATCAACCAGGGTAGCTTGAGTCAGATGGCACAGTCAGAACAGACAGGCAGAGTCACTAGCAAGGCTGAGACCACCAGGATGGCTGAGGCTGACACAATCAATGGCAAAAATGAATCAACATTTGTTTTTTCCATGAAATTCATGAAATTAACATTACTTTTTTATTTTACAAGCGATTATAAAAATAATCCTGGATCAATATTATTTAATTCCTAACATACTATTCTCCATAAATGGCAGCGTCACAGCAGATTATATTACACAGGAGAGAAACTCAAGATATCGATTAAAGTCAGTAGAGAACTCTGCAGATTTATGTTAGCGGCGGTCACTACTTCCCGGTGAAGGTGAAGTTGTCCACCCCGTTCTTTTCATTCTGATTCCGGAGTCGGGACATTTTATACAAAATCACGCTGGCGATGGCGAGGGAGACCCCCAGCAAAGCGGCAATGATGATTCCAACGATGAGTCCCGTTAGCGTCCCCTGAAGCTGATTGACTTCGGAAACGCCTGGGAAGAGAAAAATCAAAGGATTAATTTTTATTGATGTGAACGGTTAAAGGGGGTTATCTCTTATTATCTGCAGTAAATGGAGAAGTAGTCAGACAGGCCAAGATCATAAACCAGGAGGGCACAACAGTACACAGAGGGCAGACAGAGATGAGGTCAAAATACAAGCCAAAGGTCAGGGTTCCAGGAGAGTACGTACAAAATACAGGGAGCAGACGGGGATGTGGTCAGGAGGAAGTCCGAGGTCAGAACCCAGGAAGTCATAACAGAAACAAAGGGGGACAGGCAGAGACGGGTCAACAACAATCCGGAGTCAAGAGGCCAAGATCTAAACACTGAGCACCATGGGAGCCAACAGCACAACTGAAACCAGGAGGTACAACTGGCAGCGTCCTTAGCTAACACGCTCCCTAAAGAAGCAGAGTAATCACTGGGAACAAGAAGAATCTGCGAGAGCACCTCCCAGGACCAGCATGAAACCCAGTGCTGTAAAACAACCAGCAGAGCATGCATCCTGCAAAATGCTCTGCACCATAAGCAACATATACCGGATCTGCAGGAGAGCATGGCAGATCAATACAGCATATTCTGCACATACGAATCATGACAGATATTCAGAAGTTAGAGTCCGTTCATATGCGGCAACTAGATTATTGCAAGGAATGGAGGCCGCCCATATGATGAGAAGTGGAAAAGTTAGATCTGTTATACATTTATATGTATAAATACATGACAGGCAAAGAGAGAGGCGATCAATTGGTACAAAAATTATTTTTATTCACAATAATAGCATACAGGTGAAAGGATGGGAGGCAAAAAGCGATTTACATCACCACAGTGTAAGGTGATAATATTTAGTAAAAAACTGGCTAACAAATGGTGCATAGAGGTATGTGTGTTAAGCCCATGCTGCCGTGTACAGTGTGAAGCCCCACAGGTGTTGTGTCGGTGCATTACCTTCAGGGACTCCACTCGGCTGGATCTTGTCACAGGTAGGAGATCTTCTTCTTGTCGTGACGCCACTCTCAGTATTGCGGCCAGTAGGGACCGCCACTGCAGGTTGAGGGACGCCTGGGGCTGATGGTGAGTGCAGTTAGTTGGAATAGCCCCCTGAGAGCGAGGCAAGCCCCAGGGCCCTGTGTAGGTGCGTAGTACCACAAGGTGCAGAATAACTCCACACAGGCAGAATGTCTTTCAGGGTTTTTACTCACTTCAGGTGGCAGGGTGAGTAACCCGGGCGTAGCTGGGATGAACCAGGCGGGAACCAGGTGTCCTTCAGGCTGACTTGTGAGGGTGACTACTAACTCGCCTTCCTTAGCCCTTGGTGGTTTGGGGTGACCCCGACTTTGAGTCCCTATGGGGGTCACCCAGGGAAGTTGCTGAAGCCTCTCTCCCCTTCGTTTGCCGTGTGCTTGTTGCCTGGGCCAGATCACTCCAGCTTCTTGCCTCCTGTGAGCTATGGGCCCTAACTGTGGCTACGTGGCTGCGGCTTTTGTGGTGTTGTGGTGTGGGCTTTGAGGGCCCCACACCTGCAGGTTTAGCGAGGAAAGGTGGATCTATCCCCGCTCCGGGATCTGCCGCCCGTTTGGGCCTGGTTCTCCCTAGCAGTCTCCTTACTTCCCACTCTGTGCTCTCTCTAGCTGGAGATGGGTTTCGGGTAGCCCTCCTAGGTGACCGTTCTCCCCCGTCGGTAGCCACTGCGCGGACGCTGTCAGACTCCAGCAGCCCAGGGGAAGGGGTCAGCTCTCCTCGGAGCTCCCTGGACTCTGCTCTGAACTGGCTCACTGCTCCTCCTCTCCTGTTCTTGCCTACGCCACCTAGCAACCAGATTCTCTTACCACACCCCTTGAGAGGAGATGGAGGCTTTTGGCCCCCTCCACTATTCCAGTGAAGGTGAAGGCTTTTCCCCCTCCTGGGATCCCCAGGGGTCCTCTCATGGGTACATGTGTGAGACCTGGTCACTATGCGCCTGTGTACCACACCCCGGTCAGCCTTCTGGATTACCTGTGTTGTACTGTCCCCAGCATGGGTGCAGTACTCAGTGGTGCCTGACCAGGTCAGGGGCGCCACAACAGCACCAATATCCTTTATATCCATATCGCTGTCACATCAGCAACATGGGGTCAACACAGCACATGCCATACACGAACAAATAATCAAACACATATGTTCATATCAGTATCATGCTGCTATGTCCATGTAAGCATTTATTCATTTTTCCATGATCACAATAATTCAGATCATAGAATATAACCTGGCGCTACGATAAAGACACATATGTCAGGGATTAATAGATTACACCATAGAGAAGGCTCATGACCAGTGTGTAAATAAAACTGTCCATAAGGGACTACACATAAGCCAACATTGCATATCTATATATTTAAATGGAAACCCAGACGCCCCCTGACGAAGGTACACACCGAAATGCGCATCGGGCGCATTACCATCACAGTGTTTATCATCTAGGTAATGTTATCCACGTTGTTTTATGGCTGGCGTTGCATTTTTTCTATTCTCTGCACTTTTGTATGAGTACCGATAAATGTATGGCTGTGTCTATGGTATCCTGGCGTGCTATGTGTGCTGCAATTGACTGCGCCTTTTTGGTTGACATATAAGGGAATGGTGTTGGCTCTCTATCTGAACGCAATCAGTTAATGGATTACCTGTGAGACACCTCTTATGATCTTATGCTAGATATATAATTTTTTCTCTGCATGTGATTATTTGGTGATGTTTGAGGTGTACTCATGGGTTTCCATGCTGATGTGACAGCGATATGGATATAAAGGATATTGGTGCTGTACACGGCAGCATGGGCTTAACACACATACCTCTATGCACCATTTGTTAGCCAGTTTTTTACTAAATATTATCACCTTACACTGTGGTGATGTAAATCGCTTTTTGCCTCCCATCCTTTCACCTGTATGCTATTATTGTGAATAAAAATAATTTTTGTACCAATTGATCGCCTCTCTCTTTGCCTGTCTTGTAACCTTTTAGCGATTTGGTCCATATTTAGTAGTCCTTATTTGCAATTTAGGATTTACATATATAATATATTGATATATCCTTATGAACATGCTGATGGTTATGCCGTTATTTATATGTATAAATACATGTGTGGTCAATATAAAGGACTGGCACATGACTTATTTCTTCCAAAGACAATACGAAGGACCAGGGGGCACTCACTGCGAGTGGAAGAAAAGCGATTCCGGCAGCTAAATAGGAAAGGGTTCTTTACAGTTAGAGCAGTCAGACTGTGGAATGCCGACCACAAGAGGTAGTAATGGTAGATACTATAACAGCTTTATATCAGGGCTGGATGATTTCCTCAGTACACAACATTGCTGGTTATAAGTGCCTTAATGACAAAATGTATAATTGGTGGAGAAAGGATGAACTAGATGGACCGGGGGCTTTTCTCAACCAATGTAACTATGTATGTAGATTATATATGAGGATACTCACCGCTGGAC
This sequence comes from Anomaloglossus baeobatrachus, assembly GCF_048569485.1. Lineage (NCBI taxonomy): Eukaryota > Metazoa > Chordata > Amphibia > Anura > Aromobatidae > Anomaloglossus > Anomaloglossus baeobatrachus. The sequence continues at coordinate 177,351,794 of NC_134363.1, read as the reverse complement.
TGACTCCCACCGGGGACTGTGGATCCTACAAAAATAAGGAAATTAGGACAGATGATTTCGCGATTTTCCAAATATCATTAAACAATGACCTGTTTTCTCATTTCCTATTATGGAAGCAGCAGATATGAGAATAGAGAGCTATACGGAGATGGAGAACCCAAGACGTAAGCGGACCGCCGGCCTCCACACTGGTAGTAACAGAGGGAACCTCCTCTCCGGCCTGCCATGCTGAGTTCTGCTCTTCCAGGAGTAGTAACAGAGGAGCAGTCCACTCTCTTTACATGTGTAAGGAAAAAAAAAACTTGTGGTACAACTTCTCTTTGAATTATGCTGTGCTGCTCCTCTTAGAAATGTATTTAATGACTAATATTTTATGTTTATGATTCTGACTCTCGGCCTTATAGTGTTTTTCAGTTATTGTAATTCCCGATTATACAGATGACCCCTTCTCTATATCCGAGCAGTGATGTGATGGGAATTCCTACTTCTGTTACTTTTCTAGTCTATAAATAGAAATTAGCGTAATCCAGTATATACATACTGACACCTACAGGAAGCCACGTTTCCTCATGTCACAGAAAAGGAGCAATATACGGACTGCTCAACACTGCGGAGTGATGAATATTTTACTGTTGTGGTTTTATTTTTTATTTTTTTTTTTGTTTGTTTTTTAAAAAAGGGTATATAAATAGATGGATGGATATCAATAGATAAATAGATGCATGAATGGATGGATGAATGGATGGATATAATAGATGGATGGATGTTGATACATACATGGATGGATGGATGGATGGATGGATAGATGGATCAATGCATGGATGGATAGATGGATGGATATAACGGATGGATGGATGGAGGAATGGATGGATGGATGGATATAATAGATGGATGGATAGATGGATCAATGCATGGATGGATAGATGGATGGATATAATGGATGTGTGGCGCCCTGGACAAGCCAGGGGCCACAGAGAGCAACACCAGCACACCCCACACTCACGGTCAGGCACACCAAAGTCAGACGCAAAACCCTTGTTGCCTTCCTCCAGGGGCTGATGTCCACACCAGGGGGTGGAGCCAGGCGGTTGGTCTCCACCCACCAAGGAGTTCACAGTCCTGGAGGCAGGAAAACAGTCAGATTAGTTTTGGAGTAGTAAGTGAGAGCAAGTGAAGTGGCAGTCGAGCAATCTGAAGGGAGTCCGGGTGTGTGGCCCGGACGGAGCAGCAAGGTTGGCAGACGGTGGTGACCGTCTGCAGGAGTGGCCTATCGGAGTTTACCGTAAGGACCGTGGACAGGCGGTGGCCCGGCGGTACCGGACCGGTAGACAAAGAGAAGTCAGCACCATCTGGCAGGGGCTTACGGACCCCGGCAAGGCTAGGAGTCGCCGTGAATTTGCTAAATCCGTTAGCGAAGGGAACCTCCTGGGTTTCCCAGCAGCCAAGTCCCAACAGAAGGCAACAGTCCGACCAGGAGAGGGAGACACCGCCACCGCCAAGGCAACCGTTTCCCAGGGCCAGCGCCTGCAGGCAAAAGGGGCTCCTCCGGCCCATATCCAAGCCGGGGAGCGGGTTACTGGTGGGAACCCATTGGAACAGTTTACAGTGCATAGGTGCAGGGAAAGGCAGTCACCATCAACCTGCCGGGAGGAAACAGCACCGCAGCCGCCTGTGGGACCCGTCCATCCAGCCATGTGTTTTACCGAGAGCTGTGTCCTCATCATTGGCTGAGTGAGTACCACCATGCCGTGCGGCACAACGCTGCCCCCGCGACCCTGCACCTCACCAGGCCCCTTAACCCGCCTGCCATCCATCATCCCTACCCCATCACCGGGCCCCGGGACAACCAACCCCCTACCCACGGAGGGGAGAACCAACATCCAAGCTGCTCCCTGTCATCGCTCCCGGGATCCCCATCCAGAGCAGCGGTGGTGTCACAACCTCACCACAACCGTGGGTGGCGTCACGGACAATATCTAAAATCCCCACAATCAAATCCCCCTTTTCACTCACGGGCAAGGAACGCCGCTCGAGTCCCCGGGATCCGGCCCACCGCTCGAGCCACCACCGAGCAGCAGCACCAGCCGGACCCGAGCAGTGGGAGAGCGCAGCGTCATTTCCTCCGCCCGTGACAACTTGGCGTCACGAACAGGATCTTACCGCTCTGCCGTCTTCTGGTAGAGGTGCACCTTGTGACCGCCGGAGGTGTCCGGCCGAAAAATTTGAGAAGCCGCCATCTTGGGCGCGGAGGGTTCCCGCTCGAGCGTCTCCTCGAGTGGTGGAGGCGCGAAGGCCAAAACCCCGCCCCTGTAGAGGAGGAGCCGAAAAAAGAGGCTGAAGGGGACGAAATGGCGGCTGGTCGCATGTGAGCGTGGCTATAAAAGCAGGGACGCCACGACCCTGTGGCCATCTTGTTGCTAGTTCCTGGAAAGCACCATTGCTGAGATGTCCGCTTCAACAAACGACAGCGAGACCCCCGCGCCCGGCACAGCGGCGTGGATGGAGGACCGAACTGCCCCGCTGAGTCATCATCTGCAAGCCCACATGCAGCTCCTCCTGGAGGAGTGGGAGGCCGACATGTCGGACGTGGTGGCTGCTATGCGGAGATGCGAGGTGGAGGAAGATTTGGAGGAATGGGTAAGAGACCCACGCCCCTGTATTCCCGAGGGATCGGCCACTGCGGCTGAGGGGCCCGGCCTACACCCGCTCACCCTGTTGCCTCCCCCGCTACCCGCGTTAGTCGCTACCGCCCCGCCACAAGGCCCGCTACCACCACCATCGGTAGCGGTACCCTGCCCGTCCGCCCAAGCGGACCGACCGGCTGCAGACGCCCGGGGCAGCCCTGAACTGCTTCCCCAGGGGCCACCGGAGCCGAGGCCCCTTTACGAAAATGTGTTGGAGGCCCCGGCAGTGATTGCACCGGGTTCCGTGCCCGAGCTCGGGACTGTGGTGTGGATGAGGGCCGGAGTAGTTGAATTTAACCAGCGTCAACAGAGTCAGATCTTCCGGATGATGGAACAGTGGACCAGCGCGGTGGAAGCGCTGGTTGCGACTGTCCCGATGTATGCGATGGGAGCCGGCGTGATGGAGCCTGATGTGCCGAGGGCCAGGGACCCGGAGAATGCGGCAGCTGGCGGCAACCCGCCTGACGCAGGAACAAATTATAATGACTCCGGCCCCGGCGCCGAGCCCACCTTCGAGTCCGAGGGGGCGAGTGAGCGTCCCCGCTATGAAGGAGACCCAGTGGTTTTCTACACCCCACGCACCGGTGGGAACGGATACCGGGCACCCCTGTCACAGCAGGCATGTCAGTGCATGTTTGATATGTTGGTGGCAGAGGATGGGTCCGTCTCAGCCGAAGAATCAGAGTAATGGCAGCGGAACCCCGTTGTCGTTGTCCCCGTTGGAACCACCAGAGTGCTGTTTAAAGTTTGAAAATAAGAATGATAAGAATGAGAAAGAATAATCCACCGTGAAAGTCATCTGATTTGCAACCTTGATTTGAACCGGTCATTGCCGGCAACTGGTCCCCGTTGGGACCCCTCTTTACAATTATGCATAAGGAACTCCTTATGAACAGGCCCAAGAACTAGCAGGGCAACCACAAACTTGTGGCTTGTAAATAATTATGTTTGTTGGCTAAACCGTTACCGCCTCCAGAGAGGCAGATTGGTGGAAGGGCCCGCAGTGGAGCAGGCTGGGGCCCAGCCACCACCGGAACCGGTGGCGATCCTCTGGAGAGGTTCAGGGGTTCCCCATGGACGTGGGTCCCCTGAAAAGGACAGAACCCGCTCGGGCAACTTGTGCAGGACTGGGGTCAAGGGGTGCTGCCTGTTTGCTTAGGGGCAGCATCAGGGCCAGGTTGCTTGGGTGGGAGAGAGCGGAAGCCGTACCGTTACGCAACGTTTAAGTAAGAGTACCTCCCGATGTGGGAAGATGTTGTTTTACTTGTATTGTGTGTTACCGTTTTTATATTTTTCAGTTGGTGAAAATAAAACCGGTGATGGACGGGCAGCCCGTGGACGGTCTGCATTTAACTAAGGGGGAATGTGGCGCCCTGGACAAGCCAGGGGCCACAGAGAACAACACCAACACACCCCACACTCCCAGCAGGCACACCAAAGTCAGACGCAAAACCCTTGTTGCCTTCCTCCAGGGGCTGATGTCCACACCAGGGGGTGGAGCCAGGTGGTTGGTCTCCACCCACCAAGGAGTTCACAGTCCTGGAGGCAGGAAAACAGTCAGATTAGTTTTGGAGTAGTAAGTGAGAGCAAGTGAAGTGGCAGTCGAGCAATCTGAAGTGAGTCCAGGTGTGTGGCCCGGACGGAGCAGCAAGGTTGGCAGACGGTGGTGACCGTCTGCAGGAGTGGCCTATCGGAGTTTACCGTAAGGACCGTGGACGGGCGTGGCCCGGCGGTACCGGACCGGTACACAAAGAGAAGTCAGCACCATCTGGCAGGGGCTTACGGACCCCGGCAAGGCTAGGAGTCGCCATGAATTTGCTAAATCCATTAGCGAAGGGAACCTCCTGGGTTTCCCAGCAGCCAAGTCCCGACAGAAGGCAACAGTCTGACCAGGAGAGGGAGACACCGCCACCGCCAAGGCAACCGTTTCCCAGGGCCAGCGCCTGTGGGCAAAAGGGGCTCCTCCGGCCCATATCAAAGCCGGGGAGCGGGTTACCGGTGGGAACCCATTGGAACCGTTTACAGTGCATAGGTGCAGGGAAAGGCAGTCACCATCAACCTGTCGGGAGAAACAACACCACAGCCGTCTATGGGACCCGTCCATCCAGCCGTGTGTTGTACCGAGAGCTGTGTCCTCATCATTGGCTGAGTGAGTACCACCGTGCCATGCGGCACAGCGCTGCCCCCGCGACCCTGCACCTCACCAGGCTTCTTAACCCGCCTGCCATCCATCATCCCTACCCCATCACCGGGCCCCGGGACAACCAACCCCCTACCCACGGAGAGGAGAACCAACATCCAAGCTGCTCCCTGTCATCGCTCCCGGGATCCCCATCCAGAGCAGCGGTGGTGTCACCAATATCACCACAACCGTGGGTGGCGTCACGGACAATATCTAAAATCCCCACAATCAAATCCCCCTTTTCACTCACGGGCGAGGAACGCCGCTCGAGTCCCCGGGATCCGGCCCACCGCTCAAGCCACCACTGAGCAGCAGCAGCAGCCAGACCCGAGCAGTGGGAGAGCGCAGCGCCACCTCCTCCGCCCGCGACAGATGGCTGGATGGATCAATGAATACCTGGATGAATAGATGGATGGATATAATAGATGGATTGTTGGATGGATAAATAGATGGATGGATTAATGAATGCATGGATGAATAGATGGATGAATATAATGGATAGATGGATGGATGGATGCATGGATGGGTATAAGAGATAGATGGATGATAGATATAATTGATGGATGGATATTGATAGATACATAGACAGATGGATGGATGGATAGATGTAATAGATTGATGGATAGATGAGTGCATGGATAGATGGATGGAAATAATAGATGGATAGATGGATGGATATCGATAGATAGATAGGTATTGATAGATATAATAGATAGGTAGATGGATGGATGGATAGACAGAGACATACATACAAAGATACTTCTCCAATTTTCTTACCGTCATCTTTGGTAGTGATGGGGCCAGAAGACACGGTCACACTTTCTGTCGTCCCTCCGGTTGTGGATGCATCCAGCGCTCTCCTTCTTCTAGCGGCTGCAGCAGTTGTGTTACAGGCCTGATTTTACATAAAGAATTCCATTTAGAGTTACATCTGGCTTTAAATTTAATTTTCTATTATTGTTCTATTAATTACAGGCAGTTCAACGATCATAGCGATAAAGCTGCAGCTGATATTTTATATAAGGTGATGAAATACATCTGGTCCTTGCTGTTCCAACGCCTCTGGTCCGTGCTGCTGCTCACCCTGATCTACATTTTTTGCAAATCCACCTCACCAGAAGAGCCCATAACACCTATGGTGGATTCCAGGGCCAATGAGACCAACATCAATCATGGCAACAAACGTCCCCAAATCCTATATGTGTCTAAAGTGGTAGTGCACATGTGCGACCACTGCTCCATTGACGGTTTATAGAGGTGGTGGTCGCACATGCTCTCCACCAGTAGATAAATGATAAATTTTGTGTGTGGGACAACCCCTTTAGCTCGTTACACATTAGATTTAGGTCAACCAGCTAATCCTATGTCAAGGATGAGAATGTTGGGTTTGAACATGCCTGATTTTTTCTTTTCGAAGGTGTCTGGCAGCTTGGTAGACCTGTACCTTCTATACCTTACATATAATACCGCCTGCCTACCTGTTGAATGGCAGCACAGGTGTCGGGCTGACACAGTCTTGTGGCGCAGTGCAGGTAGATGGTAGAGACAGGCAGATTGCTGTGGTTCAAGAAGCGGAACGTCTCAAATGAGAATTTAGCTGTTTGCCCAACACCATTGGCCAAAATTTTAGTCTTGTTCGCAGTGTAACACCTGAGGGGAGAAGGAGTATATGGAATATAAGGAACATTTACTGTATAATGTGCTTATTCTCACAATAGTAGTGCCACCTTAATGCATGGATGCGTACCCTGATAACAGAGAGAACTTGCTTCCAACATCAGTGGTCAATAGTGGAGATGGAGTGGCGAAACATTCATCCAGATTTACGTAGAAGCTAAAAATTAAGAATGAAAAAAAATATGATGGATTAAAAGGCACCTACACTTTCTAAATAAGCCATTATGTCTGTGTACATGAGAAATAACACAATTCCCGGCCATTGTGTCCTGCAGTTTTTCCCTCTGTCTTTAATTTTCAGTTGACTCTGAGGTAGTGAGTGGAGACTATCTGCTATGATGTCTCCCATACACAGCACACACAGGGATGAGGGATTCCTGCTCTCCTGTCTCTATGTAACACATGTTGAGAAGCAGAAGTAGCATGGAGGACATTATACAGCAGCACTGAGCAGCGTAGATGTGAATCCAGCTCTGCAATAAGGTAATTCCCTTTCTATAAAGGTACAGAATACCCTGTCTGTCTTTCTCTGCCTGGCTTTATTTCCTTCACTGCCTCTTTCTGTTTACTTTATTGGGCAGCAATGATTTGATCCTTCATGAGAGGCGTAACGACCGCGGTCGCAGAGATCACGACTGCGACCGGGCCCGACAGGGTTAGGGGCCCGTCCTGCAGAGAAGCAGCCGGCTCCTCTCTGTGAGAGTGGAGCTGCGCTGTTCAATGGCAGACCACTGCATAATACAATATGAAGGACCATGGAGTTACATTAAAAAATATGGAGGACTATAGGGCTGCATTATAATATATGGAGGACTATGGGCCTGCATTACAATAAATGGAGGACTCTGGCTGTGCATTAAACAGTATGTGGGCTGCATAATACAATATGAAGGTGTATGGGGCTGCATTAAAAAACATGAAGGACTATGGTGCTGCATTATAATATATGGAGGACTATGGGGCTGCATTATAATATATGGAAGACTATGGGTGTGCATTAAACAGTATGTGGGCTGCATAATATAATATGAAGGACTATGAGGTGCATTATAAAATATGGAGGACTATGGGGGCTGCATTATACTATATGAAGAACTGTGGGGGGAATAATAATACATGGAGGACTATGGGAGGACTATGGGGGTGCATTCTAATATATTAAGGGTTATGTGGGACTTATTATAGTATAGGGAATGCTATGTGAGGGCCATTATAGTATTTGGAGAGCTATATATGAGGGGGACAAAATTACAAGAATGGGATGGGAAAGTTTTGTGCTGAGGAAAGAGGCTCTTTCTGGTGCATGCATCCTGCCTCTGGAAGGGGCCTGTTTGCTCTGGCCTTGTTCTGGGGGTCATGCCGCCATATCTTGGTGCTGCTGCCTCCGGGATGCCGCCAGTTATATTTCCGGCTTGGCTACGTGCTCTTCTCCTGTGAGAAGTACTCTGTTTCGTATCCTGCTACCCAGTACAGTTGGTCCTGATCTCTGATCCTTCTGCCTGACCTGACCTCCATCCCTCTTGTTCTGCCTGACCTCTGTCCCTCCTGCCTGTTCTGTACCCAATCTGTCTTGCCAGACCTTCCCTCTGTACCTCTGTGTCCTCTGGATTCCGGTCCTGCTCTGTGTTCTCACCATTGGTCACTTGTTTTCCCGGCATTCGACCTCAGCTTTGTTTCCTGACTTCAGCTTGTTTCCTCCCTGGTACCGACGTGACATCCCGGCATTGACCTTTTCAGTTTGACTATCCCTACGCTGTGTTTGCGACCTCTGGTGGGCTTCTGAATTATTGCACTCAGAAATAGTTTCATATCTGAGTCCCAGCACCACCTAGTGGTACCCTGACAGATCATATACGGGCTGCTAACTGATTCAACAGAAATACAGATTTTCCAGCTCTTGCTTCAGATTTTAAGGATACCACCATTTTGCACGAACTGCCCCTTTTGTATCCCCCAGCTATTGGCCTAATCTTGACTCTGCCTCCATTGTTCTGCTAAATTCTATCATATCAATCACTGATCTCAGGGAGACCAGCCAGAGAAAACACTGCCGGCAGCCAGTGAAGGCGCTCAACACAGTGAAATCCTAGGTGCATTGCCCCCTGGGAAGTATGCAAATCAAAAAGGTCCGTGGAGCCTCTGTTAGGAGTCTCGACACGGAAAATAGCCAGATATCCCTAGGGAAGGACCTAGCCTAGGAGTGGCTCTTTTTAGGAGACCACCATATTAAGTGGCCCTTTTTAGTCAATATCCAGCTCTTGATGAGTTTAAGGATATGACAAGGGAAGTACCAAGCCCAGGTATCCATCCACAGACAGCTGCTTCGGGGTATTGCCCCTCAACAGTGTGGAGTAGGATTCTGGCCAGGTGGGAGCAATGCCTAGTAGACCAGCAAGACAAAACAATCACTGATATCAGGGAGACCAGCCAGAGAAAACACTACCGGCAGCCAGCGAAGGCGCTCAACACAGTGAAATCCTAGGTGCATTGCCCCCTGGTAAGTATGCAAATCAAAAGGGTCCATGGAGCCTCTGTTAGGACTCTCGACACGGAAAATAGCTGGATATCCCTCCGGGAAGGACCTAGCCAAGGAGTGGCTCTTTTTAGCAGACCACCATAACCAACATATTAAGCAGCTGTCTGTGGATGGATACCTGGCCTTGGTACTTCCCCTCTCATATCTTTTAAACTCGTCAAGAGCTGGATATTGACTAAAAGGGCCACTTAATATGGTGGTTATGGTGGTCTCCTAAAAAAGCCACTTCTTGGCTAGGTCCTTCCCAGAGGGATATCTGGCTATTTTCAGGGTCGAGACTCCTAACAGAGGCTCCATGGACCTTTTTGATTTGCAAATTCCATCATATGGCATAATTTTATGCCCCTGCTTTGTGCACTTGCAATCACGATGGATACTTTCTAGTCAAGGTCAAAAATGTAAGTTAGTGAGCAACATTTTATCAATTTTGTCCATGATCATGTGTCGCTTACTTGGCAGTGAGGTTCGTGGCCGTCACTTGCACATACACGTTCTTTTTCAATGAAAGGGCGCTGCCATTAGATTGTATTGGAATGGTGAAATTTGCATCCTATAAGGGAATACATTCATTAATTACATTGATATTACATGATGTGGTCAAACAAAAATGACGATATCCCCAAATATCATTTGCAATTTTTTTAAATGCACTTTTCTTTTTTTATCTTGTGGTATTCGTCACCGTTTGTTGCACCAAATTCTTCAAAGTGCTGCATGCAATTCATGAATTTTGTGCAAAGTCAAAATCGATTTTATTTTTGTATATAACCTTTTTGCAACTGTTCATAAAATGGCACTGAAATTGCAAACTTAAAACAAAGAAGAAAGAAAGAAAGAAAAATATGGTGCAAAAAAAGACACAGAACTCTCAAAACTAGTCAAAAAAGGCTCAAAAGCAATGAAAAATCGGCCCCCACGATAAGATCATGACAGCGTGTGTTATTACAGATATAGTTGTCACGATTCCTCTGTGCAGAGCATCTTGCACACTAGGAGATGCTCTGCTGTGTTTCTCTGGACTACTGAGCTGGCAGGTTGATTGATTGCTCAGGTGTTTCATCTTTCTGGTAATTGCTCTGCTTCTTTACTGAGCTCCACAGAACCTTGCCAGTCGTACATTCTGGTTCTGTTGTTGTGCTGTTGGCCTGTGTTTCTGCATGTCCCGATCTTTGTTTTTTGACCCCAGACTGTTGTTTGACTCCTCTCTTCCCACTCCCTGTTCCTAAAGGTATGTATATAATCAGCAAGATAGTGCCAGTATAGCACTGGCTTTAGGTTATATAGGAAAATCCTGGTGATTGGTGCGCTTTAAAAGAACGCCTCCAGGGGTTGTTCACTGAAAGATATTCTCAGTTTGTCAACCCAATTAATTAAAATTGTAATTGCATTGGCACCTATAAAAATTAGTAGCCAATTATCTACTGTCGGGAGGGAGAACAGTTCAGGACAATTCACCAAAAAAGCAGGAAGGGAATTTCATAATTAGGTTTCGGTGGTTAAAGACTTACGAGAAATATCTGCATACTCAAGGTGCTGATGAAGCTGCCGTTATTCGTGTTGACGGCAACATTAGCTGAAGACCTGGGGATAAAATATCAATAGTATTATTCGCTTGCGTACTTGACTTGAATGTACATCTTTTTGTTGTAATTTGCTTCATGGATAAAATAGGAGGGTTGACGTCCATCACTGGGGTAAATTTAATATCTTTGTCTCTGTATCAGTCTCTGTGTCTGTCTCTTTCTATCTCTGTCTGTCTCTTTCTATCTTTATGTCTGTCTGTCTCTCTAGCTCTGTGTCTGTCTCTCTATCTCTGTCTCTGTCTGTCTCTATCCTGTGTCTGTCTCTCTCTCTGTCTCTGTCTGTCTGTCAGTCTCTTTCCCCGTCTGTCTCTTTCCCTGTCTTTTTTCCTTGTCTCTATCTCTTTCCCTGTTTTTGTCTCTTTCCCTGTTTTTGTCTCATTACCTGTTTTTGTTCCCTGTCTCTGTCTCTTTTCTGTCTGTCTCTTTCCCTGTCTGTCTCTCTGCCTGTCTCTTTCCCTGTCTGCCTATCTCTTTCCCTGCCTGTCTGTCTGTCTCTGTCTGTCTGCCTCTTTTTCTTTTTGACTGTCTGTCTCTGTCTCTTTCCCTGTCTCTTTCCTTGTCTGCCTGTCTCTTTCCCTGTCTGTCTGTGTCTGTCTGCCTCTGTGTCTCTCTATCCGTCTCCCCACAGACTTTTTATTACCTCACACATAAGCTTCTTATACTAACAGTTTAATTTGTTCCTATAGCAACCACTCACAGCTGCTATTATTAACATATAACTCGCAGCTCCATTGACTTTAATGTAGGCATGTTTTTTGGAGAGTAACTGTAAAGCGCGTGGTTAAATTTTCCTCTAAAGACGAGTCGAATTTATGAGTATGTTAAATCTGGTGCCTCTGACGGTCTAGTCTAAGTTTACATCACTATTTGGCTTACTTTGCACCAGTAATTGGCATCAAAATGTTGGTAGTGTCAAACGTCGGGGTACGTTTAGAGATAAGCAAACCCAAGCTTTGGCGTTCGGTGTTCGTACCAAAAACAGAGTTCGTGATCGGACATCGGGACCAATCACTCGAGCAGCGCTGTGCTTGGCTACGATCGGTGCTCAGCCCAGTGCATACCGCTTGTAGTGTTTGATCGGCTGCACTGGAGGTAACAACATCGTGATCGAATGTAGTGTGCACCACCAAAAATGGAAAAACCTCGCCAACCCGCCCCTGGAAGTGATCTGTTTATGGCTGGCTACATTGTGGCGGAGACCCGACCTGCCCAATTAGTGACTTCTATTAACCAAAGTTCAACGGTCTGCTCATCTCTAGCTATGTCCCCTTTCCAGGTTAACCATGCCCGCTTCCAGCTAGGTCCCGCTGCTACAACTCTAGAATTCAAGGGTTCAATATTAAATATTAGAATGTAAATTCCTCCAGTTTCCTCCCACACTCCAAAGACCTACCGATAGGGAATTTAGATTTTGAGCTCCAATTGGGACAGTGATGATGATGTCTGTAAAGTGCAGTGGAAAGTACTGGGATAGGAGTCCAGTGGGCGGTCCTTATCAGTGACTATCTGCCATATCTTCTCCGCCCACTTGACTCTGAAGTGTTGAATGATGAGAGATTTAAATGAGCAAAATCCAAATTGTTCTGAATCTTTTTGCTAAAACTATATAACCGTTTACTCAGGTTCTTTCTGCTCCGTAACACACTGACCGCAAGTAAGGCCACATAACCTATAATTTTACTTAATTCGGTCATTTCACAACAGCTGCACAGATATATACACACAGTATATATCTCAAAAATCAAAATTTCGCATATAGTCAAAGTAATAGAACTTGAAAATCAAAAAATCCCCATGGGAGTGCAGGCAAACATCACCAATATAGGTATAGTGACAAAGACAAAAAAATGAAGATAAAATATCAATTTTTATTGAAAAATTATTAAAAACAATTCATGTAAATAGATATTAAGTGCAAAGTATGGACAAGGATATAGCTTACTACCTTGGTAGAGTGTGTGATGGATCCTGCGTACCCCAACGTGCGTTTCGTACGCTTTAGCTTCCTCAGGGGGCTTAACCGCTTTATCCCAGTGAATGTAATTAAGCGTTTAACCCCTGAGTACGAAACGTGTGTCGGGGTTGGCAGCACGCAGGACCACCAGACCATCTACCAAGGTAGTAAGCTTATCCTTATAGCGCTTAATTACATTAATAGTTCCCACTCTGTTTCCTATTGACTGGTGACACAGGAGCATCAATGGATATTGCACTGAGACACTTGTAAATTCACTTGCATTCTTTTGCACTGTATTATCTGCTGATTAAATAGATCATTTTAAACTCTTTTTATTTATCAGTCCTTTTTGCAGTGTTTTATTACATTTGTTAAGGCTTGATTTGCACTTGGACCTGTTGTTCTGCTGCTATAAGGATATATCCTTGTCCATACTTTGCACTTAATATCTATTTGCATTATTTTTTTTTAATAATTTTTCAACAAAACATGATATATATATATATATATATATATATATATATATATATATATATATATATATATATATATATATATAATGTACAATACTCACGTCATGAGCACGGTGTTGTTCAGAAAGTACTGCAGTGGGTAATAGCAGGAGAAACTATAATTCAGGTTTGTGCTATAGGCAATAAGTGAGGTGTCTGTTACCACCGGGGTGTTCACAAAACCCGAGATGACCACTGTTTGGACCTTAGAGTAAGATTGGAAGATCCCAGTTCCTACACTATCCACAATCTAAAACGAAAAAAAAAAGTAGAATGTTATTAATAAATAGCAACAAAAAGTTAGCATTTATATGAAAAAAGTGCTGCAATAAGTGTTATAATTTTGGAAAATACGTCTTATTTTATTCCAGTCGTACCTAGGAGGGCAACAATGTTTTTTGGTTTAATTTTGAGCTCTATCACGTCTACTATTGACTCGTGCTTAGGAGTAAAGGAGGGGAAGTGACAACTATTTGGGCGGATTTCATATTTCTAGCTCAAAATGTAGTTGTCACTTCTCAACTCCATTCTTCTGTTGCCCCAAAAGGTATAAAATAATATACTTTTTTAGCAGCTGCAACCACTAAATTACCATTCTGATGACTAAGCATTAATAAGGAAAATCTGTCTGCTTCTGCAGGGTAGATATAGTCTTAATTGTGCCAGAAATATTATTCCTTTGTTTGGTAATCAAGACACAGATTGACATACATAAAGAGGCACCGGACAGTCTGACATGAAACAATGGTTAACATTGTTTCATGTCAGACTGTCTGGTGCCTCTTTATGTATGTTAGTCTGTGGAATGTCTGCTGATTAGGGATTGCATCAGCACCCTGCGGTGTACTAGTTTTGCAATTAAAGGACAATCATGCAGTCTAATTGAAACTGCGAACAATGAGGGAACAGTCATGATTATCTCTTCCCCAATCCTGTAATACACAATTCCCTGAGAGATATACAGTGGGTACAGAAAGTATTATGGGGCGCAGAGCGTACATTAATGAGAAAAAAATTAACTTTTTTGAATTTACCAAATGGCTGCAATGAAATAAAGAGTGAAAAATTAAAGGGGTCTGATTACTTTCCGTATCCACTGTAAAAAAGGGCCTTGCTCCTGTCACTGCTGTCATGCTACAGGACTTCAGCCTAGGGTGCATGGATCCAACTGGAGAATTATAGAACTGCTCCACTGCCCAACACTGAGCCAAAATGACTTGGAGAACCCAGGAGGAGGGGCACAGGCAGGAGGAGGTGAGGAGGGGCACAGCCAGGAGGAGGTGAGGAGAGGGGCACAGCCAGGAGGAGGTGAGGAGGGGCACAGGCAGGAGGAGGTGAGGAGGGGCACAGGCAGGAGGAGGTGAGGAGGGGCAGAGCCTGGAGGAGGTGAGGAGGGGCACAGGTAGGAGGAGGTGAAGAGGGCACAGCCAGGAGGAGGTGAGGAGAGGCACAGCCAGGAGGAGGTGAGGAGGGGCACAGCCAGGAGGAGGTGAGGAGGGGCACAGCCAGGAGGAGGTGAGGAGGGGCACAGCCAGGAGGAGGTGAGGAGGGGCACAGCCTGGAGGAGGTGAGGAGGGGCAGAGCCTGGAGGAGGTGAGGAGGGGCACAGCCAGGAGGAGGTGAGGAGGGGCACAGCCAGGAGGAGGTGAGGAGGGGCACAGCCAGGAGGAGGTGAGGAGGGGCAGAGCCAGGAGGAGGCGAGGAGGGGCAGAGCCAGGAGGAGGCGAGGAGGGGCAGAGCCAGGAGGAGGCGAGGAGGGGCAGAGCCAGGAGGAGGCGAGGAGGGGCAGAGCCAGGAGGAGGCGAGGAGGGGCAGAGCCAGGAGGAGGCGAGGAGGGGCAGAGCCAGGAGGAGGCGAGGAGGGGCAGAGCCAGGAGGAGGCGAGGAGGGGCAGAGCCAGGAGGAGGCGAGGAGGGGCAGAGCCAGGAGGAGGCGAGGAGTGGCACAACCAGGAGGAGGTGAGGAAGGGCACAGTCAGGAGGAGTTGAGGAGGGGGTACAGTCAGGAGGAGTTGAGGAGGGGCACACCCAGGAGGAGGTGAGGAGGGGCACAGCCAGGAGAAGGTGAGGAGGAGCGCTGTCAGGAGGAGGTGAGGAGTGGCACTGTCAGGAGGAGGTGAGGAGTGGCACAACTAGGAGGAGGTGAGGAGTGGCACAGCCAGGAGGAGGTGAGGAGGGGCACAGCCAGGAGGAGGTGAGGAGGGGCACAGCCAGGAGGAGGTGAGGAGGGGCACAGCCAGGAGGAGGTGAGGAGGGGCACAGCCAGGAGGAGGTGAGGAGGGGCACAGCCTGGAACAGTCCCAGTGAGCCGCCGGTGACCACAGCACTAAGGAATTCCTGACCAGCAACAGGCGGATGCAGCAGTACTGGGGAAAGCTCAGCATGCTGGTCAGGCACAGGACGGCGCCTGCACTGAGTATGACGGCACAAGCCAACCATGCGACTCACAGATGTGACAGTGAACAGGGCTCTCAGAGTTTACAGTGGAGTTCATCCATCATCTCTTGGACTGTAGATGCAGCTCAATTGGAAAGTAGCTTGAACCTGTAAAGCCCTACTATAGAAATTCTCAAAGTTACCACTGGTTCATCAATGATAAAAATGACATATTTTCCGTCTGTGCTCATTTTTAATTCGACATACTTGAAAAACTGATAAATAATGGAGAAGTTACATACATTATAATGCTTTACATTACTTACCACAATGTTATTCCCACACGCATTCCCCGTTGTGTCATTAATCGGAAAAAGGAATCTTACAACTGGAGGATCTACCGTAGTATCCAGTGTGCCATTGCAATTAGGCAAGGTGTTTTTTCCATTGAGGGCCAAACTGTTAGGGTCATACTCTGAAAACTGAACTGGGCAGGCATTGATGGTCAACATAATGGTGGATGGACCACAATTAACCGTAATGTCACTGTCCACTGAAGGAGACACAAAATCACTATTAGGAAGCGATATCTACACCTTGTACAGATTTAGATTAAAATTTAGGCAACAGAACAAGGTAAAGGCACAGAGATTTGTAGGCCGAAATAAAACTAACCCGGATATCGCGCATAAAGGGATGAACAGTTTAAGCGGCTTCCAAGACATTGTTGTCCGGCAAAACCAAGAAGAAGAACCACAAGTCTAATCATCGTGCCTGTAAGAAATTATAATACCATATTATGATAATGTTGATCTCAGTATAGAGCAATATATAAAGGTCTGACTTTAAAAATATATCTACATAAAATGAAAGGGGGTGGCAAAAATGTTAAAGTAAATGTAGAGACAAAGCTGGAACACTGTACATCACAAAAATAGAACGGAGGGCACTCACCACTTGAAGGCAGAAATCTTGTATTTTTTTTTACATGGAGCAGGCATAAAAGGACGGAGGAGAGAGGGACCGACCACCCACAGACGACAGTCTGTGGTCGGTCCCTCTCACCTCCGTCCTTTTATGCCTGCTCCATGTAAAAAATAAATACAAGATTTCTGCCTTCAAGTGGTGAGTGCCCTCCGTTCTATTTTTGTGATGTACCGCTTTCCAGTTTTCCTGTGAAGTGCACCCCTCATGGCAGTTCCACACTAGCAAACATGGTTCCCGTCTATTAAGACAGGTGATACTTTGCATTAGTTGCCGGCTGGAAGCTGTGCCCGGTTTTTCTTCTCCGTCTATTGATTAAAGGTGGAACACTGGCTGACTTAGACTTCTCTTCCATGTATCCAGGTGCCCATTATTATTTCTTATTCAAGGTGGTCATGAAATCGATCATCAGTTGATCCAAGAGAAGATGAAAAAATATTGCAACAGAGTTTTTTGATTCAGGTAGAGACCCCAGACTGAAGCAATAACGGATAGGTGGTAAATATCAGATGATGAGGGGCTACCAGTCACTATGTGGTGGACCTCGAATTCCTCCCCTCCAGTGGTGTATAAATGTGAGCATTCATTTTGCTAACTAATCAACATAATTAACAACTTAGATGATACAATATCATACAATGAAAAATACTTCCCGGGTCCGTACATTCCTTTCCCGAGAAGCTGCAAAAACCGTAGCGCGTGCCCTTATTATCTCCTGGACTATTGCAACCTCCTGCTCTGTGGCCTCCCATCTAACAGTCTCTCATCCCTACAATCTATTCTAAACTATGCTACCCAACTAATCCATCTGTCCCCTGCTACTCCCCGACCTCTCCTCTCTGCCAATCTCTTCACTGGCTTCCCATTGCCCAACGACCCTAAGCCTAACCATGACCTACAAAACCATCAACAACCTGTCTCCTCCTTACATCTATGACCTAGTCTCCCGGTACCTACCTGCACGTAACCTTCGATCTTCACAAGATCTCCTTCTCTACTCCCCTCTCATCTCCTCTTCCCACCATCGCATCCAAAATTTCTCGCATGCCTCCCCCATACTCTGGAATGCTCTACCCCAACATATCAGACTCTCGCCTACCTTGACAAGCTTCAAAAAGAACCTGAAGGCCCAGCTCTTCCGACAAGCCTACAATCTGCCGCAACCCTCAGTCTGATACAGCGTCGCACAACCAGCCCTACCCTCACCTACTGTATCCTCACGTATCCCTTTTAGACTGAGCCCTCGCGGGCAGGGACCTCTATCCTCCTGTACGAATCTGTGCTTTGTATTGTTCATGATTATTGTAATTATCCCTATTATGTATACCCTTTTCACATGTAAAGTGCCATGGAATAAATGGCGCTATAATAAATAATAATACAGGTAAAGTATATGTTTGTCCCGTGTTAGACAGTAGATAGAAAAACAATGTTTAAAAGAATGGAGAGTCCTCAGTTGTGGATACCTTTTAATGGCTAACTGAAAAGATAGTAATAAATATCAAGCTTTCGAGACTGGTCAGGTCTCTTCATCAGCCCTACTTAGATGAGCATGCCCACGGGCAGCTTTGCCTCTGCAGGATTGGAGGGGAGCAAAGTTACTAAAGTAGGCCAGATTTGGCAAAACGGTCAGATTCATATCCACTCTTAAAACCCTACAGCAATGAGCTTGTAAGGGGACTAGTTCTGACTACAAAGAAAACTCTAAGTTTAAACATTTGTAAGAACTGAGAGTATTTTTTAATAAGTGACAAAACTTCAAAGTTTTGTTTTTACAAACGTTTTGCAGTTTTACCCATTTGTGATGATGAGAATTCAAATTGCACAAAAATATTGAAAAAAATTTATAAAAGAACTGAGAGTCTTCAGTGGTTGATACCTTTTAATGGCTAACTGAAAAGATAGTAATAAATAGCAAGCATTCGAGACTACGCAGGTCTCTTCATCAGGCCGACCTATATGTGCATCCCCAAAGGCAGCTTTGCTTCTGCAGGATCGGAGGGAAGCAAGGGTACTAAAATTAACCATATTTGGCAAAACGGTCAGACTCCGATCCATTCCTGCAACCCATACAACAAAGAGCTTGTAAGGAGATCAGCTCTGACTACAAAGAAAACTGGAATTAAACAATTGTAAGAACTGAGAGCAATTTTAATAAGAGTCAAAAAGCTTTTACTGAGTCCTCAGTGGTTGATAGCATTTAACGGCTAACTGAAAAGATAGTAATAAATAGCGAGCTTTCAAGACTGGTCAGGTCTCTTCATCAGGCCAACCTATATGACCGTCCCCAAAGGCAGCTTTGCCTCTACAGGATCAGAGGGAAGCAAAGGTACTGTAAAGATGTTGATAAATAGCAAGATTTAGAGACTAGTCTAGAAAGCTTGCTATTTATCAACCTCTTTACAGTTTGCCATTAAAAGGTATCAATCACTGAGGACTCCCAGTTATTTTAAACATTCTTTTCTCTCTATTGGCTAGCTCGGTACAAAGAGGTATTTTATCTGTACAAAAATATTGCTACATTTTTCCATTTTTATTACCCTCCCGGCCACACTTTTTAAGTTAGTGGCACTTAGCAAAAGAGCAAAGGGTAGATCACCATGCAAAATGTTTACAATAATGTACACTAAAAAATTGTAAATAATATCAGAAATCTACACCAGTTCATCAATTATCTGGTGCACGGAAGCTAAAACATTCAGTGACTTTTTTTTTTTTATTATTAATGTGGCCTCTTAAATTTTGGCTCATTTTAGTTTGTTTGAGACTGGGATATAAAATGCAAGCTTAATAAATCCCACCCAAATATATTTTGACCCCCCTAAAAAAATATTATATATATATGTGTGTGTGTGTGTGTGTGTGTGTGTATATAATATAATATAATATAATATAATATAATATATATATATATATATATATATATATATATATATATATATATATATATATATATATATATATATATAAAATATAATCATATATAACAAATTATATTCTATATATTATATTTATAATTTGTTAAATTCTAATGAAATAGGGCTGCAGAAAAGATTTTACATTTTTGGTTGTCAAATCTTATATTTAAGCCGCAGCTCGAGAAAAAGTATCAGAAAAGCAAGTGTGTCACAGTGTTTATATACTTTATATACAATCGCGTTAATTCATAAAACTAAAAAGAATATATAGAAATAAGAAACAATGCAATGTAATATAAGCCTGGTTCTGTATAATATAAATATATATATATATATATATATATATGTTGTAATATTATAATATATATATATATATATATATATATATATATATATATATATATATATATATATATTACAGTATAGTATATAATATTATATTTTCTGTTTATAAGCCTTACATATAATCACTTTAATTCATAGTTTTCAAAAACTAAAAGGAAAATATAGAAATAGGAACCAATGCAATGTAATATAAGCCTAGTTCTGTATTCTGGTCCTGGTTCTGTGTATATATATAATATATAATATAATATATATATATATATCATATTTTCTGTTTATTATAAGCCTTACATATAATCACTTCACAGTTTTAATTAACAGTTATTAATATATTCTTATATTATATCATATATTATTATATATATTATATATATCTTATATATTCTTAGATTAATATATTCTTATCCTGTAGACTGTGAGCCCTCGCGGGCAGGGTTCTCTCTCCTCCTATACTAGTCTGTTTTGTACTGTTAATGATTGTTGTACATATACCCTCTTTCACTTGTAAAGCGCCATGGAATAAATTGCGCTATAATAATAAATAATAATAATAATTAGTATATAATATTATATTTTCTGTTTATAAGCCTTACATATAATCACTTTAATTCATAGTTTTCAAAAACTAAAAAGAAAGTAAATAAATAAAAATGCAATGTAATAATACAATAAAATAATAGAATGAGAATTTATAAATTGTTGCTGAGGTTGCAAATATTTTTGAAAAATCCCCCTTGCAGAGTCCCGAAACATAGCGTCACATTCTTACCTGCAGAGGATCTATGGCGAGTATATGGTTAGGACGACTGCCCGTCAGAGACTTTTATACAAACGCACTGGGAAATTGATATTTTGGGAAAGGAATGAATTTCTGGCTATGGGGCAGAGAGGGGTATGGATTTCATTGTCACTGACGATCCCATCACAGATATAATGGGAAATACTTAGCTGAAAGATATCGCTTTCTCCGTAAGAATTTGGGACGTTATGATACAGGAGAATGTTCTTTACCCCCCTCCGAGTACATATTGTGCGTTAAATCATAAATGTAATCTATTTACAGGAATGGTACATCGGTGACCTGGATACATGGTAAACGTTAAACTATTCCTCCCGGCAGAAGGGAGATAAAAAAACATTTCATATTGGTGTCAAGATAATCTTGAGGAATTCATGACGAATGTCTATTATCAAAAAACAGAACAAATGTAGCACGGCAGCGGATGTTTTGTTGTCGTCATGTATAGATTTATAGTTCTTGTTTTGATGCTCCAAATTTCCCACGAGAATTTAGCTTTATTTTTGAGGGGTTTTTTTTTCGGTTATTTCAAAACTAAAATTTAAAGATTCTAAAGATATCAGATCTAAATTTCCATTTTTTACTAATAATTCTTGTTTTTACTTAGGAGTGTTTAAAGTTTCCATTTTAGTGCCTTCACAACAAGGCCAATTTCCATTTTTGCTAGTGATAAGCGTGAGTGCTCGATTGTGTATCGGGGGTGTGAGGCAAATCCCGGGATATGAAGATGAGTTATGACTTCCAGTCATAATCGCTCATCACTCCCTGGCAGTGCCCCCCTCCCTTCTTGTTCTCAATGTCCAGCATCTGTGAAGGTGTTACACCTCCATGGCCATCTCCTGTGATATGGAGATGAGATGATGTGGGAACAATGGACACAGGAGGACTCCCTGCCGTGACCCTGTGGTAGGAGCTGCTATCTAATTAGCAAGCTTGGAAGTATCCAGACAGAACGACTCCAGTAAAAAATGGTTCATATCTCGCAAGCCATATTTCCGATAAATATGGCAACCATAAAAATGGTGTCTCCGCATGCGGACGATGCTGGCCCACCCTTTTTATGGGAGCGGGAGCTTGGGAAATACCCCAGGCGTGATATCAGCCAATGGGGAACTGGCAGACAGGTCATGAGTCCCCTCATTCTGTAGCTAAATTCATAACTGTCACAATGAGAGCGTTGGCGTCCGCCTACGACGCTCCCAGGCAAAGTTATGGCCATATTCCATGTTGTGGATTTTGTCCATAACTCCAGCCAGGGGTGGAGCAGTGCTCCCTCTGAGGTCACGAAGGTAGGAGGGGACCTGGATTTGCCCAGGTTGATAACCCTACTTCGGCCATTTTCCAGTGTTCTTTCGCTGGGGGTCACGTGCAGGAAACATCTGTGGGAGTTCCTAGAAACCTGGTCTACAGCGCCCCCCTGTGGCCAGACGCACAAGGTAACTGATTGAATTGCATACCTGTTTGTAAACCATGCTTTATCTGTAACTGTACTCTGACATATGTATATTCTGTAGATTCCCTATTGTATATATTGTAGTTTCTAGTGTGCTTTAGGCTGATTAAATTATATAATTAATCTTGGGCTGTTCTGTTATCTCGATCTTGAATCCCACGTCTGTGTGTTCGGCTAATAGTTACCGTGAAGCGGTTGGTGGCAGCGAGTTGTGCCAAGGATTATTGTGGGGAGGCCAGTGAGATTCGGGGAGGTTTTATATATTCCGCCCGCGGAGGTCGGGGGAATATATACCCTACTCTCACTGGGGACCCTTCAATAATCGGCATAAGTAGTATAGCGGCCTCCTTGCTTATTGTCGGGCAATTCCATAATTGGCCTGACTATAAGAGGGGCGCTAGAGAGCGCGTCACGTGCTCTGTCTGTCGGTCGGGAGGTATAAAGGAGGGGTGACCCCCACTTGTTACCCCCCGATTGTGACGTACTGGTAGCCAGCGCGGGGGATTTCTGAGTGACCCCCCCGGTGGTTCGTGACATATTGGTGGCATAGCGGTGGGATCGAGATAATAGTGTGTGTGAGTGTGAGACCCATACTCCCAGACACTAAAGACTGCCTGCAGCAGCTGTGGCTGCTGGGGTCTTCAGACTAGCTCAACACTAGAGTGTCAGAGTGCAGATACTGTAAGGTGTGTGGAGGCATCAGGTGTCAGTTCTGTGTCAGTGACCAAAAGTCTGCAAGAATGGCTGATGGCACCAGGAGCAGAGCTATGCAACTGGCCAATGCTAAAGCAGGAGCCGAAGAGAGGGAGGACGGTGCTGTGGACAGTAATGAGGAGGTTGCCCACGAGTCCTCCAGGAGCTCGACGCCAGAAAACAGCTCTGCAGAGGACATTGCACAACCTGGCACTGCTGGACAAGATGAGGAGCAGCTCACCCAAGGGTCCTCAACGAGCCAGATGCCAGCCCTCCGCTCTGCAATGGACAGTGAAGCACCAGGCTCCGCAGCGGGCCGCAGATCACCACGTGCCATTCCACCGAGCCTGGGAGGCTCGGATAGCCTTCTTCAAATGGCTATGGCCCTTCTCCAGGCTGGAGACCGGGATACCTACGAGATACTCATGGCCGAGCGTGAGCGACAGGCAGCGCGTGACGCTGAGGCTGCGGAGCGGCAAGCAGTGCGTGAGGCTGCGGAGCGGCAAGCAGCACGTGAAGAGCGCCAGGCAGAGCGTGACTACCAGCTGCAGCTAGCTCAGCTCCGGCCCTCATCAGCCACACGTGACCTTCAAGACACCAAACTTCCAAAGGTCCGTGTTGAGGACTTCCCAGTGCTGGAGAAGGATGGAGACTTGGACTCTTTCTTGACTGCTTTTGAACGGACTTGCCTGCAGCACCATCTGGACAAGGACCAGTGGGCCAAATACCTGACCCCCCGTTTAAGGGGTAAGGCCCTGGATATCCTTGGGGACTTGCCTGCTGAGGCAGATCAGGGCTACGACACCATCAAGCGGGCCCTGATCCAACAGTACAACCTCACTCCAGAGTCCTACCGCAAGAAGTTCCGGAGCCTACAGAAGGGACCAAAGGACTCCTGGGCTGACCACCGGCGGGCACTTGCCCGAGCTGCCGACCACTGGACCCAAGGCCTGCAGCTTTCCACCGGACCGGAGATCCTGGACTTGTTCATCACGGAGCAACTCTTGTGGAACTGCCCTGAGGATCTCCGCCAGTTCATCCGAGACCAGAAGCCAAAGGGGTCCACGGCTACAGCTGCCCTGGCCGATGACTACACCAACAATCGGGCTCCTGAGGCCAGGAGAGCAGCCACCAGCAGCACCTGGAGAGGGGGTAAGATGAACTCTGCGACTGCCCCACCTGCCCCTAGACTGCAGGGGGTGTCCCCCTCAACTCCCCTCTCCAGGCCCGTGGCAGAACCAAGACGGTGCCACCAGTGCAACCTACCTGGACACTTCAAGGCCATGTGCCCTCAGCGTCCCAAGGCCCCGGCTCCGTCCCCGTCCCAAGGGCCGCCCAAGGTGTATTGTGTGGGTGGGGGTGGTGGTAGGTCCCTGGACAGCTTCCAACCTGTCACCGTCGGCCGGTCTGTGACCATGGGACTGCGAGACAGCGCCTCGGAGGTGACTCTGGTGCGGCCTGAGATGGTGTCCCCCCAAGACTTGATCCCTGGAAAAACCCTCGCTGTCTCCGGGATTGGAGGCATTGACCCGGCGCTGCCTGTTGCTGACATTTATGTGGACTGGGGCGCAGGGCGAGGGGTGAGGGAGGTGGGGGTAACTGATCGGATCCCCGCAAACGTGCTACTTGGGACAGATTTGGGGCAGATAACCTCCCAGTTTGGGCCCCAACCAAGGGCTGAACCTTCAGCCAGTACTGACAGGCCTCCGGACAATGTTAATGTGTTATCTATGAATGATGTAAGGGAGGAGGGAGTGAACTCTGATATTTCTGCTTGCACAGACACCATAGACACACACACAGCTGCAGCTGTGACAGGGGAGGGGGTCAGAGAAAGGTGTGACAATGCCTCTACAAGTAATCAGCCTGTGAGCTGGGATCTGTTGCCCTCTGCAGGGATAAGCAGAGAGCAGGGTGCTGCAGGGGGAGGACCAGTGTGTGGGGTGGGGGCTACCACAGCAAATGTAGGGTCCCCAGAGATTTCACAGCGGGGTTCTGTTGCTGCAGGAGGGGAACAGGCAGGTGAGATTGGGGCCGGTCCAGGAGCGGAAGTGCTCCCAGGTAAGATCTCGGTGCATGGTTCCCCCACAACCGGGGTGTCAGGAAGCCAGGTCGGTCTGCCTGAACCGGCGACTTGGTCAGGAACGGAGGAGGAGCAGGCACGACCCACGGTCGCAGCGGCTGTGGCCGCTGTCACCCGCAGTGGGAGTGCTGGAAGCCAAGGGGCCTCCCGGAGGTCCGATAGCTCTTCCCCTTCTGACCAAGTGGCAGCCGAGTCAGGTGGAGGCCAGGACACAGGTCCCGGGGTACTGACCGAAGATGTGACAGTCTCGTCGATTCTGGCCACATCTAGTCAGGGGTTTCAGGCAGCGTTAGAAGCTGACGACAGCCTGAAAGCTCTTAAGGAGCAGGCGGCACAGCCTCCCTCGGACTCGGACCCGGAGCGAGTGGTCTGGGACCAAGGACGGCTGTACCGGGCCACGGTCCAGCAGGGTTCACCGGAGGCGTGGCCCAGGGACCGACAGTTGGTGGTACCCTATCCGTTCCGGACGGAGTTGTTGCGGATCGCACATGAGATTCCGATGGCCGGACACCTAGGGATCGCTAAGACAAAGGCCAGGTTAAACCAGCATTTCTACTGGCCAAAAATGGGGGCCGATGTGGCTGCCTACTGCCGTTCGTGTGAAACCTGTCAGAGAGTGGGGAAGGCGGGGCCACGCCCCAAAGCCCCACTGGTATCTCTGCCCATCATCGATGAGCCTTTCAGGAGGGTGGCTGTGGATCTGGTCGGCCCGCTGGCCATCCCCAGCAGCTCCGGGAAACGCTTCATACTGACGGTAGTGGACTATGCCACCCGGTACCCAGAAGCAGTGGCCTTGTCGTCCATTCGGGCTGACAAGGTGGCCACCGCATTGCTGGAGATTTTCTCCCGAGTGGGTTTTCCCCAGGAAATGCTCACTGACCGGGGGACCCAATTCATGTCCCAGCTGATGGAGGCCCTCTGTAAGCAAGTCCAGGTGCGACATCTGGTGGCCAGCCCGTACCATCCACAGACTAATGGCCTGTGCGAGCGGTTTAATGGCACCTTAAAGCAGATGCTTAAGATGTTGGTCGACTCCCATGGGCGTGACTGGGAGCGGTATCTCCCACACCTGTTATTTGCTTACCGGGAGGTTCCACAGGCCTCAACAGGATTCTCACCGTTTGAGCTCCTGTACGGGCGACGTGTGCGGGGCCCCCTGGCTCTGGTGAAAGAGGCTTGGGAAGGGGATTTGGCCACCCCTGGAGTGTCGGTTATCGAGTATGTCATGCGCTTCCGGGACAAAATGCAGGCCTTGACGCAACTGGTACACGACAATATGGCTCAAGCCCAGGCCGATCAGAAGCGTTGGTACGACCAGAACGCTTGTGAGAGGACCTACCAAGTGGGTCAAAAGGTGTGGGTACTGGTCCCCGTACCACAGGACAAGCTTCAGGCAGCCTGGGAAGGCCCATACCTCGTGTACCAGCAGCTCAACCCTGTGACGTACCTGGTCACCCTGGACCCTGCCCGTGGAAGGCGGAAGCCCTTCCATGTGAACATGATGAAGGCACATCATGAGCGGGAGGCATGTGCGCTCCCCGTGTGCAACCTGCCCGAGGAGGGAGAAGCGGAAACCCTCTTGGATATGCTAGCCCAGGTTAGGGCAGGCGGATCCATTGAGGATGTGGAGGTTGGCCACCAGCTCTTGGAGGACCAACGGTCCCAGCTGTGGGCCACCCTCCTCCCCTTCCGGGGGTTGTTTACCAACCAGCCCGGAAGGACTGACTTGGCTGTCCATCACGTGGACACTGGGGATCATCCCCCGATCCGGCGTTCAGCATATCGGGTCTCCCTGGAGGTGCAGCAACACATGCGCCAGGAGATTGACGAGATGCTGAAGCTGGGGGTGATCCAGGCATCCAACAGCGCTTGGGCCTCGCCTGTAGTCCTCGTCCCTAAGAAGGACCGAACCACTCGGTTCTGCGTGGACTACAGGGGGCTCAATGCTGTCACGGTCGCCGATGCGTACCCAATGCCACGCATCGATGACCTGCTCGATCAGTTGGCCGGGGCTCAGTACCTGACCATCATGGACCTGAGCCGGGGATATTGGCAGATCCCCCTGACTCGCAAGGCCAGGGAACGCTCTGCCTTTATTACCCCATTTGGACTATACGAGTCCACGGTGATGCCATTCGGGATGAGGAATGCCCCTGCCACTTTCCAGCGGATGGTCAACACCCTGCTCAAGGGACTTGAAGGGTACGCGGCCGCGTACCTAGATGACATTGCCGTCTTCAGTCCCACCTGGGAGGACCACCTAGAGCATCTAGCACAGGTGCTCAGGCGGATCCACCGGGCAGGTTTGACCATCAAGCCGGGAAAGTGTCAGCTGGCCATGAGCGAGGTCCAGTACCTCGGTCACCGGGTAGGCGGGAGAACACTGAAGCCCGAGCCTGAGAAAGTGGAGGCCATCGCATCCTGGCCCACCCCCAGGACCAAGAAGCAGGTGATGTCCTTCTTGGGGACCGCTGGGTACTATAGGAGGTTTGTTCCACGCTATAGTAGCCTGGCAAAGCCCTTGACGGACCTCACCAAGAAGAAGCTGCCCTCTGCAGTCGATTGGACAATGGACTGCGAGACAGCCTTCCAGGCCCTAAAGGACGCCCTGTCCAGCCCGCCCGTGCTACAGGCAGCCGACTTCACGCGGCCGTTTGTAGTACAGACCGACGCCAGTGACTTCGGCCTCGGTGCGGTGCTCAGCCAGGTGGACTCTGCGAGCCAAGAGCACCCAGTCTTGTACCTGAGCAGGAAGCTGTTACCAAGGGAAGTGGCCTATTCCACGATGGAGAAGGAGTGCCTGGCCATAGTGTGGGCCCTGCAGCGTCTGCAACCCTATCTATACGGGCGCCACTTCATCGTGGAGACGGACCACAATCCCCTCAGCTGGTTGCACACCGTCTCTGGGACGAATGGGCGATTGTTGCGATGGAGCCTTGCGCTCCAGCAATACAGCTTCACCATTCGCCACAAAAGGGGCCGGGACCACGGTAACGCAGACGGGCTGTCCCGACAAGGAGAGGTCGCGGACGGGCGCACGGGGGAACACCGGAGTGTGCTGCCCCCTAGCGCCCTCAAAAGGGGGGAGGTGTGAGGCAAATCCCGGGATATGAAGATGAGTTATGACTTCCAGTCATAATCGCTCATCACTCCCTGGCAGTGCCCCCCTCCCTTCTTGTTCTCAATGTCCAGCATCTGTGAAGGTGTTACACCTCCATGGCCATCTCCTGTGATATGGAGATGAGATGATGTGGGAACAATGGACACAGGAGGACTCCCTGCCGTGACCCTGTGGTAGGAGCTGCTATCTAATTAGCAAGCTTGGAAGTATCCAGACAGAACGACTCCAGTAAAAAATGGTTCATATCTCGCAAGCCATATTTCCGATAAATATGGCAACCATAAAAATGGTGTCTCCGCATGCGGACGATGCTGGCCCACCCTTTTTATGGGAGCGGGAGCTTGGGAAATACCCCAGGCGTGATATCAGCCAATGGGGAACTGGCAGACAGGTCATGAGTCCCCTCATTCTGTAGCTAAATTCATAACTGTCACAATGAGAGCGTTGGCGTCCGCCTACGACGCTCCCAGGCAAAGTTATGGCCATATTCCATGTTGTGGATTTTGTCCATAACTCCAGCCAGGGGTGGAGCAGTGCTCCCTCTGAGGTCACGAAGGTAGGAGGGGACCTGGATTTGCCCAGGTTGATAACCCTACTTCGGCCATTTTCCAGTGTTCTTTCGCTGGGGGTCACGTGCAGGAAACATCTGTGGGAGTTCCTAGAAACCTGGTCTACAGCGCCCCCCTGTGGCCAGACGCACAAGGTAACTGATTGAATTGCATACCTGTTTGTAAACCATGCTTTATCTGTAACTGTACTCTGACATATGTATATTCTGTAGATTCCCTATTGTATATATTGTAGTTTCTAGTGTGCTTTAGGCTGATTAAATTATATAATTAATCTTGGGCTGTTCTGTTATCTCGATCTTGAATCCCACGTCTGTGTGTTCGGCTAATAGTTACCGTGAAGCGGTTGGTGGCAGCGAGTTGTGCCAAGGATTATTGTGGGGAGGCCAGTGAGATTCGGGGAGGTTTTATATATTCCGCCCGCGGAGGTCGGGGGAATATATACCCTACTCTCACTGGGGACCCTTCAATAATCGGCATAAGTAGTATAGCGGCCTCCTTGCTTATTGTCGGGCAATTCCATAATTGGCCTGACTATAAGAGGGGCGCTAGAGAGCGCGTCACGTGCTCTGTCTGTCGGTCGGGAGGTATAAAGGAGGGGTGACCCCCACTTGTTACCCCCCGATTGTGACGTACTGGTAGCCAGCGCGGGGGATTTCTGAGTGACCCCCCCGGTGGTTCGTGACAGGGGGGATGCACAATCGAGCACTCACACTTATCACTAGCAAAAACGGAAACAACTCAGGTACGCTCATTACTCAGATGAGTATCGTGGGTGGTCGAGTCCCCACCACGCATGTTTCGCGGCTGTTACAGCTAATCAAGATGCAGGGATTGCCTGCCTTACATAGTATTGCCCATAGCTATGTTGGTTGTCATTACTGTGATTGACGGCCAAATCACATCATCAGGTCTTATATGAGACCCCAGGAGTGCAATGCTCAGCACACTGTAGTTCAGGAAGAGTTGATGTAGGAAGAGAGCTTAGATTAGAGCAGGTGTATACCGGTAGTGTTGTACACTTGCATCCTTTAGTGCGTTTCATGTGGCACTAAAGGGTGTTTTTAGCCTTGTTTAATCTAATAAATAATTTTAAAAAACGACATGGGGTTCCCCCTATTTTTGACTACCAGCGCAGGTAAAAAGCAGACAGCTTGGGGCTGGTATTATCAGGCTGAGGCGGACCATGATTATTTGTCCCTTCCCAGCCTAGAAATAGCAACCTGCAGTCACCCCAGAAATGGTGCATCAAATACATGCTCCAATTGTGGCACTTTGCCCAGCTATTCATAATTGCCCTGGTGCGATGGCAATTGGGGTAGTACTTTTGGGGTTGATATCAGGTGTGAATTGATAGCTGGCGTCAAGACTAGGGGTTATTATAGAGAATAGAGATGAGTGGAGTTCAGTTTGGCAGGTTCAACCGGACTTTACAGAAACTTTGGTTTGGAACCTGGACTTGACCTGAACCCCAATGGAAGTCACTAATTGGGTAGTTTGGGTCTTCACCCAAATGCATCCAGCCATTAACAGATCACTTCAGGGGCGTGTGGGTAGGGTTTTTCCATTTTGTTTTGTTTGGCGCACACTACATCTGATCACAGTGTTCTTAACCCCAGTGTGAGCCGTTCAAACACTGCAAGCGGCTCGCACTGGGCTGAGCACCAAGTGTACCCGAGCACAGAGCGTACCCGATAACAGAGCGTACCCGAGCACAGCGATGTCCACACAAGTGGTCAGCAAATATAAAGCCTCTGAACTCAGAACTCAAACACCGATTTTTTTAGTAAAGTCCATGTTTGGAACGAACACCGAACTTTACTTTTCAGGTTCGATCATCTCTAATGGAGAGTTCGTCTATCAGACACCCCCATTACAAACCCAGTAATCCAAATATCCAATGTTATTTCTATTTTCTCTTTTCCCTCTTTGTGTCCTTTTTGTTTCTACATTTTACGCTATTATACATTATTTATTATTCTCCTGATCTTCCTTTGCTTAAAACTACAACTTGCCCTGCAAAAAACTATACTTATATATTGCCACTAGGAGGCAGTAGAGCACTGGTAAAAATATTCGATAGCTAGATAGAGGGATAGATAAGATAGATAGACAGACAGACTACTCACATGGCAATGACATGGTATCCCACTCTTCTTGAAGGGCGGCCCTCGGGTCATTGAGGTTCTGGGGTACAGAGTTACGGCCTCTACATGGCAACTCAGCTGATCCCAAAGACCAAAAAGTTTGGACACACCTTCTCATTCAAAGAGTTTTCTTTATTTTCAGGACTCTAAAAATTGTAGATTCACATTGAAGGCATCAAAACTATGAATTAAAACATGTGGAATGAAATACTTAACAAAAAAGTGTGAAACAACTGAAAATATGTCTTATATTCTAGGCTCTTCAGAGTAGCCACCTTTTGCTTTGATTACTGCTTTGCACACTCTTGGCATTCTCTTGATGAGCTTCAAGAGGTGGTCACCGGAAATGGTCTTCCAACAGTCTTGAAGGAGTTCCCAGAGATGCTTAGCACTTGTTGGCCCTTTTGCCTTCACTCTGCGGTCCAGCTCACCCCAAACCATCTCGATTGGGTTCAGGTCTGGTGACTGTTGCAATGAGATGACACACAGTTAGGGTCACAGAGCTAGGGACCCCAATATAGAGATATACCTTGACGAGGTTTTGGGGCTCAGTTACATTGATCAATGCGATTGCTAAATATCTCCTTTTTCCTAATATTCATAGCAGGTATGCAATTCATTATTCACATGTTCAAATTAGCAAGTAGCATTTTTCATTGTATATTCCAATATTTTTCCATATGCTTGAGGCATTATACCATTATCTAAGTTTGATGTGCAGCCTTATTCTTATATATGGTGACTGTGGAGACCAGGTCATCTGGCGTAGCACCCCATCACTCTCCTTCTTAGTCACATAGCCCTTACACAGCCTGGAGGGGTGTTTGGGGTCATTGTCCTGTTGAAAAATAAATGATGGTCCAACTAAACGCAAACTGGATGTAATAGCACGCCGCTGCAAGATGCTGTGGTAGCCATGCTGGTTCTGTATGCCTTCAATTTTGAATAAATCCCCAACAGTGTCACCAGCAAAGCCCCCCACACCATCACACCTTCTCCATGCTTCACGGTGGGAACCAGCCATGTAGAGTCCATCCATTCACCTTTTCTACAAAGACACGGTGGTTGTATCCAAAGATCTCAAATTTGGACTCATCAGACCAAAGCACAGATTTCCACTGCTCTAATGTCCATTCCTTGTGTTCTTTAGCCCAAACAAGTCTCTTCTGCTTGTTGCCTGTCCTTAGCAGTGGTTTCCTAGCAGATATATATATATATATATATATATATATATATATATATATATATATATATATATATATATATATATATATATATATATATATATATATATATATATATATAATATATAAATTTTATAATAATAATTTTCCACAACACTCTGCAATTAAGCAGACAATAAAGACAACACAAAGTAACACATAATTCAACAGTTCAACAGTTACAACAGTTACAGGAGGAGCGAGGGCTTTGCTTGAAAGCTTATAATCTATAAGACCTTTGAGGGGAGAGGTAGCATTTTAACTTATAAATACAGGATAAATTGCCTTTATATAAAAAAAGATGTAAGTGGGTATATCCAGCCTCATGGCTAGATCCGGAGAAGGAAGCAATGTCAGTGCTTCCTAATCTGTATGCACACTGCTCGCTCAGTACTGTGTAGAAAGCAGTCAAGAAGGCAGAGATGGTAATTTTCCATGCCTGCCTTCTCTATTTACGTTGATTGATGATGATGATGACCCTGTAATTAGTGTCTAAAACATCAATGCAGAGTAATATGCAGACCCAAGTCCCAGGGTGGTGCACAAGTAATGAAAGTGGAGCTCAAACTTTTGGAAGGAAGGCAGAGATGGTAATTACCCATACCTGCCTTCTCTATTCATGTTGATTGGTGATAATGACCCAGTAATTACTGTCTAATACATAAATGTCAAGTCATTGGGTGGTGCACAAGTAGTGAAAATGCAGCACAAACTTTTGATAGGACAAATAAACATTTCAAAATCTAGAATTGGTTGAGAGTAAAGAAGATCAAAAAGTGACTCTAGAAGGCAATGGGCTCTATAGACGTTTATTTTCAGCACTTAGACCTATTGCTAATCAAAACTTCTTTATGACATGCTAAAAGGTTCATGTTCAGTTTTGCACCTGTTGGGAGTGCCTTGGTCAGTAATTACCTACAAACAATGCAGTTCCTACTCGGGTCAGCAGGGGGAGCTCTGACCTGGGGGAGAGGTTAGTGAGAAGAACCGGTTAGAACCAGCCAGGTCTGGTCTGAGTGAGTTTTTCAGTCAGAGAGAAAAGTGACCGTTGACAGGAGTCCGGTGCAGTCAGGAGTTGAAAGCAGACTGTTGAAGAGAGGAGTAGTGCGGACATGTGAGCTGGGGTCTGGGGCTAAGATAGCTCAGCCCAGAAAAGCGAGGTCTGCAGAGAGGCGCAGGAGGAAGATTCTGGGGAGAGCGGAGCTGAACCGGCTCGCCTCAGAAGAAAACACTAAAAATTGGACATCGGAGTCCGTGGTTGCCAAAGTGCTTGAGTCCCGGTAACCGAATCCGAAAGGCAGGAGGACTGCAGGTCTCCTGTCCCCAAAACAACCCGAAGGTACAGCCACACATCAGGGGCCCGGTGTTTTCTCCAGCAGAGCGGCACCACTGAAGGCCCGCGCAGCCTACCATACGGGAACAGGGAGTAGCCTTAGTCCCAGCAGAGAGGGCCTCCGTCGAACTAACGCAGTGGGGTCCTGTAGAAGAGAAGAAGGGCATAGGGAGAAGACCTCAATACTCACCTGGCTAGGGAGATACCCCCCAACTGCTTCCAGGCCAACCGGATCACTACCACCATCTGTACCGGTCTC
Source organism: Anomaloglossus baeobatrachus (assembly GCF_048569485.1). Taxonomy (NCBI): domain Eukaryota; kingdom Metazoa; phylum Chordata; class Amphibia; order Anura; family Aromobatidae; genus Anomaloglossus; species Anomaloglossus baeobatrachus. The sequence goes on along the minus strand of NC_134363.1, from coordinate 177,318,362 downwards.
CCAGGACTTCACCGGTTGTTGCAGAGTAAAAGGAAGGAGGTAAAGAAACTGCTGTGTGGTCTGTTATTATCCGTATCTCGACCCTGCACCCTGAAGTCCACCGGGTTCCCAAAATAGACTTTGATAACGTGCCCTGGGGTCCCGCTCCACATGTGGGGAGCAAGATCACCTCAGCTGCACCATCTCCAACTGCCCCGGGGAACCTGCAGCGCAGCGGCGGCCCACATAGCCGCAAAACTACAGGTGGCATCAAGAACATTACTTAAAATTAACTACAACTCCCATCATCACTCTCCCTTTGTTATTGAAAAGACTCCGCCACCGCTAACATCCCCGGACTAGTTCGGCCCGGTTCCGAGTATCCCTAAGGCCCTGGGGCGGGCGTGTCAATGGAGTCTTGCCATCTGTCTGTGCACCCTTCCCCCATTAGCCATAGTTCATTTTATTCTCTAGTAACAGGTTCCTACTTGCCCATACACAGGAGGTTTTTATCCCTGAGGGTAGGTACCCGGTATACAAGATATGTCTTGACGTGGCTGCTGGGCAGATATAGAAATGGCCATTTTTGTATGCTAAATATCGTAATTTTTCCTAGATTTTTTTAAGCAGTAATGAATATCTCTATTCTTACATTCATTGTTTGCATGCTTTAGTATTTCAGAGTGCAGCTGTCTTTTTTTTTTTTTTTTGTTAATATTATATGTCATGTTCAGTTTTGCACCTATTCAGACTGCATGCTGCGAGTGCCATCAGTTTGTGTGTCTATGCTAAAAGGTTTTGTTTTGTTTTTTATTAGAGTGCATTGACACTTATTTTTTTACTTGCAGAATACAAATGTTCATAATGGCCTTAAGCGGGCTTTACACGCTACGATATCATTGCCGATATCGCTAGCATGCGTACCTGCCCCCATATTTTGCACGACACGGGCATATCGCTGCCCGTCGCGCACAAAATCGCGCACCCCGTCACACAGACTTACCTGCTCTGCGACGTCGCTCTGGCCGGCAATCCACCTCCTTTCTAAGGGGGCGGGTCGTGCGGTGTCACAGCGACGTCACACGGCAGGCGTCCAATAGAAGCGGAGGGGCGGAGATGAGCGGGACGTAAACATCCCGCGCACCTCCCTCCTTCCGCATTGCAGCTGGGACGCAGGTAGGAGATGTTCCTCGCTCCTGCGGTGTCACACATAGCGATGTCTGCTGCCGCAGGAACGAGGAACAACATCGTTAAATGAGCGTTAAACAATTTTTGGTTTTAGGACGACCTCTTCGCGGCAAACGATTTTGTCAGCTTTTGCGATCGTTTTAGGTCGCACAAAAGTGTCACACACTGATATCGTTAATGACGCCGGATGTGCATCACTAATGGCGTGACCCCGACGATAATTCATTAACGATATCGTAGCGTGTAAAGCCCCCTTTAGAGTCCTGATATTTTATATTCTTTATATTTTACAGACTCCAAATTCAGTGAAGATCGTGCGATATACGAAACTATGATATCATATCGAAAAGAGAACAGCAAATATTGGTGTAAATTCTTCTTTCCGGGCTGCTGAACGGGCGCAGGAGCCATCAGCAGTTTTTTCCGTCTTTTTAGATGATTTTATTAGGCTACGGTAACATGACTGTCTAGTCGGTCCAAGACTTGTCGGTGGGAAAAAGTGAACACACTCACACCAATAATAATAAATTGGGCTGTTCAGAGGAGCATTTTGTTTTTTGGGTTTTTTTACATGTACCGAATGTTTGCATAAAAAAAGAAAAGGAAAGAAATTGCAGCCTAAGCTAGTTTTCTCCACAGTTTGGATGAGACTCAATATTCAAGTCTATGGATGGGAAATAAAACGGATTAAGTATTTTGCGTTTGCTTTTTACAGCTAGATTGTAGTCGTTAACATAGGAAATTGTGTTTGGTCTTGTACATTTTAATTATTGCCGATGTATAAAAATGGATGTCAAATGGATATCATCAATACAGATTAAAATTGTCAATTTTTTCACCTGGGGTAACTACTGGGACCCTGTGCCGCCCCCGCGACAGCCGACGGGCTGCTCGGACCCGTATCCACAGTGGCTCGAGGGGCCTCCGGATCCGAGGCGGGGTCGCACGGCTACCTCGGAATAAAAAGGGGGAATGTTTTGGGTAGTGAATGGGATAATGTTCGTGACGCCACCCACGGTACGTGGTAATGTGAGAGACCACCGCTGCTGTTGGGGAGCCCGGTGATGGTGTTGAAGCAGCAGGATGTTTAACCCCTCCGTGCAGGGCCGGATTATAGGCGGGGCAGGCGGGGCTTCAGCCCCGGGGCCCCCACCATAAGAGCTTCCAAGGGGGCCCCCACCACCAGGGCTATACTTGCCACCCGTCAGCAATTTTTTTTTTTTCTTCTTCACACCCTCTCCCCCTCCGTAAAGACAGTCTAATAAATCAGCTGTGTTTTCGGGGGGGGGGGAGAGGTGCGCGCACCTACATTTATTTGTATCTGCATCTCTAAGACGCAAAAACAAACTGCGGGCGCAGGACGCTGATTGACCCCGGAAGTAGTTTGTTCTTCCGGGGTCAGAGGTATGCCTGCTCCCTGCTATGCTGCGGGGTCCAATGCCGCGGCCGTCACAGCAGGACGCCGCCGCCGTGGCCGTCACAGCAGGACGCCGCCGCGGCCGCGGATGAGAAGACCGGCGCCGCGGCCGCGGATGAGAAGACCGGCGCCGCGGATGAGAAGACCAGCGCCGTGGCCAGGAGAGGAGACTCACCGGAGCAGGAGGATGGCCGCGGCACCGGAACAGCAGCAGGAGGACGGCGGCCTATACCGGAGCAGCAGGAGGATGGCATCAGAGCAGGTAAGGGCAGAGCTGAAGAAAGATGTGTGGTGTGTGAAGCAGAGCTGTGTGTGTGTGTGTGTGTGTGTGTGAGAAACAGAGCTGTGTGTGTGTGTGTGTGTGTGTGAAACAGAGCTGTGTGTGTGTGAGAAACAGAGCTGTGTGTGTGTGTGTGTGTGTGTGTGTGTGTGTGTGAAACAGAGCTGTGTGTGTGTGAAGCAGAGCTGAAGAAAGGTGTGTGTGTGTGTGTGTGTGTGTGTGAGAAACAGAGGTGTGTGTGTGTGTGTGTGTGTGTGTGTGTGTGTGAAACAGAGCTGTGTGTGTGAAACAGAGCTGTGTGTGTGTGAAGCAGAGCTGAAGAAAGGTGTGTGTGTGTGTGTGTGTGTGTGTGTGAAGCAGAGCTGAAGAAAGATGTGTGTGTGTGTGAAGCAGAGCTGTGTGTGTGAAACAGAGCTGTGTGTGTGTGTGAAGCAGAGCTGAAGCAGAGCTGTGTGTGTGTGAATCAGAGCTGTGTGTGTAAAGCAGAGCTGTGTGTGAAGCAGAGCTGTGTGTGTGTGTGTGTGTGAAGCAGAGCTGTGTGTGTGTGAAGCAGAGCTGTGTGTGAAGCAGAGCTGTGTGTGTGAAGCAGAGCTGTGTGTGTGTGTGAAGCAGAGGTGTGTGTGTGTGTGAGAAGCAGAGCTGTGTGTGTGTGAAGCAGAGCTGTGTGTGTGTGTGTGAAGCAGAGCTGTGTGTGTGAAACAGAGCTGTGTGTGTGTGTGAAGCAGAGCTGAAGCAGAGCTGTGTGTGTGTGAAGCAGAGCTGTGTGTGTAAAGCAGAGCTGTGTGTGAAGCAGAGCTGTGTGTGTGTGTGTGTGTGTGTGTGTGAAGCAGAGCTGTGTATGTGTGAAGCAGAGCTGTGTGTGAAGCAGAGCTGTGTGTGTGAAGCAGAGCTGTGTGTGTGAAGCAGAGCTGTGTGTGTGTGTGAAGCAGAGGTGTGTGTGAGAAGCAGAGCTGTGTGTGTGTGAAGCAGAGCTGTGTGTGTGAAGCAGAGCTGTGTGTGTGTGAAGCAGAGCTGTGTGTGTGTGAGAAGCAGAGCTGTGTGTGTGTGTGTGTGTGTGAAGCAGCTGTGTGTGTGAAGCAGCTGTGTGTGTGAAGCAGCTGTGTGTGTGAAGCAGCTGTGTGTGTGTGTGTGTGAAGCAGAGCGTGTGTGTGAAGAAGAGCGTGTGTGTGTGAAGCAGAGCGTGTGTGTGAAGCAGAGCTCTGTGTGTGAAGCAGAGCTGTGTGTGTGTGTGTGAAGCAGAGGTGTGTGTGTGAGAAGCAGAGCTGTGTGTGTGTGTGTGAAGCAGAGCTGTGTGTGTGATGTGAAGCAGAGCTGTGTGTGAAGCAAAGCTGTGTGTGTGAAGCAGAGCTGTGTGTGTGTGAAGCAGAGCTGTGTGTGTGTGAAGCAGAGCTGTGTGTGTGAAGCAGAGCTGTGTGTGTGAAGCAGAGCTGTGTGTGTGTGTGAAGCAGAGCTGTGTGTGAAGCAGAGCTGTGTGTGTGTGAAGCAGAGCTGTGTGTGTGTGTGAAGCAGCTGTGTGTGTGAAGCAGCTGTGTGTGTGAAGCAGCTGTGTGTGTGAAGCAGCTGTGTGTGTGTGTGTGTTAAGCAGAGCGTGTGTGTGAAGCAGAGCGTGTGTGTGAAGCAGAGCGTGTGTGTGAAGCAGAGCTGTGTGTGTGTGAAGCAGAGCTGTGTGTGAAGCAGAGCTGTGTGTGTGAAGCAGAGCTGTGTGTGTGTGAAGCAGAGGTGTGTGTGTGTGTGAGAAGCAGAGCTGTGTGTGTGTGAAGCAGAGCTGTGTGTGTGTGATGTGAAGCAGAGCTGTGTGTGTGTGAAGCAGAGCTGTGTGTGTGAAGCAGAGCTGTGTGTGTGAAGCAGAGCTGTGTGTGTGAAGCAGAGCGTGTGTGTGAAGCAGAGCTGTGTGTGTGTGAAGCAGAGCTGTGTGTGAAGCAGAGCTGTGTGTGTGAAGCAGAGCTGTGTGTGTGTGAAGCAGAGGTGTGTGTGTGAGAAGCAGAGCTGTGTGTGTGTGATGTGAAGCAGAGCTGTGTGTGTGTGTGAAGCAGAGCTGTGTGTGTGAAGCAGAGCTGTGTCTGTGTGAAGCAGAGCTGTGTGTGTGAAGCAGAGCTGTGTGTGTGAAGCAGAGCTGTGTGTGTGTGTGAAGCAGAGGTGTGTGTGTGTGAGAAGCAGAGCTGTGTGTGTGTGAAGCAGAGCTGTGTGTGTGTGATGTGAAGCAGAGCTGTGTGTGTGTGAAGCAGAGCTGTGTGTGTGAAGCAGAGCTGTGTGTGTGTGAAGCAGAGCTGTGTGTGTGAAGCAGAGCTGTGTATGTGAAGCAGAGCTGTGTGTGTGTGTGAAGCAGAGCTGTGTGTGTGTGTGAAGCAGAGCTGTGTGTGAAACAGAGCTGTGTGTGTGTGTGAAGCAGAGCTGTGTGTGTGTGTGTGTGTGAAGCAGAGCTGTGTGTGTGTGTGAAGCAGAGCTGTGTGTGTGAAGCAGAGCTGTGTGTGTGTGAGAAGCAGAGCTGTGTGTGTGTGTGTGAAGCAGCTGTGTGTGTGAAGCAGCTGTGTGTGTGTGTGTGAAGCAGAGCGTGTGTGTGTGAAGCAGAGCGTGTGTGTGTGAAGCAGAGCTGTGTGTGTGAAGCAGAGCTGTGTGTGTGAAGCAGAGCTGTGTGTGTGTGTGTGTGAAGCAGAGGTGTGTGTGTGTGTGTGTGAGAAGCAGAGCTGTGTGTGTGTGTGTGATGAGAAGCAGAGCTGTGTGTGTGAAGCAGAGCTGTGTGTGAAGCAGAGCTGTGTGTGAAGCAGAGCTGTGTGTGAAGCAGAGCTGTGTGTGAAGCAGAGCTGTGTGTGTGTGAAGCAGAGCTGTGTGTGTGTGAAGCAGAGCTGTGTGTGTGAAGCAGAGCTGTGTGTGTGAAGCAGAGCTGTGTGTGTGAAGCAGAGCTGTGTGTGTGAAGCAGAGCTGTGTGTGAAGCAGAGCTGTGTGTGTGTGTGAAGCAGAGCTGTGTGTGTGAAGCAGAGCTGTGTGTGTGTGTGTGTGAAGCAGAGCTGTGTGTGAAGCAGAGCTGTGTGTGTGTGTGAAGCAGAGCTGTGTGTGTGTGTGAAGCAGCTGTGTGTGTGAAGCAGCTGTGTGTGTGAAGCAGCTGTGTGTGTGTGTGTGTGTTAAGCAGAGCGTGTGTGTGAAGCAGAGCTGCGTGTGTGTGAAGCAGAGCTGCGTGTGTGTGAAGCAGAGCTGCGTGTGTGTGAAGCAGAGCTGTGTGTGTGAAGCAGAGCTGTGTGTGAGAAGCAGAGCTGTGTGTGTGTGTGAAGCAGCTGTGTGTGTGAAGCAGCTGTGTGTGTGTGTGTGTGTGTGTGTTAAGCAGAGTGTGTGTGTGAAGCAGAGCTGTGTGTGTGAAGCAGAGCTGTGTGTGTGAAGCAGAGCTGTGTGTGAGAAGCAGAGCTGTGTGTGTGTGAAGCAGAGCTGTGTGTGTGAAGCAGAGCTGTGTGTGAAGCAGACCTGTGTGTGTGAAGCAGACCTGTGTGTGTGAAGCAGACCTGTGTGTGTGATGCAGAGTTGTGTGTGTGAAGCAGAGTTGTGTGTGTGAAGCAGAGTTGTGTGTGAAGCAGAGCTGTGTGTGTGTGTGAAGCAGCTGTGTGTGTGAAGCAGCTGTGTGTGTGTATATGTGTGTGTGTGAAGCAGAGCGTGTGTGTGAAGCAGAGCGTGTGTGTGAAGCAGAGCGTGTGTGTGAAGCAGAGCTGTGTGTGTGAAGCAGAGCTGTGTGTGTGTGTGTGAAGCAGCTGTGTGTGTGAAGCAGCTGTGTGTGTGAAGCAGCTGTGTGTGTGTGTGAAGCAGAGCGTGTGTGTGAAGCAGAGCTGTGTGTGTGAAGCAGAGCTGTGTGTGTGAAGCAGAGCTGTGTGTGTGAAGCAGAGCTGTGTGTGTGTGAAGCAGAGCTGTGTGTGTGTGAAACAGAGCTGTGTGTGTGTCTGTGTGAGAAACAGAGGTGTGTGTGTGTGTGTGTGTGTGTGAAACAGAGGTGTGTGTGTGTGTGTGTGTGTGAAACAGAGCTGTGTGTGTGTGAAGCAGAGCTGAAGAAAGATGTGTGTGTGTGTGAAGCAGAGCTGTGTGTGTGAAACAGAGCTGTGTGTGTGTGTGAAGCAGAGCTGTGTGTGTGTGTGAAGCAGAGCTGTGTGTGTGTGAAGCAGAGCTGTGTGTGTGAAGCAGAGCTGTGTGTGTGAAGCAGAGCTGTGTGTGTGAAGCAGAGCTGTGTGTGTGTGTGAAGCAGAGCTGTGTGTGTGTGAAGCAGAGCTGTGTGTGTGTGTGAAGCAGAGCTGTGTGTGTGTGTGTGAAGCAGAGCTGTGTGTGAAGCAGAGCTGTGTGTGATCAGAGCTGTGTGTGATCAGAGCTGTGTGTGTGATCAGAGCTGTGTGTGTGAAGCAGAGCTGTGTGTGTGAAGCAGAGCTGTGTGTGTGAAGCAGAGCTGTGTGTGTGAAGCAGAGCTGTGTGTGTGTGTGTGTGTGAAGCAGAGCTGTGTGTGAAGCAGAGCTGTGTGTGTGTGTGTGAAGCAGAGCTGTGTTTGTGTGTGTGAAGCAGAGCTGTGTGTGTGAAGCACAGCTGTGTGTGTGTGAAGCAGAGCGTGTGTGTGAAGCAGAGCTGTGTGTGTGAAGCAGAGCTGTGTGTGTGAAGCAGAGCTGTGTGTGTGTGTGTGTGTGTGTGTGTGTGTGTGTGTGTGTGTGAAGCAGCTGTGTGTGTGAAGCAGCTGTGTGTGTGAAGCAGCTGTGTGTGTGTGAAGCAGAGCTGTGTGTGTGAAGCAGAGCTGTGTGTGTGAAGCAGAGCTGTGTGTGTGAAGCAAAGGTGTGTGTGTGTGAGAAGCAGAGCTGTGTGTGTGTGTGTGTGTGAAGCAGAGCTGTGTGTGTGTGATGAGAAGCAGAGCTGTGTGTGTGTGAAGCAGAGCTGTGTGTGTGAAGCAGAGCTGTGTGTGTGTGAAGCAGAGCTGTGTGTGTGAAGCAGAGCTGTGTGTGAAGCAGAGCTGTGTGTGAAGCATAGCTGTGTGTGAAGCAGAGCTGTGTGTGTGTGTGTGTGAAGCAGAGCTGTGTGTGTGAAGCAGAGCTGTGTGTGTGTGTGTGTGTGTGTGTGAAGCAGAGCTGTGTGTGTGTGTGTGTGTGTGTGTGAAGCAGAGCTGTGTGTGTGTGTGAAGCAGAGCTGTGTGTGTGCGTGAAGCAGCTGTGTGTGTGAAGCAGCTGTGTGTGTGTGTGTGTGAAGCAGAGCGTGTGTGTGAAGCAGAGCTGTGTGTGTGAAGCAGAGCTGTGTGTTTGAAGCAGAGCTGTGTGTGAGAAGCAGAGCTGTGTGTGTGTGTGTGTGTGTGTGTGAAGCAGCTGTGTGTGTGAAGCAGCTGTGTGTGTGAAGCAGAGCTGTGTGTGTGAAGCAGAGCTGTGTGTGAAGCAGAGCTGTGTGAAGCAGAGCTGTGTGTGTGTGAAGCAGAGCTGTGTGTGTGAAGCAGAGCTGTGTGTGAAGCAGAGCTGTGTGTGTGAAGCAGAGCTTTGTGTGTGAAGCAGAGCTGTGTGTGAAGCAGAGCTGTGTGTGAAGCAGAGCTGTGTGTGAAGCAGAGTTGTGTGTGTGAAGCAGAGTTGTGTGTGTGAAGCAGAGCTGTGTGTGTGTGAAGCAGAGCTGTGTGTGTGTGTGTGTGTGTGTGTGAAGCAGAGCTGTGTGTGTGTGAAGCAGAGCTGTGTGTGAGAAGCAGAGCTGTGTGTGTGTGTGTGTGTGTGTGTGTGAAGCAGCTGTGTGTGTGAAGCAGCTGTGTGTGTGAAGCAGCTGTGTGTGTGAAGCAGCTGTGTGTGTGTGTGTGTGTGTGTGTGTGTAGCAGAGCGTGTGTGTGAAGCAGAGCTGTGTGTGTGAAGCAGAGCTGTGTGTGTGAAGCAGAGCTGTGTGTGAGAAGCAGAGCTGTGTGTGTGTGTGTGTGTGAAGCAGCTGTGTGTGTGAAGCAGCTGTGTGTGTGTGTGTGAAGCAGAGCTGTGTGTGTGAAGCAGAGCTGTGTGTGTGAAGCAGAGCTGTGTGTGTGAAACAGAGCTGTGTGTGTGAAACAGAGCTATGTGTGTGTGAGAAACAGAGCTGTGTGTGTGTGTGTGTGTGTGTGTGTGAAACAGAGCTGTGTGTGTGTGAAGCAGAGCTGAAGAAAGATTGTGTGTGTGTGTGTGTGTGTGTGTGTGTGTGTGAAACAGAGCTGTGTGTGTGTGTGTGTGTGAGAAACAGAGGTGTGTGTGTGTGTGTGTGTGTGTGAAACAGAGCTGTGTGTGTGTGAAACAGAGCTGTGTGTGTGTGAAGCAGAGCTGAAGAAAGATGTGTGTGTGTGTGTGTGTGTGTGAAGCAGAGCTGAAGAAAGATGTGTGTGTGTGTGTGTGAAGCAGAGCTGTGTGTGTGAAACAGAGCTGTGTGTGTGTGTGTGAAGCAGAGCTGAAGCAGAGCTGTGTGTGTGTGTGAAGCAGAGCTGTGTGTGTGTGACGCAGAGCTGTGTGTGTGTGACGCAGAGCTGTGTGTGTGTGAAGCAGAGCTGTGTGTGTGAAGCAGAGCTGTGTGTGTGTGTGAAGCAGAGCTGTGTGTGTGTGAAGCAGAGCTGTGTGTGTGAAGCAGAGCTGTGTGTGTGTGAAGCAGAGCTGTGTGTGTGTGAAGCAGAGGTGTGTGTGTGTGTGTGAAGCAGAGCTGTGTGAGTGTGAAGCAGAGCTGTGTGTGTGATGAGAAGCAGAGCTGTGTGTGTGTGAAGCAGAGCTGTGTGTGAAGCAGAGCTGTGTGTGTGAAGCAGAGCTGTGTGTGTGAAGCAGAGCTGTGTGTGTGAAGCAGAGCTGTGTGTGTGAAGCAGAGCTGTGTGTGAAGCAGAGCTGTGTGTGTGTGTGTGTGTGTGTGTGTGTGAAGCAGAGCTCTGTGTGTGTGTGTGTGTGTGTGTGTGTGTGTGTGTGTGAAGCAGAGCTGTGTGTGTGTGAAGCAGAGCTGTGTGTGTGTGAGAAGCAGAGCTGTGTGTGTGTGAGAAGCAGCTGTGTGTGTGAAGCAGAGCTGTGTGTGTGTGTGTGTGTGAAGCAGAGCTGTGTGTGTGTGAAGCAGAGCTGTGTGTGTGAAGCAGAGCTGTGTGTGAAGCAGAGCTGTGTGTGTGTGTGAAGCAGAGCTGTGTGTGAAGCAGAGCTGTGTGTGTGTGAAGCAGAGCTGTGTGTGTGTGAGAAGCAGAGCTGTGTGTGTGTGTGTGTGTGTGAAGCAGCTGTGTGTGAAGCAGCTGTGTGTGTGAAGCAGCTGTGTGTGTGTGTGTATGTGTGTGAAGCAGAGCGTGTGTGTGTGAAGCAGAGCTGTGTGTGAAGCAGAGCTGTGTGTCTGTGTGTTTGTGAAGCAGCTGTGTGTGTGAAGCAGCTGTGTGTGTGTGTGAAGCAGAGCGTGTGTGTGAAGCAGAGCGTGTGTGTGAAGCAGAGCTGTGTGTGTGTGTGAAGCAGAGCTGTGTGTGTGTGTGAAGCAGAGGTGTGTGTGTGTGAGAAGCAGAGCTGTGTGTGTGTGTGTGTGTGTGTGTGAAGCAGAGCTGTGTGTGTGTGTGTGATGAGAAGCAGAGCTGTGTGTGTGTGAAGCAGAGCTGTGTGTGTGAAGCAGCTGTGTGTGTGTGTGTGTGTGAAGCAGAGCGTGTGTGTGAAGCAGAGCGTGTGTGTGTGAAGCAGAGCGTGTGTGTGAAGGAGAGCTGTGTGTGTGAAGCAGAGCTGTGTGTGTGTGTGTGAAGCAGAGGTGTGTGTGTGTGTGAGAAGCAGAGGTGTGTGTGTGTGTGTTAAGCAGAGCTGTGTGTGTGTGATGAGAAGCAGAGCTGTGTGTGTGAAGCAGAGCTGTGTGTGTGAAGCAGAGCGTGTGTGTGAAGCAGAGCTGTGTGTGTGAAGCAGAGCTGTGTGTGTGAAGCAGAGCTGTGTGTGAGAAGCAGAGCTGTGTGTGTGTGTGTGTGAAGCAGCTGTGTGTGTGAAGCAGCTGTGTGTGTGTGTGTGTGTGTGTGAAGCAGAGCTGTGTGTGTGAAGCAGAGCTGTGTGTGTGAAGCAGAGCTGTGTGTGTGAAACAGAGCTGTGTGTGTGAAACAGAGCTATGTGTGTGTGAGAAACAGAGCTGTGTGTGTGTGTGTGTGTGAAACAGAGCTGTGTGTGTGTGAGAAACAGAGGTGTGTGTGTGTGTGTGTGTGTGTGTGTGTGTGTGTGTGTGTGTGTGTGTGTGTGAAACAGAGCTGTGTGTGTGTGAAACAGAGCTGTGTGTGTGTGAAGCAGAGCTGAAGAAAGATGTGTGTGTGTGTGTGTGTGTGTGAAGCAGAGCTGAAGAAAGATGTGTGTGTGTGTGTGTGAAGCAGAGCTGTGTGTGTGAAACAGAGCTGTGTGTGTGTGTGTGAAGCAGAGCTGAAGCAGAGCTGTGTGTGTGTGTGAAGCAGAGCTGTGTGTGTGTGACGCAGAGCTGTGTGTGTGTGAAGCAGAGCTGTGTGTGTGTGAAGCAGAGCTGTGTGTGTGTGTGAAGCAGAGCTGTGTGTGTGTGAAGCAGAGCTGTGTGTGTGAAGCAGAGCTGTGTGTGTGTGAAGCAGAGCTGTGTGTGTGTGAAGCAGAGGTGTGTGTGTGTGTGTGAAGCAGAGCTGTGTGTGTGTGAAGCAGAGCTGTGTGTGTGATGAGAAGCAGAGCTGTGTGTGTGTGAAGCAGAGCTGTGTGTGTGAAGCAGAGCTGTGTGTGTGAAGCAGAGCTGTGTGTGTGAAGCAGAGCTGTGTGTGTGAAGCAGAGCTGTGTGTGAAGCAGAGCTGTGTGTGTGTGTGTGTGTGTGAAGCAGAGCTGTGTGTGTGTGTGTGTGTGTGTGTGAAGCAGAGCTGTGTGTGTGTGAGAAGCAGAGCTGTGTGTGTGTGAGAAGCAGCTGTGTGTGTGAAGCAGCTGTGTGTGTGAAGCAGCTGTGTGTGTGAAGCAGCTGTGTGTGTGAAGCAGAGCTGTGTGTGTGTGAAGCAGAGCTGTGTGTGTGTGTGAAGCAGAGCTGTGTGTGTGTGTGAAGCAGAGCTGTGTGTGTGTGAAGCAGAGCTGTGTGTGTGAAGCAGAGCTGTGTGTGAAGCAGAGCTGTGTGTGTGTGTGAAGCAGAGCTGTGTGTGAAGCAGAGCTGTGTGTGTGTGAAGCAGAGCTGTGTGTGTGTGAGAAGCAGAGCTGTGTGTGTGTGTGTGTGAAGCAGCTGTGTGTGAAGCAGCTGTGTGTGTAAAGCAGCTGTGTGTGTGTATGTGTGTGAAGCAGAGCGTGTGTGTGAAGCAGAGCTGTGTGTGTGAAGCAGAGCTGTGTGTGTGAAGCAGAGCTGTGTGTCTGTGTGTTTGTGAAGCAGCTGTGTGTGTGAAGCAGCTGTGTGTGTGTGTGAAGCAGAGCGTGTGTGTGAAGCAGAGCGTGTGTGTGAAGCAGAGCTGTGTGTGTGTGTGAAGCAGAGCTGTGTGTGTGTGTGAAGCAGAGGTGTGTGTGTGTGAGAAGCAGAGCTGTGTGTGTGTGTGTGTGTGTGAAGCAGAGCTGTGTGTGTGTGATGAGAAGCAGAGCTGTGTGTGTGTGAAGCAGAGCTGTGTGTGTGAAGCAGCTGTGTGTGTGTGTGTGTGTGTGTGTGTGAAGCAGAGCATGTGTGTGAAGCAGAGCGTGTGTGTGTGAAGCAGAGCGTGTGTGTGAAGCAGAGCTGTGTGTGTGAAGCAGAGCTGTGTGTGTGTGTGAAGCAGAGGTGTGTGTGTGTGTGAGAAGCAGAGCTGTGTGTGTGTGTGAAGCAGAGCTGTGTGTGTGTGATGAGAAGCAGAGCTGTGTGTGTGAAGCAGAGCTGTGTGTGTGAAGCAGAGCTGTGTGTGTGAAGCAGAGCTGTGTGTGAAGCAGAGCTGTGTGTGTGAAGCAGAGCTGTGTGTGTGTGTGAAGCAGAGCTGTGTGTGTGTGAAGCAGAGCTGTGTGTGTGTGTGAAGCAGAGCTGTGTGTGTGAAGCAGAGCTGTGTGTGTGAAGCAGAGCTGTGTGTGTGAAGCAGAGCTGTGTGTGAAGCAGAACTGTGTGTGTGTGTGAAGCAGAGCTGTGTGTGTGAAGCAGAGCTGTGTGTGTGTGTGAAGCAGAGCTGTGTGTGAAGCAGAGCTGTGTGTGTGTGTGAAGCAGAGCTGTGTGTGTGTGTGAAGCAGCTGTGTGTGTGAAGCAGCTGTGTGTGAAGCAGCTGTGTGTGTGTGTGTTAAGCAGACCGTGTGTGTGAAGCAGAGCGTGTGTGTGAAGCAGAGCGTGTGTGTGAAGCAGAGCTGCGTGTGTGTGAAGCAGAGCTGTGTGTGTGAAGCAGAGCTGTGTGTGAGAAGCAGAGCTGTGTGTGTGTGTGAAGCAGCTGTGTGTGTGAAGCAGCTGTGTGTGTGAAGCAGAGCTGCGTGTGTGTGAAGCAGAGCTGTGTGTGTGAAGCAGAGCTGTGTGTGAGAAGCAGAGCTGTGTGTGTGTGTGAAGCAGCTGTGTGTGTGAAGCAGCTGTGTGTGTGTGTGTGTGTGTGTGTGTGTGTTAAGCAGAGTGTGTGTGTGAAGCAGAGCTGTGTGTGTGTGTGAAGCAGAGGTGTGTGTGTGTGTGAGAAGCAGAGCTGTGTGTGTGTGTGTGAAGCAGAGCTGTGTGTGTGATGAGAAGCAGAGCTGTGTGTGTGAAGCAGAGCTGTGTGTGAAGCAGAGCTGTGTGTGTGAAGCAGAGCTGTGTGTGTGAAGCAGAGCTGTGTGTGTGTGAAGCAGAGCTGTGTGTGTGAAGCAGAGCTGTGTGTGTGAAGCAGAGCTGTGTGTGAAGCAGAGCTGTGTGTGTGTGTGAAGCAGAGCTGTGTGTGTGAAGCAGAGCTGTGTGTGTGTGTGAAGCAGAGCTGTGTGTGAAACAGAGCTGTGTGTGTGTGTGAAGCAGAGCTGTGTGTGTGTGAAGCAGCTGTGTGTGTGAAGCAGCTGTGTGTGTGAAGCAGCTGTGTGTGTGTGTGTGTTAAGCAGAGCGTGTGTGTGAAGCAGAGCGTGTGTGTGAAGAAGAGCGTGTGTGTGAAGCAGAGCTGCGTGTGTGTGAAGCAGAGCTGTGTGTGTGAAGCAGAGCTGTGTGTGAGAAGCAGAGCTGTGTGTGTGTGTGAAGCAGCTGTGTGTGTGAAGCAGCTGTGTGTGTGTGTGTGTGTGTGTGTGTGTGTTAAGCAGAGTGTGTGTGTGAAGCAGAGCTGTGTGTGTGAAGCAGAGCTGTGTGTGTGAAGCAGAGCTGTGTGTGTGAAGCAGAGCTGTGTGTGAGAAGCAGAGCTGTGTGTGTGTGAAGCAGAGCTGTGTGTGTGAAGCAGAGCTGTGTGTGAAGCAGACCTGTGTGTGTGATGCAGAGTTGTGTGTGTGAAGCAGAGTTGTGTGTGTGAAGCAGAGTTGTGTGTGAAGCAGAGCTGTGTGTGTGTGTGTGAAGCAGAGCTGTGTGTGTGTGTGAAGCAGCTGTGTGTGAAGCAGCTGTGTGTGTGTATATGTGTGTGTGAAGCAGAGCGTGTGTGTGAAGCAGAGCGTGTGTGTGAAGCAGAGCTGTGTGTGTGAAGCAGAGCTGTGTGTGTGAAGCAGAGCTGTGTGTGTGTGTGTGAAGCAGCTGTGTGTGTGAAGCAGCTGTGTGTGTGAAGCAGCTGTGTGTGTGTGTGTGTGTGTGTGTGTGAAGCAGCTGTGTGTGTGAAGCAGCTGTGTGTGTGTGTGAAGCAGAGCTGTGTGTGTGAAGCAGAGCTGTGTGTGTGAAGCAGAGCTGTGTGTGTGTGTGTGAAGCAGAGCTGTGTGTGTGTGTGAAACAGAGCTGTGTGTGTGTCTGTGTGTGAGAAACAGAGGTGTGTGTGTGTGTGTGTGTGAAACAGAGCTGTGTGTGTGTGAAGCAGAGCTGAAGAAAGATGTGTGTGTGTGTGTGTGAAGCAGACCTGTGTGTGTGAAACAGAGCTGTGTGTGTGTGTGTGTGTGTGTGTGTGTGTGTGTGTGTGTGTGTGTGTGTGTGTGAAGCAGAGCTGTGTGTGTGTGAAGCAGAGCTGTGTGTGTGTGTGAAGCAGAGCTGTGTGTGTGAAGCAGAGCTGTGTGTGTGAAGCAGAGCTGTGTGTGTGAAGCAGAGCTGTGTGTGTGTGTGAAGCAGAGCTGTGTGTGTGTGAAGCAGAGCTGTGTGTGTGTGTGAAGCAGAGCTGTGTGTGTGTGTGAAGCAGAGCTGTGTGTGAAGCAGAGCTGTGTGTGAAGCAGAGCTGTGTGTGAAGCAGAGCTGTGTGTGTGAAGCAGAGCTGTGTGTGTGAAGCAGAGCTGTGTGTGTGAAGCAGAGCTGTGTGTGAAGCAGAGCTGTGTGTGAAGCAGAGCTGTGTGTGTGTGTGAAGCAGAGCTGTGTGTGAAGCAGAGCTGTGTGTGTGTGTGTGAAGCAGAGCTGTGTGTGTGTGTGAAGCAGAGCTGTGTGTGTGAAGCAGAGCTGTGTGTGTGTGAAGCAGAGCTGTGTGTGTGAAGCAGAGCTGTGTGTGTGAAGCAGAGCTGTGTGTGTGTGTGTGTGTGTGTGTGAAGCAGCTGTGTGTGTGAAGCAGCTGTGTGTGTGAAGCAGCTGTGTGTGTGTGTGTGTGTGAAGCAGAGCTGTGTGTGTGAAGCAGAGCTGTGTGTGTGAAGCAGAGCTGTGTGTGTGAAGCAGAGGTGTGTGTGTGTGTGTGAGAAGCAGAGCTGTGTGTGTGTGTGTGAAGCAGAGCTGTGTGTGTGAAGCAGAGCTGTGTGTGTGAAGCAGAGCTGTGTGTGTGTGAAGCAGAGCTGTGTGTGTGAAGCAGAGCTGTGTGTGAAGCAGAGCTGTGTGTGAAGCATAGCTGTGTGTGAAGCAGAGCTGTGTGTGTGTGTGAAGCAGAGCTGTGTGTGTGAAGCAGAGCTGTGTGTGTGTATGTGTGTGTGAAGCAGAGCTGTGTGTGTGTGTGCGTGAAGCAGAGCTGTGTGTGTGTGTGTGAAGCAGAGCTGTGTGTGTGTGTGAAGCAGCTGTGTGTGTGAAGCAGCTGTGTGTGTGTGTGAAGCAGAGCGTGTGTGTGAAGCAGAGCTGTGTGTGTGAAGCAGAGCTGTGTGTGTGAAGCAGAGCTGTGTGTGAGAAGCAGAGCTGTGTGTGTGTGTGTGTGTGTGTGTGTGTGTGAAGCAGCTGTGTGTGTGAAGCAGCTGTGTGTGTGAAGCAGAGCTGTGTGTGTGAAGCAGAGCTGTGTGTGTGAAGCAGAGCTGTGTGTGAAGCAGAGCTGTGTGAAGCAGAGCTGTGTGTGTGTGAAGCAGAGCTGTGTGTGTGAAGCAGAGCTGTGTGTGTGAAGCAGAGCTTTGTGTGTGAAGCAGAGCTTTGTGTGTGAAGCAGAGCTGTGTGTGAAGCAGAGCTGTGTGTGAAGCAGAGCTGTGTGTGAAGCAGAGTTGTGTGTGTGAAGCAGAGTTGTGTGTGTGAAGCAGAGCTGTGTGTGTGTGTGTGTGTGTGTGTGTGTGTGTGTGAAGCAGAGCTGTGTGTGTGTGAAGCAGAGCTGTGTGTGAGAAGCAGAGCTGTGTGTGTGTGTGTGTGTGTGTGTGTGAAGCAGCTGTGTGTGTGAAGCAGCTGTGTGTGTGAAGCAGCTGTGTGTGTGTGTGTGTGTGTGAAGCAGAGCTGTGTGTGTGAAGCAGAGCTGTGTGTGAGAAGCAGAGCTGTGTGTGTGTGAAGCAGCTGTGTGTGTGAAGCAGCTGTGTGTGTGAAGCAGCTGTGTGTGTGTGTGTGTGTGTGAAGCAGAGCTGTGTGTGTGAAGCAGAGCTGTGTGTGTGAAGCAGAGCTGTGTGTGTGAAACAGAGCTGTGTGTGTGAAACAGAGCTGTGTGTGTGTGAGAAACAGAGCTGTGTGTGTGTGTGTGTGTGTGTGTGTGTGAAACAGAGCTGTGTGTGTGTGAAGCAGAGCTGAAGAAAGATTGTGTGTGTGTGTGTGTGTGTGTGAAACAGAGCTGTGTGTGTGTGTGTGAGAAACAGAGGTGTGTGTGTGTGTGTGTGTGTGTGTGTGTGAAACAGAGCTGTGTGTGTGTGAAACAGAGCTGTGTGTGTGTGTGAAGCAGAGCTGAAGAAAGATGTGTGTGTGTGTGTGTGTGTGTGTGTGAAGCAGAGCTGAAGAAAGATATGTGTGTGTGTGTGTGTGTGTGAAGCAGAGCTGTGTGTGTAAAGCAGAGCTGTGTGTGTGTGAAGCAGAGCTGTGTGTGTGAAGCAGAGCTGTGTGTGAAGCAGAGCTGTGTGTGAAGCATAGCTGTGTGTGAAGCAGAGCTGTGTGTGTGTGTGAAGCAGAGCTGTGTGTGTGAAGCAGAGCTGTGTGTGTGTGTGTGAAGCAGAGCTGAAGCAGAGCTGTGTGTGTGTGAAGCAGAGCTGTGTGTGTGTGAAGCAGAGCTGTGTGTGAAGCAGAGCTGTGTGTGTGTGAAGCAGAGCTGTGTGTGTGAAGCAGAGCTGTGTGTGTGTGTGAAGCAGAGCTGTGTGTGTGAAGCAGAGCTGTGTGTGTGAAGCAGAGCTGTGTGTGTGTGAAGCAGAGGTGTGTGTGTGTTAAGCAGAGCTGTGTGTGTGTGAAGCAGAGCTGTGTGTGATGAGAAGCAGAGCTGTGTGTGTGTGAAGCAGAGCTGTGTGTGAAGCAGAGCTGTGTGTGAAGCAGAGCTGTGTGTGAAGCAGAGCTGTGTGTGTGAAGCAGAGCTGTGTGTGTGAAGCAGAGCTGTGTGTGTGAAGCAGAGCTGTGTGTGTGTGTGAAGCAGAGCTGTGTGTGAAGCAGAGCTGTGTGTGTGTGTGTGTGTGTGTGTGAAGCAGAGCTGTGTGTGTGTGTGTGTGTGTGTGAAGCAGAGCTGTGTGTGTGTGAAGCAGAGCTGTGTGTGTGTGAGAAGCAGAGCTGTGTGTGTGTGTGTGTGAGAAGCAGCTGTGTGTGTGAAGCAGCTGTGTGTGTGAAGCAGAGCTGTGTGTGTGTGAAGCAGAGCTGTGTGTGTGTGTGTGAAGCAGAGCTGTGTGTGTGTGTGAAGCAGAGCTGTGTGTGTGTGAAGCAGAGCTGTGTGTGTGAAGCTGAGCTGTGTGTGAAGCAGAGCTGTGTGTGTGTGTGAAGCAGAGCTGTGTGTGAAGCAGAGCTGTGTGTGTGTGAAGCAGAGCTGTGTGTGTGTGAGAAGCAGAGCTGTGTGTGTGTGTGTGTGAAGCAGCTGTGTGTGAAGCAGCTGTGTGTGTGAAGCAGCTGTGTGTGTGTGTGTATGTGTGTGAAGCAGAGCGTGTGTGTGAAGCAGAGCTGTGTGTGTGAAGCAGAGCTGTGTGTGTGAAGCAGAGCTGTGTGTCTGTGTGTTTGTGAAGCAGCTGTGTGTGTGAAGCAGCTGTGTGTGTGTGTGTGAAGCAGAGCGTGTGTGTGAAGCAGAGCGTGTGTGTGAAGCAGAGCGTGTGTGTGAAGCAGAGCGTGTGTGTGAAGCAGAGCTGTGTGTGTGTGTGAAGCAGAGCTGTGTGTGTGTGTGAAGCAGGTGTGTGTGTGTGAGAAGCAGAGCTGTGTGTGTGTGTGTGTGTGTGTGAAGCAGAGCTGTGTGTGTGTGATGAGAAGCAGAGCTGTGTGTGTGTGAAGCAGAGCTGTGTGTGTGAAGCAGCTGTGTGTGTGTGTGTGTGTGTGAAGCAGAGCGTGTGTGTGAAGCAGAGCGTGTGTGTGTGAAGCAGAGCGTGTGTGTGAAGCAGAGCTGTGTGTGTGAAGCAGAGCTGTGTGTGTGTGTGTGTGTGAAGCAGAGGTGTGTGTGTGTGTGTGAGAAGCAGAGCTGTGTGTGTGTGTGTGTGAAGCAGAGCTGTGTGTGTGTGATGAGAAGCAGAGCTGTGTGTGTGAAGCAGAGCTGTGTGTGAAGCAGAGCTGTGTGTGTGAAGCAGAGCTGTGTGTGTGTGAAGCAGAGCTGTGTGTGTGTGAAGCAGAGCTGTGTGTGTGTGAAGCAGAGCTGTGTGTGTGTGAAGCAGAGCTGTGTGTGTGAAGCAGAGCTGTATGTGTGAAGCAGAGCTGTGTGTGTGAAGCAGAGCTGTGTGTGAAGCAGAACTGTGTGTGTGTGTGAAGCAGAGCTTTGTGTGTGAAGCAGAGCTGTGTGTGTGTGTGTGTGAAGCAGAGCGGTGTGTGAAGCAGAGCTGTGTGTGTGTGTGAAGCAGAGCTGTGTGTGTGAAGCAGAGCTGTGTGTGTGTGTGAAGCAGAGCTGTGTGTGTGAAGCAGAGCTGTGTGTGTGAAGCAGAGCTGTGTGTGTGTGAAGCAGAGGTGTGTGTGTGTTAAGCAGAGCTGTGTGTGTGTGAAGCAGAGCTGTGTGTGATGAGAAGCAGAGCTGTGTGTGTGTGAAGCAGAGCTGTGTGTGAAGCAGAGCTGTGTGTGTGAAGCAGAGCTGTGTGTGTGAAGCAGAGCTGTGTGTGTGTGTGAAGCAGAGCTGTGTGTGAAGCAGAGCTGTGTGTGTGTGTGTGTGTGTGTGTGTGTGTGTGTGTGTGTGTGTGTGAAGCAGAGCTGTGTGTGTGTGAAGCAGAGCTGTGTGTGTGAGAAGCAGAGCTGTGTGTGTGTGTGTGTGAGAAGCAGCTGTGTGTGAAGCAGCTGTGTGTGTGAAGCAGAGCTGTGTGTGTGTGAAGCAGAGCTGTGTGTGTGTGTGTGAAGCAGAGCTGTGTGTGTGTGTGAAGCAGAGCTGTGTGTGTGTGAAGCAGAGCTGTGTGTGTGAAGCTGAGCTGTGTGTGAAGCAGAGCTGTGTGTGTGTGTGAAGCAGAGCTGTGTGTGAAGCAGAGCTGTGTGTGTGTGAAGCAGAGCTGTGTGTGTGTGAGAAGCAGAGCTGTGTGTGTGTGTGTGTGAAGCAGCTGTGTGTGTGAAGCAGCTGTGTGTGTGAAGCAGCTGTGTGTGTGTGTGTATGTGTGTGAAGCAGAGCGTGTGTGTGAAGCAGAGCTGTGTGTGTGAAGCAGAGCTGTGTGTGTGAAGCAGAGCTGTGTGTCTGTGTGTTTGTGAAGCAGCTGTGTGTGTGAAGCAGCTGTGTGTGTGTGTGTGAAGCAGAGCGTGTGTGTGAAGCAGAGCGTGTGTGTGAAGCAGAGCGTGTGTGTGAAGCAGAGCTGTGTGTGTGTGTGAAGCAGAGCTGTGTGTGTGTGTGAAGCAGGTGTGTGTGTGTGAGAAGCAGAGCTGTGTGTGTGTGTGTGTGTGTGTGAAGCAGAGCTGTGTGTGTGTGATGAGAAGCAGAGCTGTGTGTGTGTGAAGCAGAGCTGTGTGTGTGAAGCAGCTGTGTGTGTGTGTGTGTGTGTGTGAAGCAGAGCGTGTGTGTGAAGCAGAGCGTGTGTGTGTGAAGCAGAGCGTGTGTGTGAAGCAGAGCTGTGTGTGTGAAGCAGAGCTGTGTGTGTGTGTGTGTGAAGCAGAGGTGTGTGTGTGTGTGAGAAGCAGAGCTGTGTGTGTGTGATGAGAAGCAGAGCTGTGTGTGTGAAGCAGAGCTGTGTGTGAAGCAGAGCTGTGTGTGTGAAGCAGAGCTGTGTGTGTGTGAAGCAGAGCTGTGTGTGTGTGAAGCAGAGCTGTGTGTGTGTGAAGCAGAGCTGTGTGTGTGTGAAGCAGAGCTGTGTGTGTGAAGCAGAGCTGTATGTGTGAAGCAGAGCTGTGTGTGAAGCAGAACTGTGTGTGTGTGTGAAGCAGAGCTGTGTGTGTGAAGCAGAGCTGTGTGTGTGTGTGTGTGAAGCAGAGCTGTGTGTGAAGCAGAGCTGTGTGTGTGTGTGAAGCAGAGCTGTGTGTGTGTGTGAAGCAGCTGTGTGTGTGAAGCAGCTGTGTGTGTGAAGCAGCTGTGTGTGTGTGTGTGTTAAGCAGAGCGTGTGTGTGAAGCAGAGCGTGTGTGTGAAGCAGAGCGTGTGTGTGAAGCAGAGCTGTGTGTGTGTGAAGCAGAGCTGTGTGTGTGAAGCAGAGCTGTGTGTGAGAAGCAGAGCTGTGTGTGTGTGTGTGTGAAGCAGCTGTGTGTGTGAAGCAGCTGTGTGTGTGAAGCAGCTGTGTGTGTGTGTGTGTGTTAAGCAGAGTGTGTGTGTGAAGCAGAGCTGTGTGTGTGAAGCAGAGCTGTGTGTGTGAAGCAGAGCTGTGTGTGAGAAGCAGAGCTGTGTGTGTGAAGCAGAGCTGTGTGTGAAGCAGACCTGTGTGTGTGAAGCAGACCTGTGTGTGTGATGCAGAGTTGTGTGTGTGAAGCAGAGTTGTGTGTGTGAAGCAGAGTTGTGTGTGAAGCAGAGCTGTGTGTGTGTGTGTGTGTGTGAAGCAGAGCTGTGTGTGTGTGTGAAGCAGCTGTGTGTGTGAAGCAGCTGTGTGTGTGTATATGTGTGTGTGAAGCAGAGCGTGTGTGTGAAGCAGAGCTGTGTGTGTGAAGCAGAGCTGTGTGTGTGTGTGTGAAGCAGCTGTGTGTGTGAAGCAGCTGTGTGTGTGTGTGTGAAGCAGCTGTGTGTGAAGCAGCTGTGTGTGTGAAGCAACTGTGTGTGTGTGTGTGTGTGAAGCAGAGCGTGTGTGTGAAGCAGAGCTGTGTGTGTGAAGCAGAGCTGTGTGTGTGAAGCCGAGCTGTGTGTGTGAAACAGAGCTGTGTGTGTGAGAAACAGAGGTGTGTGTGTGTGTGTGTGTGTGTGTGTGTGTGTGTGTGTGTGTGTGTGAAACAGAGCTGTGTGTGTGAAGCAGAGCTGAAGAAAGATGTGTGTGTGTGTGAAGCAGAGCTGAAGAAAGATGTGTGTGTGTGTGTGAAGCAGAGCTGTGTGTGTGAAACAGAGCTGTGTGTGTGTGTGTGAAGCAGAGCTGAAGCAGAGCTGTGTGTGTGTGAAGCAGAGCTGTGTGTGTGTGAGAAGCAGAGCTGTGTGTGTGTGAAGCAGAGCTGTGTGTGTGAAGCAGAGCTGTGTGTGTGAAGCAGAGCTGTGTGTGTGTGTGTGAAGCAGAGGTGTGTGTGTGTGTGTGTGTGTGAAGCAGAGCTGTGTGTGTGTGAAGCAGAGCTGTGTGTGTGTGAAGCAGAGCTGTGTGTGTTTGTGAAGCAGAGCTGTGTGTGTGTGTGTGAAGCAGAGCTGTGTGTGAAGCAGAGCTGTGTGTGAAGCAGAGCTGTGTGTGAAGCAGAGCTGTGTGTGTGAAGCAGAGCTGTGTGTGAAGCAGAGCTGTGTGTGAAGCAGAGCTGTGTGTGTGAAGCAGAGCTGTGTGTGAAGCAGAGCTGTGTGTGAAGCAGAGCTGTGTGTGTGTGTGAAGCAGAGCTGTGTGTGTGAAGCAGAGCTGTGTGTGTGAAGCAGAGCTGTGTGTGTGAAGCAGAGCGTGTGTGTGAAGCAGAGCGTGTGTGTGAAGCAGAGCGTGTGTGTGAAGCAGAGCATGTGTGTGAAGCAGAGCTCTGCGTGTGAAGCAGAGCTGTGTGTGTGTGTGTGTGTGTGTGTGTGAAGCAGCTGTGTGTGTGAAGCAGCTGTGTGTGTGAAGCAGCTGTGTGTGTGTGTGTGTGTGTGATGAGAAGCAGAGCTGTGTGTGTGTAAAGCAGAGCTGTGTGTGAAGCAGAGCTGTGTGTGTGTGAAGCAGAGCTGTGTGTGTGAAGCAGAGCTGTGTGTGTGTGAAGCAGAGCTGTGTGTGTGAAGCAGAACTGTGTGTGTGAAGCAGAGCTGTGTGTGAAGCATAGCTGTGTGTGAAGCAGAGCTGTGTGTGTGTGTGTGTGAAGCAGAGCTGTGTGTGTGAAGCAAAGCTGTGTGTGTGTGTGTGTGTGTGTGTGTGTGTGTGTGTGTGTGAAGCAGAGCTGTGTGTGTGTGTGTGTGTGAAGCAGAGCTGTGTGTGTGTGTGTGAAGCAGAGCTGTGTGTGAAGCAGAGCTGTGTGTGTGTGAAGCAGAGCTGTGTGTGTGTGAAGCAGAGCTGTGTGTGTGAAGCAGAGCTGTGTGTGTGAAGCAGAGCTGTGTGTGTGTGTGTGTGTGTGTGTGTGTGTGAAGCAGAGCTGTGTGTGTGTGTGAAGCAGAGCTGTGTGTGTGTGTGAAGCAGCTGTGTGTGTGAAGCAGCTGTGTGTGTGTGTGTGTGTGTGTGAAGCAGAGCGTGTGTGTGAAGCAGAGCGTGTGTGTGAAGCAGAGCTGTGTGTGAAGCAGAGCTGTGTGTGTGTGAAGCAGAGCTGTGTGTGTGAAGCAGAGCTGTGTGTGTGAAGCAGAGCTGTGTGTGTGAAGCAGAGCTGTGTGTGAAGCAGAGCTGTGTGTGAAGCATAGCTGTGTGTGAAGCAGAGCTGTGTGTGAAGCAGAGCTGTGTGTGTGTGTGAAGCAGAGCTGTGTGTGTGAAGCAGAGCTGTGTGTGAAGCTGAGCTGTGTGTGAAGCAGAGCTGTGTGTGTGTGTGAAGCAGAGCTGTGTGTGAAGCAGAGCTGTGTGTGTGTGAAGCAGAGCTATGTGTGTGTGAGAAGCAGAGCTGTGTGTGTGTGTGAAGCAGCTGTGTGTGAAGCAGCTGTGTGTGTGAAGCAGCTGTGTGTGTGTGTATGTGTGTGAAGCAGAGCGTGTGTGTGAAGCAGAGCTGTGTGTGTGAAGCAGAGCTGTGTGTGTGAAGCAGAGCTGTGTGTCTGTGTGTTTGTGAAGCAGCTGTGTGTGTGAAGCAGCTGTGTGTGTGTGTGTGAAGCAGAGCGTGTGTGTGAAGCAGAGCGTGTGTGTGAAGCAGAGCTGTGTGTGTGTGAAGCAGAGCTGTGTGTGTGTGTGAAGCAGGTGTGTGTGTGTGAGAAGCAGAGCTGTGTGTGTGTGTGTTTGTGAAGCAGAGCTGTGTGTGTGTGATGAGAAGCAGAGCTGTGTGTGTGTGAAGCAGAGCTGTGTGTGTGAAGCAGCTGTGTGTGTGTGTGTGTGAAGCAGAGCGTGTGTGTGAAGCAGAGCGTGTGTGTGTGAAGCAGAGCGTGTGTGTGAAGCAGAGCTGTGTGTGTGAAGCAGAGCTGTGTGTGTGTGTGTGAAGCAGAGGTGTGTGTGTGTGTGAGAAGCAGAGCTGTGTGTGTGTGTGAAGCAGAGCTGTGTGTGTGTGATGAGAAGCAGAGCTGTGTGTGTGAAGCAGAGCTGTGTGTGAAGCAGAGCTGTGTGTGTGAAGCAGAGCTGTGTGTGAAGCAGAGCTGTGTGTGTGAAGCAGAGCTGCGTGTGTGTGTGAAGCAGAGCTGTGTGTGTGTGAAGCAGAGCTGTGTGTGTGTGAAGCAGAGCTGTGTGTGTGAAGCAGAGCTGTGTGTGTGAAGCAGAGCTGTGTGTGTGAAGCAGAGCTGTGTGTGAAGCAGAACTGTGTGTGTGTGTGTGTGTGTGTGAAGCAGAGCTGTGTGTGTGAAGCAGAGCTGTGTGTGTGTGTGTGTGAAGCAGAGCTGTGTGTGAAGCAGAGCTTGTGTGTGTGTGAAGCAGAGCTGTGTGTGTGTGTGAAGCAGCTGTGTGTGTGAAGCAGCTGTGTGTGTGAAGCAGCTGTGTGTGTGTGTGTGTGTGTGTGTGTGTGTGTGTTAAGCAGAGTGTGTGTGTGAAGCAGAGCTGTGTGTGTGAAGCAGAGCTGTGTGTGTGAAGCAGAGCTGTGTGTGTGAAGCAGAGCTGTGTGTGTTAAGCAGAGCGTGTGTGTTAAGCAGAGCGTGTGTGTGAAGCAGAGCGTGTGTGTGAAGCAGAGCGTGTGTGTGAAGCAGAGCTGCGTGTGTGTGAAGCAGAGCTGTGTGTGTGAAGCAGAGCTGTGTGTGAGAAGCAGAGCTGTGTGTGTGTGTGAAGCAGCTGTGTGTGTGAAGCAGCTGTGTGTGTGAAGCAGCTGTGTGTGTGTGTGTGTGTGTTAAGCAGAGTGTGTGTGTGAAGCAGAGCTGTGTGTGTGAAGCAGAGCTGTGTGTGTGAAGCAGAGCTGTGTGTGTGAAGCAGAGCTGTGTGTGAGAAGCAGAGCTGTGTGTGTGTGAAGCAGAGCTGTGTGTGTGAAGCAGAGCTGTGTGTGAAGCAGACCTGTGTGTGTGAAGCAGACCTGTGTGTGTGATGCAGAGTTGTGTGTGTGAAGCAGAGTTGTGTGTGTGAAGCAGAGTTGTGTGTGAAGCAGAGCTGTGTGTGTGTGTGTGTGTGTGAAGCAGAGCTGTGTGTGTGTGTGAAGCAGCTGTGTGTGTGAAGCAGCTGTGTGTGTGTGTATATGTGTGTGTGAAGCAGAGCGTGTGTGTGAAGCAGAGCGTGTGTGTGAAGCAGAGCTGTGTGTGTGAAGCAGAGCTGTGTGTGTGTGAGTGAAGCAGCTGTGTGTGTGAAGCAGCTGTGTGTGTGTGTGTGAAGCAGCTGTGTGTGAAGCAGCTGTGTGTGTGAAGCAACTGTGTGTGTGTGTGTGAAGCAGAGCTGTGTGTGTGAAGCAGAGCTGTGTGTGTGAAGCCGAGCTGTGTGTGTGAAACAGAGCTGTGTGTGTGTGTGTGAGAAACAGAGGTGTGTGTGTGTGTGTGTGTGTGTGAAACAGAGCTGTGTGTGTGTGAAGCAGAGCTGAAGAAAGATGTGTGTGTGTGAAGCAGAGCTGAAGAAAGATGTGTGTGTGTGTGTGAAGCAGAGCTGTGTGTGTGAAACAGAGCTGTGTGTGTGTGTGAAGCAGAGCTGAAGCAGAGCTGTGTGTGTGTGAAGCAGAGCTGTGTGTGTGTGTGAAGCAGAGCTGTGTGTGTGTAAAGCAGAGCTGTGTGTGTGAAGCAGAGCTGTGTGTGTGAAGCAGAGCTGTGTGTGTGTGTGAAGCAGAGGTGTGTGTGTGTGTGTGTGTGTGAAGCAGAGCTGTGTGTGTGTGAAGCAGAGCTGTGTGTGTGTGTGAAGCAGAGCTGTGTGTGTGTGTGAAGCAGAGCTGTGTGTGAAGCAGAGCTGTGTGTGAAGCAGAGCTGTGTGTGAAGCAGAGCTGTGTGTGTGAAGCAGAGCTGTGTGTGAAGCAGAGCTGTGTGTGAAGCAGAGCTGTGTGTGTGTGAAGCAGAACTGTGTGTGAAGCAGAGCTGTGTGTGAAGCAGAGCTGTGTGTGTGTGTGTGAAGCAGAGCTGTGTGTGTGTGTGAAGCAGAGCTGTGTGTGTGAAGCAGAGCTGTGTGTGTGTGAAGCAGAGCGTGTGTGTGAAGCAGAGCTGTGTGTGTGAAGCAGAGCTGTGCGTGTGAAGCAGAGCTGTGTGTGTGTGTGTGTGTGTGTGTGTGAAGCAGCTGTGTGTGTGAAGCAGCTGTGTGTGAAGCAGCTGTGTGTGTGTGTGTGTGTGTGTGTGTGTGTGAAGCAGAGCGTGTGTGTGAAGCAGAGCTGTGTGTGTGTGAAGCAGAGCTGTGTGTGTGTGAAGCAGAGCTGTGTGTGTGAAGCAGAGGTGTGTGTGTGAAGCAGAGGTGTGTGTGTGAGAAGCAGAGCTGTGTGTGTGTGTGTGTGTGTGTGAAGCAGAGCTGTGTGTGTGATGAGAAGCAGAGCTGTGTGTGTGTGTGTGTGTGAAGCAGAGCTGTGTGTGAAGCAGAGCTGTGTGTGTGAAGCAGAGCTGTGTGTGTGAAGCAGAGTTGTGTGTGTGAAGCAGAGCTGTGTGTGAAGCAGAGCTGTGTGTGTGAAGCAGAACTGTGTGTGTGAAGCAGAGCTGTGTGTGAAGCATAGCTGTGTGTGAAGCAGAGCTGTGTGTGTGTGTGAAGCAGAGCTGTGTGTGTGTGTGTGTGTGTGTGTGTGTGTGTGAAGCAGAGCTGTGTGTGTGTGTGTGTGTGTGTGTGTGAAGCAGAGCTGTGTGTGTGTGTGTGAAGCAGAGCTGTGTGTGAAGCAGAGCTGTGTGTGTGTGAAGCAGAGCTGTGTGTGTGAAGCAGAGCTGTGTGTGTGAAGCAGAGCTGTGTGTGTGAAGCAGAGCTGTGTGTGTGTGTGTGTGTGTGTGTGTGTGTGTGTGTGAAGCAGAGCTGTCTGTGTGTGTGTGTGTGTGTGAAGCAGAGCTGTGTGTGTGAAGCAGAGCTGTGTGTGTGTGTGAAGCAGCTGTGTGTGTGAAGCAGCTGTGTGTGTGAAGCAGCTGTGTGTGTGTGTGTGTGTGTGTGTGTGTGTGAAGCAGAGCGTGTGTGTGAAGCAGAGCTGTGTGTGAAGCAGAGCTGTGTGTGTGTGAAGCAGAGCTGTGTGTGTGTGAAGCAGAGCTGTGTGTGAAGCAGAGCTGTGTGTGTGAAGCAGAGCTGTGTGTGTGAAGCAGAGCTGTGTGTGAAGCAGAGCTGTGTGTGAAGCAGAGTTCTGTGTGTGAAGCAGAGTTCTGTGTGTGAAGCAGAGTTGTGTGTGTGAAGCAGAGTTGTGTGTCTGAAGCAGAGCTGTGTGTGTGTGTGAAGCAGAGCTGTGTGTGTGTGTGTGTGTGTGAAGCAGAGCTGTGTGTGTGTGTGTGTGTGTGTGTGTGAAGCAGAGCTGTGTGTGTGTGAAGCAGAGCTGTGTGTGAGAAGCAGAGCTGTGTGTGTGTGTGTGTGTGTGTGTGTGTGTGTGAAGCATCTGTGTGTGTGAAGCAGCTGTGTTTGTGAAGCAGCTGTGTGTGTGTGTGTGTGTGAAGCAGAGCGTGTGTGTGAAGCAGAGCTGTGTGTGTGAAGCAGAGCTGTGTGTGTGTGTGAAGCAGAGGTGTGTGTGTGTGAGAAGCAGAGCTGTGTGTGCGTGTGTGTGTGTGAAGCAGAGCTGTGTGTGTGTGATGAGAAGCAGAGCTGTGTGTGTGTGAAGCAGAGCTGTGTGTGAAACAGAGCTGTGTGTGTGTGTGAAGCAGAGCTGTGTGTGTGAAGCAGAGCTGTGTGTGTGAAGCAGAGCTGTGTGTGTGTGTGTGTGTGTGTGTGTGTGTGTGTGTGTGTGTGTGTGTGTGTGTGTGTGTGTGTGTGTGTGTGTGTGTGTGTGTGAAGCAGAGCTGTGTGTGTGTGTGCGTGTGTGTGTGAAGCAGAGCTGTGTGTGTGTGTGAAGCAGAGCTGTGTGTGTGTGTGTGAAGCAGCTGTGTGTGTGAAGCAGCTGTGTGTGTGAAGCAGCTGTGTGTGTGTGTGAAGCAGAGCGTGTGTGTGAAGCAGAGCTGTGTGTGTGTGAAGCAGAGCTGTGTGTGTGAAGC
This sequence comes from Anomaloglossus baeobatrachus, assembly GCF_048569485.1. Lineage (NCBI taxonomy): Eukaryota > Metazoa > Chordata > Amphibia > Anura > Aromobatidae > Anomaloglossus > Anomaloglossus baeobatrachus. Next base: position 177,290,707 of record NC_134363.1, on the reverse strand, counting down.
AGAGCTGTGTGTGTGAAGCAGAGCTGTGTGTGAAGCAGAGCTGTGTGTGAAGCAGAGTTGTGTGTGTGAAGCAGAGCTGTGTGTGTGTGTGTGTGTGTGTGTGTGTGTGTGAAGCAGAGCTGTGTGTGTGTGTGTGTGTGTGTGTGTGTGAAGCAGAGCTGTGTGTGTGAGAAGCAGCTGTGTGTGTGAAGCAGCTGTGTGTGTTAAGCAGCTGTGTGTGTGCGTGTGTGAAGCAGAGCGTTTGTGAAGCAGAACTGTGTGTGTGAAGCAGAACTGTGTTTGTGAAGCAGAGCTGTGTGTGTGAAGCAGAGCTGTGTGTGAGAAGCAGAGCTGTGTGTGTGTGTGTGTGTGTGTGTGTGTGTGTGTGTGTGTGTGTGTGTGAAGCAGCTGTGTGTGAAGCAGCTGTGTGTGTGTGTGTGTGTGAAGCAGAGCGTGTGTGTGAAGAAGAGCTGTGTGTGTGAAGCAGAGCTGTGTGTGTGAAGCAGAGCTGTGTGTGTGAAGCAGCTGTGTGTGTGTGTGTGAAGCAGAGCTGTGTGTGTGTGTGAAGCAGAGCTGTGTGTGTGTGTGTGTGAAGCAGAGCTGTGTGTGTGTATATATGAATCAGAGCAGTCTGTGCGGCACCCCAGAGCGCTAAGCCACCCATCCCAGTAATGTGTACGCCACCAGAGCTGTTTGCCACTCCAGCAACATCTATGCCCCCCCAGTAACGTCTATGCCCCCTGCCCCTCCTGTAATGTATATATTGTAGGCCCTAGCCCCTCCTGTGATGTATATACATAAGTGCTGTGTCAGTGTGCATGGTGTGCAGTCATGTCTGTTAGTGATGGCCATCATGCAACACAGCCACATGTCCTGGAGGAGCTGGACGGAAACAAGCGGGGGAGGTGAGTGATGCTGCTTGTGACTTCTCCATATTAACACCTGTAATGCGTCTGTGTCTGCATGTGTGTCAGTGTATATGACTGTGCATATATTTGTCTGTTTAAATGTATTTTTGTGAATTTGTCTTCAAATATGTATATGTACGTATGCCTGTATGTGTATGTGCGTGTCTGTGTGTGGATGGGGCCCACTGAGACTCAACCGGGGACCACAAAAACCTGGAGCCGGCCCTGGCTGCCTTAAGATTGGGATGAATAAAAAAAATATGTGAGTAACTCTACTTTCTGTGTATAAGTGACTGCTGTGAGTGATCCTGGACTGTATCTGTATTGTACTGTGTGTATAAGTGACTGCTGTGAGCTATCCTGGACTGTATCTGTATTGCACTGTGTGTATAAGTGACGGCTGTGAGTGATCCTGGACTGTATCTGTATTGTACTGTGTGTATAAGTGACGGCTGTGACTGATCCTGGACTGTGTCTGTATTGTACTGTGTGTATAAGTGACGGCTGTGAGTGACCCTGGACTGTGTCTGTATTGCACTGTGTGTATAAGTGACGGCTGTGAGTGATCCTGGACTGTATCTGTATTGCACTGTGTGTATAAGTGACAGCTGTGAGTGATCCTGGACTGTATCTGTATTGTAGTCCTGTAAATCTGAATGTGGCAGAACAGGAGAAGATAAATGTTCATTAAATTTATATCTAAATGCTACAGTTCGCGCTCTACTGTTATGGCTAAAAATGTTAACGTTTATGGGGCCCCCACCAGATTTTCTGCCCAGGGGCCCCCACCAACCTTAATCCAGCCCTGCCTCCGTGGGTAGGGGGTTTGGTGTCCCGGGGCCCGGTGATGGATAGAGTGGGGAACCCATCAGGGGTGAAGGGATGTCGAGTACTCACACAGTCCAAAGTCACTGACGCTGACACCAGGTAAACCAAACCCTTGAATGCTCCATCTCCGTTGGTCGAGGACGCTGGGTCCGTGCCCATTTGGTGTTGCTGGTTGGTCTGAAGCCTTGTCCCTTGGCACTTTGTATAACTTGGTGGATCCTTTTCGCCTAAGACTACTCAGGTCCCGCTCACCTGCGTGGCTAGCAAGGTGAACCTGCTCTTAGGGTTCACACTTGGGATTTTCTGGACGGTTGTGGGAAGTCCTATCCCCCTCATTGCGCTAGTACCCCGATTCTGGAGCAGGTGGGGAATGGTTCCTGAAGACTCCGTTCCCATCGGGTGAATTACTGGGCTGCGTGAAGCTTCTTCCCAGCCTAGGGTCCGCATACCCCGTCGTGCCCTGGCCCCTGCCCGGTTGTAGCACAAGGCAGCCAGCCTGCTCTCTGTAGCAGCACCGTACCCCGTCACTACCCCCTGTGACCGGGGTTCCAGCTCCTTCTGACCAGGTCAACATTTGGCACCTAGGACGGGTACAGGAGCCCAGCTCCACAGCGTGACCTGTCCTGTCACCGCTGTCTCACTGCTCAACTACTACTCTACTGACATCTCTGCCCTCCCTCTTCCATCCCTCCATCTGGGTGGCCCTATTCCCTTTAGGCTGCCCAATGGGTGTTTGGTGGGTGTGGTGCAGAGTGTTCCTCAGGATTTATGTACACCTGTTGGTAGCAACACCAAATTGACAGGACCTGTAACCAAGGAGCGGGTACCATGCAGAAGGGCAGATTGCACGGCACCCTTGTGACGACCTGATAGGCCAGGGCGTCACGACCCCCCCATAGATCGAGAGAAGGGTGCTCTGAAATAGAGCAGTGACCACACCTGACCAACTCTGGCATGCACACAGAGAATGAACGGAGCGGTAGCAGCAAGCACCCTTCAGACCCTCATTCTTGGAATAGTTGAGGATCCCTGCATTTGGCCCCCACTTATCCACAAGTTATTGTGACGCCCTGGGCAAGCCAGGGGTCACAGGTCATAACACCACCACACCCTACACCCCAGTTAGGAACACCTAGGCTAACCAAAAATCCTTGTTGCCTTCCTCCAGGGGCTGATGTTCACACCAGGGGGTGGGCCAGGCGGTTGGCTCCGCCCACCGAGGAGTTCACAGCCCTGGAGGCGGGAAGAACCAGGGAGTGCAGTTTAGGAAGTGAAAGTGGAAGGAAGTGAAGTGGTAGAGGAGCTGGAGAAAAAGAGTAAAAAGTGACAGTTAAGGAAGCCTGAAGTTGGTCCGGGTGTGTGCCCCAGACTGTGACAGCAAGGTCAGCAGACGGCGGTGATAGTCTGGAGGGGGACTGCTCGGAGGTTGCTGGAAGGACCGCGGATGGGTGGTGACCCGGCGGTCTTGAGCAGTATACGAAGAACAGTCAGCAGCAGGGCAGGGGCCTTTCGGATCCCGGCAAAGCTAGGAGTCGCCATAATTTGCCAAATCCGTCAGTGAAGGGGACCGTCTGTCTCCTAACAACCAAGTCCCGATTGAAGGCAACAGTCGAACCATTACAGAGAGCCACCGCCACCGCCAGGGCACCAGTTTCTCAGGGCCAGCGCCTGCGGGCAAAGTAGGGCTTCTCCGGCCCATATCCAAGCCGGGGAGCGGGTTACCGGTGGGAACCCATCACAACCATCATCATCTTAGGTGCAGGAAAAAGGGACAGTCACCGTCACCTACTGGGGAAAGTAAGTGCAGCCGTCCATGGGAACAGTCTTTCCAGCCGTGTGTTTTACCGAGAACTGTCATCGTCTCAGGCTGAGTGAGTACCACAGTGCCGCAAGGCACAGAGCTGCCCCCGCGTCCCTGCACCCCACCAAGCCCTGCATCACCCACCTCATCACTGGGCCCCAGGACAACAACCCCCTACCCATGGAGGGGAGAACCAACAACTTTGCTGCTCCCTGTCATCAGTCCCCGGGATCCCCATACAGAGCAGCGGTGGTGGCAACAAATCACCACAACCGTGGGTGGCGTCACGGACAATAAACTATCCCAAATCCCAATCCCCTTTCACTCACGGGCGAGGAGCGCCGCTCGAGTCCCCGGGATCCGGCCCATCGCTCGAGCCACCGAGCAGCAGCAGGCCGCAGCAGGCCGCAGCAGCCGCGGCAGCTGGACCCGAGCAGTGGGAGAGCGCGGCGTCCCCTCCTCCGCCCGCGACATTATCACCACACGTCCTTTGCACAGGTGATTACTCTAAATGTTGGTTATAGCTAGAGATGAGCGGTGTTCGAATCGAACTGTTCGCCAATCTCAAATTTGACCTGTTTTAGGCGATGTTCAAGCCGTTCGACGAACACAAACAATTAGCTTCAAGTTCGACAGTTCGAGGTTATGTGCGATAACAGTTCGATCACCAAAAGCGCAACTTGCTTTTCACAGTAATACTGTCATTCAATGTTAATATAGTGGAACCTTGGTTAACGAGAACAATCCGTTCTGGGACTGTGCTTGTTACCAAGTTACTTGTTTAGCAAAGCAAGATTTCCCATAGGAAATCATTGCAATGCAGACAATTCCTTCCACAACTTGTTAAATGTCCCATCCTGGTCCCCTATTGTGCCATTCCACATACGTACACACACACACACACACACACACACACACACATATATTATGCTCACTTTACCTTCCGTTCCATCACCGGCCTCCTGGGACTTGCAGTTTGCCGGTACAAGATGTGTATCTGGTAACCATTGTGACCGATGCCGGAACTTCCACTGCCAGAGCGCTGACGTCAAAGGCAGGAGCTGCTTGCCTCTGATTGGCCAGCGCGCTGCCTTTCAGTAGCGTCTGACAGAGGAAGTTCCTCCCTCGTCGCGATAGTTACCCGATACACATCCTGTAGTGGCGAACTACGTGTATCGGGTAACCATCGCAACGAGGCAGGAAATTCCTCTGTCAGACGTTACTCAAAGGCAGCGCACTGGCCAATCAGAGGCAAGCGGCTCCTGCCTTTGACATCAGCACTCTGGCAGCTGAAGTTCCGGCATCAGTCACGATGGTTACCCGATACACATATTGTACCGGCGAACTGCAAGTCCCAGGAGGCCGGCGATGGAACGGAAGGTAAGGTGAGCATAATATGTGTGTGTGCGTTCGTGTTTGTGCATGTTTGTATGTGTTTGTGTTTGCCTGCCATTGTTTTCAATAGTGTTCGACGAACGTTTGTCGAACACACCCGCCGTTCGACGATCCAAACCAAACTCGAACACTAGGGTGGTGGCTCATCTCTACTTTTAGCTTCTTAAAATATAACAGATTGACAGTTTTGACCCCTTGGTCAGTCACATTGTGCATCAGTCAATTCTGGGAAGAACAAAGCATACAGCAGACTCTATATTCAGCCATGTTTAATTACACGAGGCGTCATACAATTTACACCGTGTGCTGTACGTATCGGCTTTCTTTATAATCAGCGGGCTATCATTGTACGCAATCTTTATTATTTATGCATAATCATTATACGCTTTGTACACTCTTAGTTATATATTTCCAGGAGCTTTAAAGACATTTTAGAGCCACGCTCTTATGATGACAGCGATGATGAGATAAACAGCAAGTCCTGAATGGTTTCCGGTTAGTAGACTTGTTCCTGTAATCAACAATAACAAAAAAACATATTAATTAAGTATAAAAATGCGGAAATTAATAGGAATCATGCTAATTAATTTGTTATTAGTCATTTTCAATTTCCAAGTTTAGCATATAAATTTAAAGAGGAGCTGTCACTTGTTATAAATTCATAATTTTATTATCTGGTGTAATTGCCGCTGTTCTCCTGAATCCGGAGATGTTTTTTCTTTGTTCCTGCTCCTCTCCATTCCTGAGATATGTCCTCCTCTTCCCTGTATAGAAATCTTGACATTTGGCCAACTGGGCGTGCTCCCCAACTCTCCTCCGTGGACCACACCCACTTGTAAATAGATAAGATTTAAATCCAAGAAAGAGGAGGCCATATCTCAGGATTGGAGAGGCATAGGAACAAAAGAAAAACAGCAACAGATTCAGGAGAACAGCGGGGTTTATATCAGGTAAAATATTACATATTTACAAAAAAGTGACCGATCCTCTTTAAATATAATATGTTTATTGGGATCATTTTATGTGTATGAGCATACATAGAGGAACACTTACCACCACTGGTAAATCCGGAATCTCCACCTGTTTCGCCTGCAAAGAGACAACAGACAATATCATGCAGTGCTTTATTTTATTATACAGATTCTTTGCTTTAGCATAGCAGCCAATATGAAACGAATATTGCCATAAATAACTAAGAAAAATTAGATTTTTTGGGAGTTTTTTTGTATTTTCTTTTAGGATGCAATCCAAAGAACCATTAGAGAGAGGAATGTCAATCAAAAAAACAAAAAAAAGACACCAGCCCATATGTACCCACTGGGCATCCTTTGGTGCCTTCCATACCAGGAAACGTTATCCATCCCTTCCCTGAAAACTTGAGATTCAGCAAAAACGACTGGAAAAACCCAAAATATTGTTCAAATAGCCTAAGGGGTACTTTGCACGCTGCGACATCGCAAGCCGATGCTGCTATGTCAAGCGCGATAGTCCCCGCCCCCGTCGCAGCAGCGATATCTTGTGATTGCTGCCATAGCAAACATTATCGTTACGGCAGCTTCACACACACTTGCCTGCCCTGCGATGTCGCTCTGGCCGGCGACACGCCTCCTTCCTAAGGGGGGGTCGTGCGGCGTCACAGCGACGTCACACGGCAGGCGGCCAATAGAAGCAGAGGGGCGGAGATGAGCGGGACGTAAACATCCTACCCCCCCCTCCGTCCTTCCGCATTGCCGGCGTTAGACGCAGTGACGCAGGTAGGAGATGTTCCTCGCTCCTGCGGCTTCTGACACAGCGATGTGTGCTGCTGCAGGAACGAGGAACAACATCGTACCTGTCACTGCTGCTAAATTATGGAAATGTCGGACCCTATACCGATGATACGATAACGACGCTTTTGCGCTCGTTAATCATACCAAAAAAGATTTACACACTACGATATCGACTGCGACGCCAGATGTGCGTCACTTTCGATTTGACCCCACCGACATCGCACCTGCGATGTCGTAGTGTCCAAAGCCAGCCTAAGGCCTCTTTCACACGTCATTTCATTTAACACATGTGTGACGGTCTGTGGAGCAGGTCAGTATGTTTGTCCGTGTGTATTTTCTCCGTGTGCTATCCGTGTGATATCACACGGACAGCATGAGCTGGTATACTTACCTGTCTCCGGTGCTGCTGTTACATCCGGGTCCGTGGTCAGTGCAATGACTATTCATGAGCATAATGAGCGGGACCCAGAAGCAACAGCAGCACCGAAGACAGCAGCACCAGAGACAGGTAAGTATAAAAATATATATATATTTTTTTTTTATTTTTAGGGCAGGTGTTTTCTCTGCTACGTATCACACGGATCATATCAGTGTATGGTCCATGTGACACCCGTGCTGCCGGCAGCAAATGGATATGTCACTGTGTGGAGCACATGGGCACGTGTGTGCAACACATGGAAACACAGTCGGCGTGAAAACATGGACATGTGCGTAAAGTCATTGAATTTAATGGGTCTACATGTGTCCTTGTCTCCGGTACGTGTGCACACAGACACCACACTTACTAGAAACACTGACATATGAAGAAGGCCTAAAGGCCGCTTTACACGCTACGATTTATCTGACGATCTCAGTAGCGATGTGACACGCCCAGATCATTGTTACGATTTGCCGAGATCGCACATAGGTCGTTTATTAGCGGTCACACGTAACGATCTCAAAAACGACGCAACATTGTTTAGCGATATATTGTTTGACCAAGGCGGTCGTTTTGATGTTGTTCGTCGTTGGCAGGGTGTCAAACGTAGCAATACGTCTGCAAATAATGTATGAGTCCCAAAAGAACCACATACACATAGGAGTGTAAATTTCCAAAAATACATCAATTTTTATTAAAGATTTACATATACAAAAATCTAAAACACATGATTCATTAATCAGAAGGTATAAGGAGGACCTCTACCAAACATCCACCCCCCACAAAAGTGGAGCAGTGTGTCTAGCTAGCATAGAAATATGGGACAAATAGTAGATTAAGCCCCATATCTTAGTTACAGCTCCCAGAGGTGTAAGCTGTCACTAGACAAAAGGTAGCTCCCAGCTACTGCAGGGAAAATGCTGTCTAACAGGATCAAACAATTAGTATAAGATAAGATTCACGGCTTACCCATAGAGTAAACAATAGTAGGAGCTGACACAAAGCTGAGGGGGGAAGGAATGCAGCTCTCAACCCGGACGCGTGTCGCTTAATGCTTCTTCAGCAGGCCCTTGCCTTCATCCTGCTGAAGAAGCATTAAGCGACACGCGTCCGGGTTGAGAGCTGCATTCCTTCCCCCCTCAGCTTTGTGTCAGCTCCTACTATTGTTTACTCTATGGGTAAGCCGTGAATCTTATCTTATACTAATTGTTTGATCCTGTTAGACGGCATTTTCCCTGCAGTAGCTGGGAGCTACCTTTTGTCTAGTGACAGCTTACACCTCTGGGAGCTGTAACTAAGATATGGGGCTTAATCTACTATTTGTCCCATATTTCTATGCTAGCTAGACACACTGCTCCACTTTTGTGGGGGGTGGATGTTTGGTAGAGGTCCTCCTTATACCTTCTGATTAATGAATCATGTGTTTTTAGATTTTTGTATATGTAAATCTTTAATAAAAATTGATGTATTTTTGGAAATTTACACTCCTATGTGTATGTGGTTCTTTTGGGACTCATACATTATTTGCAGTCTGTTGATGGAGTTATTCCATTTATTTTTCCATACATAAAGGGAAGTAGATGAAATTACTACTATGATATTGCAATTTTTCCCTTTGTCCTTGATCTTATTCGTAGCAATACGTCTGCTGCAATCCAAACGACGAACAATATTTTGAAAATGAACGACGTGTCAACGATCAACGATTTTCAACCTATTTGCGATCGTTCGTTGTCGCACGTAGGTGTCACACGCAACGACGTTGCTAACGATGCCGGATGTGCGTCATGAAAACCGTGACCCCGCCGACATATCATCAGATAAATCGTAGCGTGTAGCGCCACCTTAAGGAATGATGAAGATTGAGTCGATGAGCAATCAAAGGAGCGCATAGGTAGCAGTCATACCCCGACCAGGACATCAGAACACACCGGTGTTATACATCTCGTGATTTCTGCATGTCCAGAATACGCGCTGCCTGATCATATCCAAAGGCATGCATGTACCCAAAATATGTATAAAAAAAAAAAAAGTGTCTTTTTGCAATATGCTGTCATTATTTTTTCTTTTTACGGTATAGTACACCTTTGCCTACTTTTGTCATTCTTTAGCACCTTCGTATATGGGGACACAGTAAAAAATTATGGTTTATTTTTAACAATGGGAGTCAATGTGCCAACGAATGACCCTCGTTGCCTATACAGTATCCTACGGAGGTGGCTTCGGTCCGAAGTAAATATTGAGAAACGCTCCTAATGTAAAACTTTGATGCAAGCAAAATCAGCAAAATTTTAACTCAGAATGAAAGGATATCTGGATGGAGATCCCTGAGATTTTAGGATTGTTACACCTCTTGACGAGAGTTTGAAAAGGGTGTATAACACGTCATATCTTTCAGTGGGGAAGAGTCCAACCAAAAAAGGGTCCAATTGGTAATTTATTAATATTAAATGATCATATTTATATGCTGTAGTGTTTTGCTTTGTTTTATCTCATTCTCATACTTAGAACAGAATTCTTACCAAAAGGGGGAGGACTGGACTCTGGACTCGTCTCCCCTGCAAAACAGTTTATAACTAATGTTATATCATGTTTTGTTACACTGATGCCTCCCGGCAAGAGGATCAGTAGTTTTTTGGCCTCCAAACGGCCATCACTGGCAGTTGGTGCCACTTGTGTGAATGGGACCTGAGAATGGCCACTACAACTACACAGTGTTTGGAGCTCTGCACTTTTGGCAGTCGCGAGCCAAGGTTATAGCCAAATGGTGGAGGTACCAGGTTTCTGACCTCCTCCAATTGTATATTGATGACTTTTCTTAAGGTCTTAAGCACCCATGCAGATTAGCCTAAAGCTGGTGTCACACACAGCGACAACGACAACGGCGTCGCTGCTACGTCACCATTTTCTGTGACGTTGCAGCGACGTCCCGTCGCTGTCGCTGTGTGTGACATCCAGCAATGACCTGGCCCCTGCTGTGAGGTCGCCGGTCGTTGCTGAATGTCCAGCTTCATTTTTTGGTCGTCACTCTCCCGCTGTGACACACACATCGCTGTGTGTGACAGCGAGAGAGCGACGAAATGAAGCGAGCAGCGAGCAGGAGCCGGCATCTGGCAGCCTGCGGTAAGCTGTAATCAGGGTAAACATCGGGTAACCAAGGGAAGCCCTTTCCCTGGTTACCCGATATTTACCTTCGTTACCAGCCTCCGCTCTTGCTGCCAGTGCTGGCTCCTGCTCTGTGCACATGTGGCTGCAGTACGCATCGGGTAATTAACCCGATGTATACTGTAGCAAGGAGAGCAAGGAGCCAGCGCTAAGCAGTGTGCGCGGCTCCCTGCTCTCTGCACTGTGACATGTAGCTGCAGCACACATCGGGTAATTAACCCGATGTGTACTGTACCTAGGAGAGCAAGGAGCCAGCGCTAAGCGCGGCTCCCTGCTCTCTGCACATGTAGCACAGCGACGTTATGATCGCTGCTTCTGCTGTGTTTGACAGCTAAGCAGCGATCATAACAGCGACTTACAAGGTCGCTGTTATGTCACAGAAAATGGTGACGTAACAGCGACGTCGTTGTCGCTGTCGCTTAGTGTGACCCCAGCTTAACTTTGGCCGAACCAACCCTTATGAAGAGGTTCAGTCAACAGTGTATGGAGGTCCCTGGCAGATGATTGTGTGAGGAGATAAGGATCAAGCATTTCCTAACCAATATCCTGTAATCTGGTGGTGGTTCTCTTGTACAGAACAAAGGAGTGCTTGTTTGTATGGAAGAGTTGGGCAAGTTAGCCGCTGGTCAAACAATGGGCTGAAACATCATTTTGGTGACAACTAGAGTATGAGGGTCTTCAGTTCTCAGTTCAGTAAATGGGTGGGGTTACCATAATCCTTCCCAACAAGCTTGATTGACATCTTTGAGAACAGTAGGTCTTCAGATTCCCTATCTTAAAATACAGTAATCAAGCCAGATTTCTTTCCCGATAGTCTCCACCACTTCTACTGCAAAAACCATAATTATCATATAGTTCATGCCCTTATTATCTCCCGCCTTGATTATTACAACCTCCTGCTCTGTGGCCTCCCTTCTAACAGTCTCGCACCCCTACAATCTATTCTAAACTACTAAACTATGCTGCCCGGATAATCCACCTGTCCCCCCTCTACTCCCCGACCTCCCCTCTCTGCCAATCCCTTCACTTGCTTCCCATTGCCCAACGACTCCAGTTCAAAACACTAACCATGACATACAAAGCCATCCACAACCTGTCTTCTCCCTACATCTGTGACCTAGTCTCCCGATACTTACTTGCACGTAACCTTCGATCCTCACAAGATCTCCTTCTCTACTCCCCTCTCATCTCCTCTTCCCACCATCGCATCCAAGATTTCTCCCATGCCTCCCCCATACTTTGGAATGCTCTGCCTCAACACATCAGACTCTCGCCCACCTTGACAAGCTTCAAAAGGAACCTGAAGACCCAGCTTTTCTGACAAGCCTACAACCTGCTGAAACCCTCAGTCTGATACAGCGTCGCACAACCACCTCTACCCTAACCTACTGTATCCTCACCTATCCCTTGTAGATTGTGAGCCCTCGCGGGCAGGGACCTCTATCCTCCTGTACCAGTCTGTGCCTTGTATTGTTTGATTATTGTACTTGTCCCTATTATGTATACCCCTTTCACATGTAAAGCGCCATGGAATAAATGGTGCTATAATAATAAATAATAATAATAATATAGAGAGGAAGGGATTAAAACCCATCTTTAGCAAAATCCAGAATCGGTTTTGGCTAACAATGACACCATTAGAAAGCAAAACAGCAGCACTGTCAGCTAGAAGGTCGTGGTTTGGAGACCAAAAAGTGATAGGTTCCCTTTAATCTTAGTTACAGACATAGAAATCTTACCTGTTATGTAGATGGGTCCAGATGAAACCATCACCGGTTCTGTATTATCCCTAGCTGTTCTTTTTTTTCGTGAGGCTGGGCATTTCTTTACAGGAAAGTAAAATATGGATGCTGTTAAAAAAATTTCTATCAACAGTTTCCCATTTTTTTTTTTTTTTTTTTTTTTTTTTAAAATAGCTCTATACCTAAAATGTAAACTATAGACAGACTATAAGAAACGCTGCTTTAGATTTTTCTAGTACTGTAAATATTTGATATTTTTCCATGATTTCTTATATTCTCAGTATGTGATAAACTAGTGAGTGTCATGGTTCATGCATGGATCTGCCGCCGCTGAGCCGGTGCATGCATCCTCTCCCCGGCATTTTAGGTCTCGTGGGAGGGACTTGTTCCATCCTGCCTCGTTCCGGAGGATTTGCTGCCATATCTTGGTGCTGCTACCTCCAAGACGCCACCAGTAATAGTTCCTGCTCTGCAGCGTGTGCAACTGGTTCCCGTGAGTCTGACTCTGATCCATCCCGTCTCCCAGCTACCTCTTCGTAACCTGTATTTTCTCTGTACCGCTTCTCTTTCCCGTACTCCTGACCCCGGTTCCATCCCGTGTCTCCTTAGTCCTGTGTTTGACCCCCGGTCTCATACTGTGTCTCCACCTCCTCTGTATGTACTTTGATCTCCTGGCTACTGACCTTGGTTTCTAGCCCTGACTGTGGCTTTGTTTTGCCCTTCTGCCTCTGATATTACTTCCTGGCCTCCGACCCCTTGATTCCACCTGTTAAAGGATTGCTTTGTCCCTGCGGTACTGATGAGACAACCTGGTATTAGACTTGGCTAGCTGACTAATCCTTAGTGTGCTCTTCCGCCCTCATGTGGGTTTTTTGCTAACTGCACCTTGGACCTGCCTCTCCAAGTTGCTTCAGTGTTCCCCACAAGCAGAGCGTGACAATGAGCTTGTTAATATCTTTCCATTTACTAAGGCCAGTAATCCTGGTGAAAAACACTAAAATCATCCTGACATGACTGCTTATAGATATGAACATAAGGTGTTTGTGTACTGACAGGAAGCCTGGATAACATAGACCTGAGATTTGTGTCTCTATCACATACATACGTTCCAATATATGATCCCTTACCGGACATTGATCACTCAGACAGAGGCGGGTGAAGCAGTGCAGATATATTGACGACGTTTTCTGACTGCTTTGTTGTACAAATCGAAAAGATTCGAAACTGAATTTGGCAGAAGTGGCTTGACCATTTTGGATAATGCGCGTCCTGTTTTGTGCACTGCAGCTGTAATGAATTTAGATGAAAAACATAGAAGATTAAGTAAAGTCTTCAGTACAACAGTAGCTACAGTCTAGTTTGTGTAGCTCTGGCATTACGTTACCCTGTGAAGAAGGAGTAGCTATCATTTCCCACAACTGTGATAATAGGATTAGGTGTGGCGAAACATTGATCCAGATTAACAAAGTAGCTGAAGTACAAAGAAAAAAAATTAAGTGATTATGAAAAATTGTTTTAGAGTTAAAATATAAAGTTTGAAAGTTTTGTACAAATTTATTTACAACAGCATATACAGTTAGGTCCAGAAATATTTGGACAGTGACACAATTTTCGCGAGTTGGGCTCTGCATGCCACCACATTGGATTTGAAATGAAACCTCTACAACAGAATTCAAGTGCAGATTGTAACGTTTAATTTGAAGGTTTGAACAAAAATATCTGATAGAAATTGTAGGAATTGTACACATTTCTTTACAAACACTCCACATTTTAGGAGGTCAAAAGTAATTGGACAAATAAACCAAACCCAAACAAAATATTTTTATTTTCAATATTTTGTTGCGAATCCTTTGGAGGCAATCACTGCCTTAAGTCTGGAACCCATGGACATCACCAAACGCTGGGTTTCCTCCTTCTTAATGCTTTGCCAGGCTTTACCCGACTGTTGATTTTGCTACTCCAAGCATGTCTGCTATCTCTCTGATGGATTTTTTCTTTTTTTTTCAGCATCAGGATGTTCTGCTTCACCTCAATTGAGAGTTCCTTAGACCGCATGTTGTCTGGTCACAGCAACAGCTTCCAAATGCAAAACCACACATCTGTAATCAACCCCAGACCTTTTAACTACTTCATTGATTACAGGTTAATGAGGGAGACGCCTTCAGAGTTAATTGCAGCCCTTAGAGTCCCTTGTCCAATTACTTTTGGTCCCTTGAAAAAGAGGAGGCTATGCATTACAGAGCTATGATTCCTAAACCCTTTCTCCGATTTGGATGTGAAAACTCTCATATTGCAGCTGGGAGTGTGCACTTTCAGCCCATATTATATATATATAACTGTATTTCTGAACATGTTTTTGTAAACAGCTAAAATAAAACTTGTGTCACTGTCCAAATATTTCTGGACCTAACTGTATACCCACAATATACCACATCTTCGGAAATATAGTTAAATTTTATTAACTTTGCAGAAGACAACCATCTATACTAGATTCGGCCATGTTCACATCGTCGGTTGTCAATAGTTAATTGGAACTAATCTGAAATTTAAAAAAAAAAACTGGGTACATTATAAACAGAGCAAAAATGGATACAAACTTTGGATTCTGTTGTACATCTGTTTTTGTTCATTTGTAATGGATTTGCTTTTTACCAGAGGCATCTCTGCACATTTGTAGATTTCACAGCATAAAAAAGCATAATAAAAAATGTCAGACTGTCAGGGGTTTTGGTTTTCAGAACTGCTGCACTTTTCCAATTAGAAACATCAGCTCGATCTTGTTGAACAAATTGATTTTTAGGCATAAGGTTATTGTGCACATGTTAAAGGGAACCTGTCACCAGATTTTTCCCTATTAAACTAAAAGTATCACCTTCTGCAGCTCTGGGGCTGCATTCTATGAAGGTGCACCTTGTGCCCTGACTCCCCTTCCAGACCCCAAAAATAACTTTATAAAGATGACCCCCAGGTATGCTAATTACCTTGGTTGGCCAGATGGGCGGGCTCATTTTCTGCTCCTGTCCCCCCTCCTGCCACTGGTCGCCGTCCTCCTTTCTTGATTGACGTGATGACGCCTCCGTCATCATCCTCGTTGCATTTTCAAATCTCGTGCCTGTGCAGTCATGTCCGCTTGCGCAGTTAGCTCTGCCATATCACGGGCAGAGCAGAAAACATAGCTGCCCTCGCTCATGCCGGTAAGCTAAATGTGCAGGCGTGAGATTATGGGCGGCGCTGTGCATGACCTTACCAGTGTCATCCTCGTACCCGACCATAATCTCGCGCCTGCGCATTTAGCTCACCGGCGAGGGCAGCTAGGTTTTCTGCTCTGCCCGCGACATGGCAGAGCTAACTGCGCGAGCCGACATGACTGCACAGGCGCGAGATTTGAAAATGCAACGAGGATGATGACTTAGGCGTCATCACGTCAATCAAGAAAGGAGAACGGCGATCTGCGGCAGGAGGGGGGACAGGAACAGAAAATGAGCCCGCCCATCTGGCCAACCAAGGTAATTAAAATACCTGGGGGGCATTTTTTATAAAGTTAGTTATTTTTGGGGTCTGGAAGGGGAGTCAGGGCCAAGGCGCACCTACATAGAATGCAGCCCCGGAGCTGCAGAAGGTGATACTTTTAGTTTAATAGTGAAAGGGAACCTGTCACCAGATTTTTAAGTATTTTGTGCAGAAATTTCTGCACTATTTCTGCATCTCTTGGCAAGAAAAATGCAGTGAAAAATAATTGCATATTTGATTCAGATTTTTCGCCACTCCGTATAAGAAAAAAACAACACTGAAAGACGTGACATGCTGCATATTAAACCTGCACCAAAAGTGGAAGGAAAAAATAAGCAACGTGTGCATGAGACTTCAGGATTCTCATACACTTTGTTGGTATCAGGAAACCCTTTGGGTTTTGGGACAAAACCGGGCAGAAAAAAAAAAAACATGACAAAACGGCAACTTGTGCACATGCTCTAAGAAAGTTTTTTTTTTTAATAGGGTTCGTCAGGCAGAGCTTCCTTTGCAACCAGTCGGTAATTTAATCCTTCAGCCCTAGTACACAGAAGCACTAAAGTGGAGGAGGCAAGGAGGCTTGGCAGAACATAGACTACACTTTATAGGGCCGACCAGGGGCATAACAATTACAGTCGCAGAGATTGCGACTGGGCCCAGAGATGCAGGGGGCCCGCCTGCCCTAGCCCCTGATTCAGATGGATGTGTGTCCGAGGGTGCACATCCAGCTGAAATACATTGCAGCACAGAGACTCATCAGGTCCCTGCGTTGCGATGTTCTGGCCACCTATGAATATTCATTGTTCTCCATGGACATAATCCTGGGCATGGGGAGTAGAGCATATGCTCACAGCTGCCAATGCTGCAAGTTGCCGCGCATGATACTGAAGTGTATATATACCAAGCTATATCCATGATCGAGGTCATACATCAGGATGGGGCCATGATGGGGACATATACCAGGAGTGGGCCATGATGGGGAAATATATCAGGATGGTGCCATATATACCAGGATATAGGCATGATGAGGGTCATACACCATGATGGGGCCATGATTGGGATATATATACCAGGATGAGGCCATGATAGTGAGCATATAAACCAGAATGAGACCATATATACCATGATATAGCCATGATGGGGTCATACACCAGGATGGGACCATGATGTGGATATAAACCAGGTTTGGCCATGATGTTGACATATCAGGATCGAGGACATATTTACCAGGATTGGGGACATATTTACCAGGAAGTGGCCCAGGATGGGGGACATTACTACACAATGAAGGGGGGGGGGCAACTTGTATGCCTTTATAGAATTTATAATACTACAATGGGCCATACATCTGACGAACATGTGGGGGGGGGCTAAAACTTTGCACCGGGCCCATCAGACTCTAGTTACACAACTGGGGCCGACCCTGGGTGTTAAATGATGGCCAATCGGCTCGATGCAAGCCAAGAGTTATCTCAATTGATAAACGAGCGATTTTCTGGTTCTTTTGTTGATTGTTGGCCAAAAATTGGGGAAACAAAGCGAGCGCTCCCAGGAATATGCATGTCTGCATGGTAGATGACCTTTTGGATTAGCCTATTCAGCTATGGTTAGGTCAAGCCTGGGTGACAATTGTGACAATTTATACTACTGCCAAAGGAGCACTCATCATGTATGGACACATACTGTACCTCATAGCCGTGTTATTACTGGCTACTTGCACATATATTTTCTTTTTCAGTCCATAAATGGCGCCATTTCCAGTTGCATCTGTAGTGAAGTTTTCATCCTTTGATGCACAAAGTACATGGTATAATTAAAAATTGTACTATTACACACTGCCAAAAAGTCTTGGGTTAATCAAGAAAGAAATAGAAAAAAAAGACTACTCATAAGTTTTAGGGATGACTTCTGCGCATACATACTGTGAAAATCTGCATCCGGAGAGTACTGATGAAGCTACCGCTGTTGTTGTTGACGGCCACCGCTCCGAAGGAACTATGGGAAATGAACAGATGCCAAGGATAGTTTTAATAGAGAAAGTAAAGCTGACCATACACATTAAATATCTGTCAGCACAAGCACTAATTCCCTTGCTCCAGAGTCCAGTGTTGGCAGCTTTACCACATGACATTCGACATTGTGCTTGGTGATGTACGGCTCAGCATTGTGCTTGGTGATGTACGGCTCAGCATTGTGCTTTGTGATGTACGGCTCGACATTGTGCTTAGTGATGTACGGCTCAGCATTGTGCTTAGTGATGTACAGCTCGACATTGTGCTTAGTGATGTACGGCTCAGCATTGTGCTTGGTGATGTACGGCTCGGCATTGTGCTTGGTGATGTACGGCTCGGCATTGTGCTTGGCGATGTACGGATCAGCATTGTGCTTGGCGATGTACGGATCAGCATTGTGCTTGGCGATGTACGGATCAGCATTGTGCTTGGTGATGTACAGATCGACATTGTGCTTAGTGATGTACGGCTCGGCATTGTGCTTGGTGATGTATAGCTCGGCATTGTGCTTGGTGATGTACGGCTCAGCATTGTGCTTGGTGATGTATGGCTCGGCATTGTGCTTGGTGATGTACGGCTCGGCATTGTGCTTGGTGATGTATGGCTCGGCATTGTGCTTGGTGATGTACAGCTCGGCATTGTGCTTGGTGATGTATGGCTCGGCATTCCGCTTGGGAATGTACGGCTCGGCATTTCGCTTGGTGATGTATGGCTCGGCATTGTGCTTGGTGATGTATGGCTCGGCATTCCGCTTGGGAATGTACGGCTCGGCATTTCGCTTGGTGATGTATGGCTCGGCATTGTGCTTGGTGATGTACGGCTCGGCATTCCGCTTGGGAATGTACGGCTCGGCATTTCGCTTGGTGATATACATCTGCAGCAGCTGCTCGTCAATGAAGCTCCCGGCAGGCGCAGTGTTTGTGCTGATGTTACCAGAGAAAGTCTGGACTCTGCAGTTATGGGATCAGCAGAGCAGAGGTGACTTTTTTTGTCCTCTGCCCCCCGCTCTAACGTTATAGGGTCTCTACTTTGTGGCCGAGTTGCTGTGGTTTCTTCCACTTCTCAATAATATCACTCACTGGTGATGGGGAAGACTCAGGGGGAAGATATTACTTGTTACCCTGGAGTCTCCTATTACTGGTATCAGTGAGCTCTCCACCATCGGACGTGCTGTCACGTTGGTAAAGACAGACGGCATAGCAAAAGAGCAAAGGTTATACCCCGGGACCAACGGGGCCAGATTTTATACCCCGGGATCAACGGGGCCAGATTTTATACCCCGAGATCAACGGGGCCAGATTTTATACCCAGAGATCAAGGGGGCCAGATTTAATACCCCAGGATCAACAGGGCCAGATGTTATACCCCAGGATCAACAGGGCCACTTGTTATATCCCAGGATCAACGAGGCCAGATGTTGTACCCCAGGATCAACAGGGCCAGATGTTGTACCCCAGGATCAACAGGGCCAGATGTTGTACCCCAGGATCAACAGGGCCAGATATTGTACCCCAGGATCAACGAGGCCAGATGTTATACCCAAGGATGAACGGGGCCAGATATTGTACCCAAGGATCAACGGGGCCAGATGTTGTACCCAAGGATTAACGGGGTCAGATGTTATACCCTGGGATACGTCTGGATTCTCTATGGATAAACCACTGACAGACTTCTTATCTCTCTGCTGTACACAAGGATCAGATGCCGTACCCTTACCTCCTCTAACATCATTCCATTGGGGAGCATCAGAAGGACAATATAATCCCACCGATGTCGGTGGATTTGGTCAAGATTAATCTTATGTGTAGGGGGGTTTTTAAAATGGGGGGGCTTGACCTACCCTTGCACCTTGTGATCTAGGGATAAATAAGTGCACTGAGGTTTTTTGGAGCAAGTAAATCAGATGTTGCAGTAGAAAAGTTGACTTGTTCATTGAAGACGTGAAGCACGGGATACTGGTAAGAAGACTGATGGTTGAATCATTTCTAGAGGTTTTCTAGATGTTGGAGGCTCCAGGACACTCATCTTTTTTGTCCCCCAGCTATGACACCTACTTTGTTTGGAAAAATAATGTAAATCGTTGACTTTTGCCATTGGCCACACCAATTTTGCAATCCATTCCCTCAGATATGGTGAGGATTAGGTGGCACTTATACCTCACAAAGAGACCCGTCTTTGATATATGGACAATCCATGAACTCTCTTTTCTAATTTGGGGGAATTATGTTACTTTTTTGCTTCCAATAGAAAAAGACACTAGAAGCCTCACGATCGATTAAGGGACAAATGTGATGGAGTTCAACGCTATGTGACACGATGCACAATCCGTCACTTCTACAATAAGAGTGGAATAAATAATAAGAAATGTCCACATACTTACGTTAACAGCTCAGTATTGTTTAATATGTACTCCAGTGGGTAGTGGCAGGAGAAGTTGTAGTATAGGTTTGTGCTGTAGGACACAAGCCCCATTTCGGATAATGGTAAGGAGTCCACAAATCCTGAGATGCTGACTGTTTGGACATTGGAATATGCACTGAATTGACCTGCGCCGACTTCATTTATGATCTGTGGAGGTAAGAAGTCGTATTATAGGGCAATTCCTAACATTACATCTACATAAACTACCTAACGGATAGGTGATAACTCGCATATCGGTGGGAGTCCGACCACTGCTGAAAACTGGGCTTTTGTAACGCTCGCGGAGGGATCAATGAACAAGGTTTGTCTAGCCACTGGACCATAGGGGGACCTGGGCTTACCGTTTAGTGGGAAGGGCTTAACTAAGCGCCTACTGCAAGGCAAACGCCAGGTGCTTCTCCCAGGGCAGGGACCGGGACTGTGGTAGCTGATTCCCAGGGCAGGTACGGACACTGGCCCGGTCACAGGTATAGGCAGGTATAGTCAGGATAGCTTGGTCAGACAGGCAGGCGGGTGCGGACAGAAATGGTGGGCACAACAAGGACAAATGGGTATAGGAAGGCAGGTACAGGTGACACATGGATAATAGAAGAGGAGTACAGCAACCTGACAACTAGCTAGCTAGCAGACTGGTATACTGACTAACTGAAGGCGTTGCACAGGCACCTCCCCTAATGGGAAGATGCCTTAAATACATCATTTTCAGGAAATGACGCACACTGGAAATGCCTATGGCTGAGAGGCACTATATATTTAAAGAATCTTCCCATTTAAGAGAGCACCCGAGCATGGTAGTGCCCGCTCATCACTAGTTAGGGGTACTGAGTACCCAAGCATGGTAGTGCCTGCTCATCACTAGTTACGAGTACAGAGCACCCGAGCATGGTAGTGCCTGCTCATCACTAGTTACGAGTACCGAGCACCCGAGCATGGTAGTGCCCGCTCATCACTAGTTACCAGTACTGAGCACCCGAGCATGGTAGTGCCTGCTCATCACTAGTTACGAGTACAGAGCACCCGAGCATGGTAGTGCCCGCTCATCACTAGTTACGAGTACCGAGCACCCGAGCATGGTAGTGCCCGCTCATCACTAGTTACGAGTACTAAGCACCCGAGCATGGTAGTGCCCGCTCATCACTAGTTACCAGTACTGA
This sequence comes from Anomaloglossus baeobatrachus, assembly GCF_048569485.1. Taxonomy (NCBI): domain Eukaryota; kingdom Metazoa; phylum Chordata; class Amphibia; order Anura; family Aromobatidae; genus Anomaloglossus; species Anomaloglossus baeobatrachus. Next base: position 177,269,605 of record NC_134363.1, on the reverse strand, counting down.
GCACCCGAGCATGGTAGTGCTCACTCATCACTAGTTACCAGTACTGAGCACCTGAGCATGGTAGTGCCCACTCATCACTAGTTACCAGTACTGAGCACCTGAGCATGGTAGTGCCTGCTCATCACTAGTTACCAGTACTGAGCACCCGAGCATGGTAGTGCCTACTCATCACTAGTTACCAGTACTGAGCACCCAAGCATGGTAGTGCCCGCTCATCACTAGTTACCAGTACTGAGCACCCGAGCATGGTAGTGCTCGCTCATCACTAGTTACCAGTACTGAGCACCCGAGCATGGTAGTGCCCGCTCATCACTAGTTACGAGTACCGAGCACCCGAGCATGGTAGTGCCCGCTCATCACTAGTTACCAGTACTGAGCACCCGAGCATGGTAGTGCTCGCTCATCACTAGTTACCAGTACCGAGCACCCGAGCATGGTAGTGCCCGCTCATCACTAGTTACGAGTACCGAGCAGCCGAGGATGGTAGTGCCCGCTCATCACTAGTTACGAGTACTGAGCACCCGAGCATGGTAGTGCCTGCTCATCACTAGTTACCAGTACTGAGCACCCGAGCATGGTAGTGCCTACTCATCACTAGTTACCAGTACTGAGCACCCGAGCATGGTAGTGCCCGCTCATCACTAGTTACGAGTACTGAGCACCCGAGCATGGTAGTGCCTGCTCATCACTAGTTACCAGTACTGAGCACCCGAGCATGGTAGTGCCTGCTCATCACTAGTTACGAGTACAGAACACCCGAGCATGGTAGTGCCCGCTCATTACTAGTTACGAGTACAGAGCACCCGAGCATGGTAGTGCCTGCTCATCACTAGTTACGAGTACAGAACACCCGAGCATAGTAGTGCCCGCTCATTACTAGTTACGAGTACTGAGCACCCGAGCATGGTAGTGCCTGCTCATCACTGGTTATCAGTACAGTCCAATAATGTGAAATCCTATACATCCCAAGAACAGGCATCCCATCACCTGTGTGAATGGTACGAATGGTCAACCATCCACTTCTATAGGACTTCCCGTGTGTCTATTAGTTCCATAGATGGAGCTCAGCAATACCTCAGTAATAAATTGAACATTTTCCTACAAAGAGAATATATAATACAACCCACTGAAACTCTTAATACTATTGGTACTCACATTAATAACATTTCCACAAACATTACTACCAGAGCTATCGAGCTGCAGGGTGAATTTCAAGAAAGGAGGATCTGTTGAGTTATCCATGAGACCCAGGCACTGCGTATTGTTATGTTTTCCATTCAAAGCCAACTCCATGGGAAGAAAATTGGCAAAATAAACCGGGCAGACGTTTATGGATAGATGAATATCGGCGGCTCCACACGTCACCGATATATCACTGTTATCTAAAAAGAAAAACCAAAAGTGCTGCTTACTTAACAACCCGTTCACATTAGCATCCAGTACAAAGGGTTCATCTTACCCGGTAGTCGATTATATGCCGGGGAGCATGACTGGCAAAGATGGTGCTGCAAATGCGAGAGTATGACCAGGATAATGCCGAGATACATCTTCAAAACCTATGAATACAAAATATACATTGTTATATTTATGGCGTTGACATGGAAAATAAAAAGTCATACACAATAGGGAAGGACTGATCATGACTATTATACGACGGTGAAAAAGGAGAAAATTGCATCAAACCAAGCTCTAAACCAAGTCATTGATAATATACTTTGTCATTTTTATGCCAAAAATTGGTGTTTGCTTTACAGATTGGGGCACAACAAATCAAAATGACATGGTAAATTTGGTGCACCCCATGTACTGCTGGATTTTTTCTGCAAATCGTCTTACAGATTGGTGTACAACAACTCAAAAGCACATGGTAAATGTGGTGCACCCCATGTACTGGTGGAAGTTTTTGAAAATTGCCTTACAGATTGGTGTACAAGTCAAAAGGACATGGTAAAATTTGGTGCACCACATCCAAATTACTTTATAGATTGTTGTACAAGACAAAAGCACATGGTAAATTTGGTGCACCCCATGTACTGCTGGATTTTTTTGCAAATCGTCTTACAAGATTGCTGTACAACAACTCAAAGCACATGGTAAATTTGGTCCATTCCGTGTACTGCTGGAATTTTTTTTGCAAATTGTATTGCAGATTGGTGTACAAGTCAAAAGGACATGGTAAAATTTGGTACACCACGTGCAAATTGCTTTATAGATTGTTGCGCAAGTCAAAAGCACATGGTAAATTTGGTGCACCCCAAGTACTGGTGGGATTTTTTTGCAAATTGCTTTACAGCTTGGTGCACAACTCAAAAGCACATGGTAAATGTGGTGCACCCGATGTACTGGTGGAAGTTTTTGCAAATTGCCTTACAGATTGGTCCACAAGTCAAAAGGACATGATAAAATTTGGTGTACCACGTGCAAATTGCTTTATAGATTGTTGCACAAGACAAAAGCACATGGTAAATTTGGTGCACCCCATGTACTGCTGGATTTTTTTGCAAATCGTCTTACAGATTGGTGTACAACAACTCAAAAGCACATGGTAAATTTGGTGCACCCCGTGTACTGCTGGATTTTTTTGCAAATTGTCTTGCAGATTTGACTTGTACACCAATCTGCAAGGCAATTTGCAAAAAATTCCACCAGCACATAGGGTGCACCAAATTCACCATGTGCTTTTGACTTATGCAACAATCTGTAAAGCAATTTGTAAAAAATTCCACCAGTACACAGGGTGCAGCAGATTTACCATGTTCTTTTGACTTGTTGTGCACCAATGTACATGATAAATTTGGTGCACCCCTTATACTGGTGGAATTTTTTGCTCCAATAGTATTCTAGAATTATTCATAGATTCTAGGTCCTACAGAACAATTGTCTTCATTTTGTTACATAAGTTCTGGGTTACGTGAAGGCGGGGGGGGGGGATTATGAGCCTAATTAGAGACAAGGGCTAATGTAAAGTATAATAGCAGGTTCACACGTTGAATCCACTGTGGGGTTTTTTTTTTCCTTTACAGCAAAAAAACAAAACAGCTTAAAAAAAAAAAAAAAAAATTGTAAACGCAACATGTGAACTCATCCTTAGAAATTTGCACATGGGATTAAATTGCACAATTTTCCACATATTTCACCCCTTACATTAGTTGAAATCTACAAATTACCACAATGAAGATTTCAAATCCGCAATATTATTATTATTATTATTGTTTATTTATAGAGCACCATTGATTCCATGGTGCTGTGCATGAGGGGGTTACATACAGAATACATGTACACGTTACAATAGACAGACTAGCACAGGGGGAAGAGGGCCCTGCCCTTGCGGGCTTACATCCCAATTTATGCGATCCAGAGCAGGAATGAGATTTAGTAAAATCCCATCAATAATAACATTGTCGAATGCAAAGGATTATCTGCTGTGTATATTGAATGTGGGCACGTACCCTAATGTGTTTGTATGTATTAGTGTTTTTTGTGTTTTTTTTAATTAAGAGCAGAAGGATTGATTTAAAAAGAATCTATAGAGTGAACCCAATGTATTGCAAACTTTGCAAAAAGTGACAAATTATGACCCCCATTTAAGAGCAGTTAGATTTTTTTTTCTGCAGTACATATGAGTGTATATTAAAGGAAATGTATTGAAATATTAAGTATTACAATTGTGGAATATGTTAATAAAATTAATTGAAATTAAAAAGATAACTGGATAAAGAAAATTAAGGTGCAAAATAAAATAAATGTATACAATTCACTAGAAGAAAATGGGAAATGTCATTACATTTCTTATTACGGTAAATATAAAATAAATAAAATAACAATAATAATAATAATAATAATAATTAAAATATAACATAAATAATGAAATAAAATATAACGTAAATAATAAAATTACATAATAAAATAATAATAAAATTAATAAAATATAATAATAAAAAATAAAATAATGTAAATATTAAAATAAAATATAATGTAAATAAAATTACATAATCATATAATAATAATAAAAATAATATATAACAATAAAAATAATCTAACATAATAATAATAATAATAATAAAAAATAATAAGAAGATAGGATAAATTGAAGTCAATAATGAGGATTTCTCACCAGGACAGGTACGTGTGATTCCGCTGCGGGATCTTCTCTAGGAATCTGCAGGTTCGGTGCTCAGAATATTTATGAGACACATTAGAAGGACACGAATATGTAATAACAAATATCAGGTGTAATTTCATCTTTTGTGTATTTTTTTTCTAGGACAAAGGACACCTGACAAGACGGAATCATGTTACAACAAAGACAATTCCCCTATAAAGATATCAGCTAAATCTGTAATGTGAATGTGGATGGATGCTCAATGCATCATAAAAAAATAAAAGCAGCATCTACAGTATACGTATTGTTTGATACATTTTATTTTTTGTTTCAGACCTTTCTTTTTTTTTTTTTTTTAATACAGCTCAGAAGATTAATACTTTTGTCAATTACATTCTTTCAACCTACATACAGTATTTTTCGTTTTATAAGATGCACCCCAAATTTGAAACAGGAAAATACGGAAAAAAAAAATTACGGTTAAAATGAGGGTCCGTCTTATAATCCTAGTGCCTCTTATATTAGCTCACCAGGGGAGAGGGGCGGTGGTGGAGCGACTCAGGAAGGTCACAAGTGGCAGGATAGGCAATGCTGCGGGCTCGGAGGAGGGCATGTCATGGCTCAGGAGGGTTGGCGATGCTGCGGGCTTGGAGGAGAGGGTTGTTGCGGCTCAAGTGGGTCAGTGTGCGTAGGGTCAGCGATACTGCAGGCTTGTGAGGTATCACGGTGGCGGACTGCAGGATCCATTGAATCGGCGTCCGTTCACGCAATGGACTTCAAGAAAATGGCCACGGAGGTGGTGTGTGTGCAGATTGGCCTCCGGCCATTTTCTTGAGGTCCATTTCGTCAGCCGCGGCGATTCAAACCAGCCCGCAGATCAATGGCTCCTGCTGCAATGACACCCCACAAGCCCACAGTATCGCTAACCCTCTGATGCCGCACACTGACCCTCTTGAGCCCTGACAACCCCTCCTTAGAGTCCACCGGCAGATCAACGGTGCCTGCAGAATTGCCGACCCTCTGCTGCCACACACTGACCCTCTTGAACTGCTCCCCTGCAGTGACACCCCCTCCGAGCCTTCCATTATACCTACCCTGCACCACCACTGCTGTCCCAGTAAGGCAAAAGCGAATTGTAAGATGCACCCCCATTTTTTTCCCCAGTTTTGAAGGGGAAAAAAGTGCGTCTTACAAACCAGAAAATATGTTAACTATTATATAATTGGTGGAGAATGGTTGAACTAGATGGACCTAGGTCTTTTTTTTTTTTTTTTTTTAACCTATGTAACTTCTGTAATAAAGGAGAAAAAAAAACAAACTTATTTCAGGAAGTAGTGTATATGAAATGTAAGTACATAAATATGTAAAAGGATTTTCCTCAACAATGTTCAGTGATGAGACTGGCACAGGTTGTGGCGTTTCGGGTGGACTGGAGGGTCACAAGAGAGTTAGATGGGAGGCCAAAAAGAACAATGTTACAGTAGTCTACGAGGGAGTAGATCAGGGTATGCACTACAATTGTTGGCTCAAAAATATTTTGAGCCAGGAAAGAATGATTCTACCCATCCTTTCTAATGGAGCATCTGTATTTGTACCTTTCACCGCCTACAAAACTCAAGGCTATAGACTTAAGGTGGGGGATAGTGGGGAGCAGTTAACTGGTGGAAAGCTATCAACTTCAGTATCTGCCATCTGTGGTGGAGGCTGTGAATGCCCTCGTCCATGTTTGGTGGATTTTCAAGTTAGGAGAAACACTCAGCTGATATAGGAATTAGTAGAACAGTAACTCACCTTCACCATTTTTACATTGAAGTTACCCATAACTCTAAGAAGTTCCAATCTTTACAGATTTACCAGATGACAAAATCAGGTTTTGCAATTCTATGCCTAGAATTTCCCCAACCAAACAAGTCCCGGTAAACCAAGTGGTAACAGGGAGCTCAGTTGACCTGAGAATTAAGATGTCCCAGTTTCTAGTGGCTTTGGATCCTGCTAAGTGACCAACTTAGATTCTTAGAAAAGGGCTTTTCTCTACATGAATATTTAATGGCAACTGAGTCATTATTGCCAAGAGCGTTGTTCTCACCTTGTGAACAGCGGTGTATTGTGTAGTGCATTAGGTCTGTTACAATAGGAGGTGTTAGCCATGAGAAGTGATACACATGGGTGGCCATAAATACCATATGTATCAGGTGTCTATACACGTACATTTGTACCACTTGTACGAGATGAACACGCCAAGGACATAAAGTGAAATATTTTTTTTGTAGGTTGTCACCCATCTGTTTCCTTGATTTTATAACACCACAATGTGCCAAATCAGCTGCAGTTAGACATTGTCACAAAACCTCACGGTTGACCTACTTGGGACAAATATTTTACAATATGACAATTGATATGAAGTCTCTAAAAACCCGATCTGTTAAGTCTGGTGCATTTGGTTTAGTAAATTGGCATATGTGGTAGACAAGTGCAATAGGATCTTACCCAAAAAACAGGAGAGCTCAAGAGGGCTGGTTGCTCACCTTGTGTGGTAACCAGTAATACAGGCAGAATCCACATGCCCCAAGGCCAAATGAGAAATACTGGAACCAGAAGACCATAGAAGAAAAACCACGCTGCTGCCGGCAATGGTAGATCCAATACACCGGATAACGTGAGAGGTGGTTTACTTCTATGCATTTCGAAGTGATACCCCACTGATTGGTGGATTTCCTGAAGTGCAGTCTCCCTTCGACATGCGTAGAAAGCCACCTAACACATTATCCGGTGCATTGGATCTACATTTGTCGGAGACAGCACGGTTCTTCTGTTTTACTTTGGTTCCAACACTGCAGGCAAGCATGTTGACAAAGTGAGGTGGGAAGAATCTTAAAATCACAGGAAGCCAAAACTCGATACCAGAATTTGCACGGCGCAAAGATTTATAGAAATCACACTTGTGACTATACTGCAGTGATGAATTGGTGGGATTGCATTTGGGATCTTTAATTTTCTCCACTTTAGCTTTTACAGAACTTCTGTTTCTTCATTGTACAACAGCTTGGTGCGAAGAGGTAGCCATGAGCAGAGTAATCATGTCACGCCCCAGCATGCAACATGAAGTTGGGGGTCCTGGCTGTGTTTGTGTGGACCTGTATTATGGAGGCAATACAACTTTGCAGTAAACATGCCATGACTTAGCCAGGAGAGATGTTACAGAATTCAAATGAGCGAGACCACCAAAAGTTAAGACAAACCACAGCTACTTGATCACGAGTATGTACATTCGAGGGTGCATAATGTTTCCCCTTTAAAACAAAGGATCTGTTTCTTCAGCTTCATTTATTCCTGCCTCCACCACAATCCAATACTACAGTCAGTGAGTCAAAAGTTTCAATCTTCCATTTCACAGAATTGATTTGCCAATATGGTCGAACTTGGCTTCAGGCTTGCTGACCTCACACCCGGGACACTCAAGTTTACTTTGGGCTGTACTGCTCAGCATCTTGTCTCAAGACCCAACTCCAGTTGCTCTTCTGGATCGCACTGTTTTGTTTCTTCCCCTCCTATTCATAGTGGAGGATTAGTCTCACCATGTTGCTTTTTGACCTGTGCAAGAGATCGGTAAAAGCCTTCAAGTCAGTGGAGGCATGAGTGTCTTGACACATGTGCTTGATTTGAAAGGTCATTTTGCCATAACCAACTGCCCTTAGAAATTGTCACACTAGGTACAAGAAAGTACCAAGCGCACAGCGAAAGGGAACGGTAGCCCTGCGTCTTGGGAAAGGGAATATCGTGACCCTTGACCAATCCTACTGCTGGTCCCTCCCCACCCAAGAGGAGGTTTGCATCTATGCGCCAAGCCGGATACCTGACACCAATAAGCCCTAGTGCTGGGCCTTAAGTAGGGAATGGATGGGATGAGCCCTTTGTCAACACCATTAAACTATAGAAGACACAAAAAGGGGGTGAATGGGACATACAGGGGAAAAAGTGTGAACTACTTAGTCATTAAACGACTCAGAGGTTCAGCAAACTTTACAGGAATATTACAAGCCACCTGCTTGCAACCAAGGCTTGAACTGAAAAATATCATCACCTGCACCAGTCCAAAAGGGAAAGGGGGGGGGGGGGGGGGTTTGGTGTTGTAAGTATACAAGGCAATACTGATCAACAGCTGGGTTGAAGTCAGATATTAATCCAGCAGGAAAGCTACCAATGACAGTGAATACTGACAGCAGGAACAATGGAAATTCGGGGAGTATTCTGTGCAGCCAGATACTATGACCTTCTATGGCCAGAAACCACATGACACACGTGACAAGAGTACAAAACCAGGTTAAAAAAAAAAAAACAAAAAAAAACAAACTGAAGAGAAAGAGCGCAATAGGGTCTTACCCGGTATATATCTGGGGAAAATGAAAGTAATGCACTCACCTCAAGGAGTTGCGACAGTCAACTCCTATGAAAGCTTATGTTGTTGGGATGAAATCTGCTGCAGTCCCCGTGGTTGATAACAGAATAGAGAAGGGGTTTATGCCGTGCTGTTCATCAGGAAGGAGGACAGAGATGATCAATGTTCCTTTATTGTAGCTTGTGTATGCGTTTCAGGAGCTTCATCAGGACATAGGTATGTTTTTGTGCTGTATGTCCTGATGAAGGAGCAGAGCTCCTGAAACACAGACACAAGCTACAATAAAGGAACATTGATAATCTGTGTCCTCCTTACTGATGAACAGCGTGGCATAAACCCCTTCTCTATTGTTCTGTTACGTGACAGAAGTAGAGAGCTTCAATATCAGATTGATGGGGGTCCGAAGCCCAGTACATTTGCAGGGACTGCAGTGGTCAGATACAGGGACCAGTTGTGCATTGGCATGCAGCAGCTCAGATCACATTCTCAATGGGAGCTGCGTTACCAAAAACAGCCATTTAAAGTGTGTAGCGCTGTGCAATTGCAGAGTTTATTAGGAGGTGGGCTGCTACCATATACACAGTCAAGCCAATAAAGAGTATGCTGCACATAAAAGAATTGCTTAATTTATTCATTTTTTAAAAATAAACATGTCAGTGCATAGATAATATTACAGAACAAACATAAAAATATAAATAGTCATTTTCATAAAAACCATTGTATAAAAGCAGAGGATTTCTCTTTAAAAACAATGTTTTGTCAGCGCCTTGTGTTCACCCAGTGATAGCGGTCAACACGAGGCCCGGAGAAGCCTGTGGGCTTTCTGTAGGGTTTGTAGGCTCGGTGCTGAGGATGGTTCCCCATGGGCTGCGGCTGGTGGTGGCCATCACTTGGGTAGTTCTTTCGTCGAGGACATTGGGACCAGGTTTGTGTAGGCTGGCTGTATTCTGTACACTGTAGGAGACAGGACCGTGTTACGGGATACAGATATTGAAGCAACATTATACCAGGAGGAAGAGGCAGCGTTACAGTATTTGTGGCAGAGATACTTTTTTTGAAAGATGCCAGACGCCTAAGGTGCATCCTTAGAACACGAGCAGTAAAGACCGAACACCCTTTACACAAGGTGCCAATGTGACGCCCTGGACTAGCCAGGTAGTCACAGGTTCAACACTGCCCCACACCCCCTTCCCCATGCAGTTAGATCAGTCAAACATAAAACCCTTGTTTCCCCTCTCCAGGGGCTGATGTCCACCAGGTGGGGTGGAGCCAGGCGGTTGACCCCACCCACCGAGGAGTTCAGTCCTGGAGGCGGGAAAGGCAGGGAGTGAGTGTTGGGAGTTGAGGAGAGAAGGGAGTGAGGAGGTAGAAGTGGAGGAGCTGGACTGCCAGTGTCTGGGAAGCAGCTGTAAAGCCGTAGGACTGGAGACGGGCGGTGGGCCCGCCAGTTCCGAACCGTGGAAAGAGACTGTAGTCAGCAAACAAGGGCATGGCCATCGGACCCCAACCAGGCTAGGAGCCACCGGCAAAGGTCAAATCTGAGTGTGACCGGAACCCCCGCGGTTCCCCAACTACCAAGGCCCGTCAGAAGGCAACCGCCCAACCCGCCAGGATATAGAGCCACCGCCAAGGGCTAGAGATCCAAAGGGCCAGCGCCTGCGGGCAACGAGAGCTCCCTAGGGCATATCACCAGGGATTAGACTACTGTTGGGAAACCATCATAGTCAAGTCAGTTTAAAAAGGTGCAGGGAAAGAGCCACCATCACCTGTCCGGGGAGACCACAGAAGCAGCAGCCTGCTGTGGGACCCGTCCATCCAGCCGTTTGGTTTACCAGTGACTTTGTATCGGAGTGATTACACCAGTGCCATCCGGCACCGCGCCGTCCCTGCACCCCAGCGACCCTGTCTCCCCGTTAGACCACCGGGCCCACCAACCCCTGCCCACGGAGGGGGAAATCAACACCCCAGCTGCTCCCTGCCAACGCTCCTTGGTTCCCCTTCAAGCAGCGGTGGTGCCCACTACCACGACCCGTGGGTGGCGTCACGGACTAAATTCCCCCCAAACCAACCACCCTTTTCACTCACGGGCGAGGAGCGCCGCTCGAGTCCCCGGATCCGGCCCACCGAGCAGCAGCGCCAGACCCGAGCGTTAGCGAGCGCAGCGGCGTCCTCCCCGCACGCGACAGAGCCACGCAGCGGCAGCAGAAGCCCCGGACCCGAGCGTGGTGAGCGCGCCCCTCCGCCCACGACAATGTAAACCAGAAGTTAAGACACACCTTCATGGGCGCCTGGTAGATACTGTTGGGATTGCTCACAGTAGGGATGTTCTTCGGTTCCTTTACAGAAGTCTCTTCATCAGACGACGTCCCGGAGTGATAGTCAGACGTGGCCTTCTCTACGGCGGTGCTAATTCTCTTAGACACACTACAATCATCTTTACCCATGAAGCTTGTGATTGTAAATGGGTTGTTTTTCTCACCATATCTGTGAAGTTAAGGCAGGGTTAGATTTGCCTCCATACAAAATACAGTCAGAGTGGAACAGGCTGCCACGGGAGGTAGTAAGCTCTCAACCAGTCTTCAAGCAGAAACTGGATAAACATATAGCTGGGATGATTTAGGAAAACCTGCACTCAAGGGGTTGGACCAGATGGCCCTTCCAACCCTACCAGTCTATGATAGAGTGCACCACCTACCTGCAGCAGACCTCAAACGGATCCACCCAGATGGTCATTTCTTTTGGCAATCCAAGATCCTCAAAGTCTACGTCGCTTGCGGCACAGGCTTGCTCCAAAACCGAGTCAATTGACTGACACTTATTAATTCTTATGCATCTGGAAAATAATTTTCTCACTAAGCAAAATATCAGCAGATATTTAGCACATTTCTACTTTTGCCTTTAAGTTGGGCCACCGGTAGAGCCATGTGACCACCAAAAAGTACAAGTGATAAGAAACTTGCAATAGATCTCAGAAAGATGCTTACTTCTCTACTCATGTGCCAACTCTGATGCCCTGGCAAAACCAGGTAGTCACTGATGACTGGACCCCTTCAGGGTGCAGGAATCACCTTCTCCTTGGGATTCCACCAACACACCACACATAGGAAACACCAGGAACAAAAGCCTAGTCACCCCACCAGGGACACCAGTGGGCGGGACCAGGCAGATGGGAACGCCCACCTAGGGGGTCCTGAGGTGTCAGGGGAGGGAACCAGTTAGTTGAAGTTGGAGTTGAGAGTTGACAGTGGAGGAGAGGAGTGGAGGTCAGGGGTTGGAGCCCTTGACTACCTGTGTTGATTAGGTGGCAGACAGCAGAGCAGGGCCACAGGCGATGGAGATCCGGTCGCAGGAGACCTAAAGTGGACTGGGGCAGGGTTGTAGACCGCCAATGCCAACAGCGGGAATCTAGTCTGGAGGCCGTGCACAGTCAGGGTACCTGGACCCAGGGCAAGGACTGCTTCATGCACCTTACTGATTAGCCAGCAGGGGACAAAGTTCCAGATTTTGTCACACAAGTAGCCCAGAGAGCAAAACGTAAGCCCAATGCAGGGGATAGGGAGTCTGCCAGAACCCAGAGATCCCAGGGGTCAGATTTTGCGGGCAACGGCTCCCACAGTACACTGGAGAGCGGATTTCTCCCATTTTATGCGGGTTAAGTCAACAAGAGAAACTATAAGTGCAGGAGGAAGGGCCCCTTGCCCTGTCAGCCCGTGTGCGGGACCAGCACACCCCTCCAGAGGCTCCCGGCATTGGTTTACAATACGGACTGTGTGTGATTTCTTACCACAGTGAGTACACTGGTACCATCCGGTCCATTCCTAAAGACTGCTCCTTGCAACACCTCACCACCATTCCAGAGGCCCCAGGACTACATGTCCCCTACCCGTGGAGGGGATTCCACCTTGCTGCCCTGCTCCATCAGCCCCGGGCACCCCATATCCAGGCAGCGGCGATGTCACCAGCCATCACCGCAACCCACAGGTGGTGCCACTGACAACTTTCTCCCTGTAAATACCCCCTTTCTATGGTTGTGAGGACGGACGGCCACACGACCCCAGGGCCGGCTACCACTCGAGCCGTAATAACGAACCTGAGCAGCCCCTTCAGTGGTCTGGCCCCCGTCCGCAACATCTCCCCCTAAAGTCACTGATACAGCTTGGTCAAAAACCTCCCAACCATCCCGGATACAGCGGGACCATCACGCTTTGCATTGTTTGTCCCGTTGCCATGGGCGGGACGGCCGTATCCCGGGCTCCGCCCACCCACTCTCTCCCCGCATCACTGCTTTTCCCTTCTACCATCCTAACATGTGACGTGGCATAACAGAGGAGTGCGCTTCCCGAAACTAGTTGTCTGCTCTGTGCTGCTGCTAAGGTATGTAAACATAATCTCCCCAGCGCTGATTCCCCTCCCTCCCTCCCCCCTCCCCCCTCCCGGAGCCTCTCTGCGCGGGCGCCGACCGCCGCCTCACTGTGAAGGCGGGCGCCGACCGCCGCCTCACTGTGGCTGCCTGCGTGTCCATGCTGGAGGCCCGCCGGCTGCCTGCGTGTCCATGCTGGAGGCCCGCCGGCTGCCTGCGTGTCCATGCTGGCTGAATGGGTGTGGATATGGGCGTGACTGAAATGGGTGTGGTTAGGGGGCGTGGCCTAAAAATTTGCCGCGGCTCGCTACGCGCCGCAAACTTTGTCCCCCTTTTCCTTTTTTAAAAGTTGAGAGGTATGCAAAAACATGGACAGAAAGTTCAGTGAGGGATCAGATTACAGCTGCCTATAGAGAAAGCCACAGCTTTTTAGTCATTTCTGAACAAAATCTGCCATTTCTGGTGTTTCTCACCCCAGAGCTGGATGCACAGAAACACTGCTTCTGAATATGCTACTTAGACCAGAATCTCACAAGTGTGTTAATGGGAGACATTGTAGACAGTGGGTGAAAAGCAACTACCAACAACTGGAAAATTTGGAAACTGAGACTGGAGGAGAGGCAAACTGGTGAAAAGGTAGCATAAAAGTCATAATGGCCATACATAGTGCACGTCCTCATGTGCACGAGCAACCTGAAAGGTCACCCCAAAAAGCAGGCAAGGGTTAACTGGTAGCATTACCCTCTCCCCTCCACACATCACAAGGACCGAACATCTGAATTTGGTCTTATGATGGGCACCATGCATCAGGGAGGATTAGAGAAGTTCAAGCATCTTACCGAAAAGCTTGTCCTTTTGATGGATTGTCCGTATACCAATGGGCCTTATATCTTGCAAATAGTATGGTTGTCAGTTTGGCGCCAAACTTTTCTATTTTCTGCTTGCTCAGCTTCCTGTGCTTCTTCACCAGCATCGTGATGAAGACAACGGTGGCGGCAATTTCTTCCTTCATGATTTAAATTAGGAATCTGACACAGGACGATGGAAGAGCTGGGGATTAAAAGAATAATCATCATCATCATCATCATCATCATCATCATCATCATCATCATCTATATGCAAGCCATTGCAAAAGATGGAGCAAAAACTGCCCTCTGCAGTGATCAGGGGTTCCACTTAAAGGAATCCGTCACCAGGTTTCTGTTCACCCATCTGAGAGCAGCATGGAGAGACAGAGTCCCTGACTCCAGCAATCTGTCACTTACTGACCTCTTTGCTGTCATTTTTCATAAAATCCAGGTTCTCTGCTGCATATCTAGCAGTTCTCATGAATATGCTGGACTACCTGCAGCATGCCAAGTAGTCCTGTAATGATAACCTTCTGCTGCTTAAATAGTGATCCTCAAAACTACAAATAGCAGCCCATTAAATGACATCACTTGAGTCAGGATCTCTGCTCCTACATTTTGCTGCTCTCAAATTAGGTGGCAAAAACCTGCTGACATTCCCTTTAATTACTCTAAAATTCAGAATTCAGACAAGCTCCCCAAGAGAGCCATAAAACAGCAATGGAATACATATACTGGAGACTTGTTAAAGTGCGCAGTAGTTCATTTCCAGGGAGACTCTTTTAGAATAGTTTATGCTTTAGAAAAAAAAAAAAAAAAAAGGGGGGGGGGGGCGCACCCCAGTGCCCTAAGGTTACTGTGCATTGATAGATTGCCACCTGCATAAAGCAATTACATGGAGAACTCAAGTAGAGTGCGAGTGTGAGGATGAGAGGGAGATTAATTATAAATATATAGGCAATCATGCAAATATTTTCTCAAAATGGCCTTAGAAACAGGGTCAACACTTCAGAGCAGAATGATGGCTAAATGCAATTCACCAACATTGCACATCACCACCCCAGCCAATTCTCCATCCTTACCTGAGTGCAAGCTTCCTCTGTTGTTGCACTCCGCTTTCTGACAGAGGATTATATAGGAAGGGTCAGACTGACACAGGTGTCACTGGAGATCACTAATCACCTGGAGGTCAGCTACAGATCTGATCACCCACATGACCATTAGTCAGGGTATGTCCCGGGTACGTTCTTGGTGTCTGTGCACACAACGTCTCTATTCTGCCAGTGGAGCTGTAAGGCTATGTGTCCACGAGAGAATGTAGCTGCGGATTTTTCTGCATCAAAATCCGCAGCTTTCCCGCAAAATCCGCACCTTTTCGGATTTGCCGCGGATTTACCGCGGATTTTGGTGCGGATTTTTTTTTCCCAATTTTAAAGCCAAAATCCGGATTAAAATCCGCAACAATAATTGACATGTTGCAGATTTTTCCGGATCAAAATCCGCACGAAATCCGCTGCGGAAAAATCCGCAGCGTGGGCACAGCATTTCCAAAATGCCATAGAAATGGCTTGGTAAGTGCCTCAGCTGCAGATTTTCGGGAAATCCGCGGCTTTTCCGCAATAAATCCGCGGCAAAATCCGCGCATTTTCCGCAGCGTGGACACATAGCCTTAAGAGTTTTTTTAGGCAAAACCAAATCAGAAAAATGCTAGCAATCTTGTCAATGACGTGAGTTTGATTTTTTTTCTCTGTATTTTGCACAATAGTAGCGAGCTTTTAGGCTATGTTCACACACTGCGTTTTTTAGCTGCGTTTTTGGTCCGTTTTTGCTGCAGAAATTTCTTGAGAAATTCTTGTAACCTTTCTGCAGACATTCCCCAGCAAAACCTATGGCAAAAAAAAATAGCTGTGCGCACACTGCGTTTTTTTCTTAAGAAAATTCTTTCAGTAGATCTTCTTAAGAAAAAGAATGAGCAGTCACTTCTTTTCTGCAGATAACTGCGTTATTTGCCATATATAATTGGCACAATAACGCAGGGAACAACCAGCGGTAAAAACGCACCGAAAACGCACCACAAACGCACCAAAAATGCACCAAAAACGCAGGTGCATTTTTGGTGCGTTTTTTAACACAGGTGCACTCTTAAGAAATTTCTTAAGAAATTTCTTAAGAAAAATCATTTTTCTAGTGTGAACATAGCCCTATTCAGCAGAAGCCGCCAGAAGAAAAACAGGCTACTTTTAATTGCTTCACGATTGGGATGCCATTTTTACATTGCAGTGCACTATGTTTATTTTTTACGACGGTTTCGCAGTGCTTTTTCAGGAGGGTTCCAGATGGAAAAAGATGCCGTGTGCACAAACCTTTAGGCTCAGTTCACATGTTCAGTAATCATATTTTAGAACAGATCGCTGGCAAAAAAAAGTTCTGCAAACACAACTTTTTTGTCCAATTTTAAAAAATTGATTTCTGCCGGATCTGTTTTTTTAACATTGGAGTCTATGGAGAAAGGATCCACTTACTGATTGCTATTTACTCATCCGTTTTTCTTGCATTTGTAAAGGATCAATTTTTTTTTCTTACTGCATCCGTTTTAAATGGAAAATAAATAATAATAATTTATTCATTTATATAGCGCTATTAATTCCACAGCACTTTACATACAACAGGAATACTGTCCCCATTGGGGCTCACAATCTAAGGTCCCTATCAGTATATTTTTTTGAATTGTGGGAGGAAACCCACGCAAACACGGGGAGAACATACAAACTCCTTGCAGATGGTGTCCTTGATGGGCTTTGAACCGAGGACCCCAGCGCTGCAAGACTGCAGTGCTAACCACTGAGCCACCACAAGACTGCAGTGCTAACCACTGAGCCACCACAAGACTGCAGTGCTAACCACTGAGCCACCACAAGACTGCAGTGCTAACCACTGAGCCACCACAAGACTGCAGTGGTAACCACTGAGCCACTGTGCCGCCCAATCAGTGAGTGGATCCGTTTGCCATAGACTCCGATATTAAAAATCAGATGAGGCAGGAATCAATCTTTTTTCAAAACAGACAAAAAAGTTGTGTTTGCAGAACTTTTTTGCCAACGGATGATTACTGGACATGTGAACTCAGCCTTATAAAGGTTTTTCGTATGGATTATGGAGAGGAGTCTATTCCAAAATTCACATGAAAAACTGCTTCAAATACTCTTTCAAAAAGCTTCCTATTCATTCAATAGAAAATCCTGCCTATAGATCCCCTGCTGCTGTTCTTTCCACATAGACAGAGAAGGAACCTTCCCATTTTTGAGGTGTATCTGCTTGAAAGAAAAAATATGCTCAAAATTTTACATTTGAATCAATAGAAATATAAAAAAAAAAAAAAAATCATGGACAAAAAAGTTTCAATAAACTTAACTGCTTTCAATGCAAAATAATCGTGGAGGGAGTGTTTTTAAGAAAACCCGCTCACGGTAATGTCTGTGTAAATGCAGCTAAAGATCGCCACCTGCTGGCTGTAATAAAATAACGTCACGTATAGGGTTATATGGTCTAAAGCAGGGGTGGGCAATTAATTTTCCCGAGGGGCCACATGAGAGCTGTGACTGTTGTGGAGGGCTAAACCAATGGGCTGAAATAAACTCTGCTCAATATTAAACATATGAGCCCCCACATAGCCTCCTATACACATTTTTGTGCCCCCACATAGCTGCCTACATATATACAGGATGAGCCCCCACATAGTCACTATATACAGTGAGAGCACCCACATGGCCCCTATATACAGTATGAACCCCCACATAGCCTCCAATATACAGTAAAATCCCCCGCATAGCCTCAATATACAGTATGAGCTCTCACATAGCCTCTATACACAGTATGAGCCACCACATAGCCCCCTATATACAATATGACTCCCCTCATAACCCTAGTTTGAGCCCCCAGATAGCTTCTATATACATTATGAGCCCCCATATAACCCTATATACAGTATGAGCCTCCACATAGACCCTATATACAGTATGAGCCCCCCACATAGACCCCTATATACAGTATGAACCCCCTCATAGACCCCTATATACAGTATGAACCCCCACATAGCTCCTATATACAGTATGAACCCCCACATAGCTCCTATATACAGTTTGAGCCCCCACATAGCTCCTATATACAGTATGAGCCCCCCACATAGACCCCTATATACAGTATGAACCCCCTCATAGACCCCTATATACAGTATGAACCCCTACATAGCTCCTATATACAGTATGAACCCCCACATAGCTCCTATATACAGTTTGAGCCCCCACATAGCTCCTATATACAGTATGAGCCCCCCACATAGACCCCTATATACAGTATGAACCCCCTCATAGACCCCTATATACAGTATGAACCCCCACATAGCTCCTATATACAGTTTGAGCCCCCACATAGCTCCTATATACAGTATGAGCCCCCCACATAGACCTTTATATACAGTATGAACCCCCTCATAGACCCCTATATACAGTATGAACCCCCACATAGCTCCTATATACAGTATGAACCCCCACATAGCTCCTATATACAGTTTGAGCCCCCACATAGCTCCTATATACAGTATGAGCCCCCCACATAGACCCTTATATACAGTATGAACCCCCTCATAGACCCCTATATACAGTATGAACCCCCACATAGCTCCTATATACAGTATGAACCCCCACATAGCTCCTATATACAGTTTGAGCCCCCACATAGCCCCCTATATACAGTTTAAGCCCTCACATAGCTCCTATATACAGTATGAACCCCCACATAGCTTCTATATACAGTATGAGCCTCCACATAGCCCCCTATATACAGTTTAAGCCCTCACATAGCTCCTATATAGAGTTTGAGCCCCCCACATAGCCCTATAAACACTTTCTGAGCATATGCTTCTTTTAAGGGGCCACTAATACAAGGTTATTGTGGCATTGCAGGAACACAAATAATAAATGAATAAGCCATAAATAATATCACCAGTTCCATCAGGCTCGGTGCAGGAACCTAATCTTGCAGGATGTGTATTGCTTACGGAAACCGGGGGCATACACAGAAATCATAGGAGCCCTAATCCTAATATAAACCTAACCCCCCCCTCCCCCCCCCCCTGAGAGCCCCTGCAAATAAACTACTTGTTTATTAGGTCGCTGTATATTGTAACTTTATAACAGATCTTTATAAAGGGGAACTCCGGTAATGCTAATGTATGCTCAGGGTATGAATTGAGGCGTTGGTTAAAAACGCTAGGTTGATTAACCCATTTTTTTAACATAAGAAGAGTAACAAGTTTGGTGACCATCCCATTTTCATAGTTGGACTCAGACCAGTGCATCATACAGGTATTTCTGTATGATGGATTCACCGCTGCTTGTAATCTCCAAAAGGACAGTAATCTGTGTTGGATGCATTGGTAAATCAGTACCACAGATTCTCCACTAGATGGCGCAAAAGTACACAATATGACTATGCAGTAAAGGGGAAGCTATTCTCCTGACACACCATTCCAGTATGCCAGTGAGGAGACTTTGCAATGCTCCTCTGGGAAATATTCAAGTGGTCTCTTCAGGGAGGAAGAAGACCAACTCACCTAGAAGTGAAAAGTGACCCTCCGATGAGTCTTCTCATGAGACCTAGGATTTATTCCAAATCAGAACCTCGATTTGCAGACACTGTTTCGGGATGGTTGTCCATCATCAGTGCAAAGTGTGATATGGAGCAGCAGAGAAGAACTAAACACATTAAGGCCCCCTGCACACGTCCATTTCCTCACATGCCGGAGACACGGGCACACATAGACCCATTAAAATCAATGGGTCTGCGCATACGTGTGTGTTTTGCCATGGACCATGTGGCCGTATGGAGCATACGTGTGCCCGTGTGCTCCACACGTAGACATGTCCGATTTTTCTCCGGCATCGCGGGTGTCACACGGACCACACAGATGTGCTCCCTGTGACACACACCGGAGAAAACACACGTGTCTGTGAAATAAAAATAATTTCTATACTCACCTTCTCCAGCGCTGCTGTCTCTGCTGCTGCTGTCACTTGCTTCTGACCCCCGCTCATTATGCTCATTGAATATTCACTTCACTGCGGGCCGGAAGCAGCAGCAGCGGGGAGTCGGCAGGACCGGAGACTGAAGAGCAGCACCACGGACAGCGACGCCAGGGACAGGTGAGCAGAAAGTTCCAGTTCTCCATGTGTTATCACAGGTAGCACACGGAGAACACACGTGTGCCATAAACACGGCACACGGAGGACAATACGCACCTTTGACACATCCATGAAAAATGTATGCCAGCAAAGTCTATGAGAATCCTGAAGTGTTCTACACACATTCAGGATTTTGTTTTCCTTGCAGACTTGTGTGCAGAAAAAACCTGCAGCACGTCAATTCTTTCTGTATTTTTTCCTGTGTTTTCTCCATTGAAAGCAATGAAAAAAGTATCAAAAACGCAACAAATCAAGAAAAAAAAACAAGGCAAATCACAGAGAAAACGCACGTTTTTCCAGCCAGGAGATGCAGTTTTAGTTGCAGAATGTCTGCAATCAAATCTGCAACATGTGCATGGAGCTTTAGGCTATGTTCACATGCGATTTTTGCAATGTGTTCTTCTGAAGCCAAAACCTTCTCTCTTGGCAGTAAAAACTTTTAAAATGCAGGTTTTGCTGCACACTTGTTGTTTTTTTTTGTTGTTTTGGTGCATTTTTGATGTTTTTATTTTAGTTGCAGAATATATGTGTCATTTATCTACAGTAGTGGTTTAATGATGAATCTCTCAGGATTCCTTTTATCCGCAGCATTTGCATTTATTTATACGACTCTCTTTACACAGCAGCTCTACGACACTGGGAGTTCGCTTAGCTCTTCTGCCACCTAGTGGCCGCTTCCATTTTTTCCACTGGGAATAAAGTGCATTATTGGTCATTATCTTAACTGATACTTTATCTAATGGATTTATATTGATGAATATTCTACATACTCATTTATTCTGTACTTAATAATATCATTACATCAATGCATTTTTTTTTACTAGACTATTTATATTATTAAGTAAGATGCTATATCAAAATTAAAGGGAGTGAAATCCTTCCTCCTTTTTTGTGCTCTTTATTTTCAGCCATGTCACTGGTATCTGCAGGATACTATAACCCTCTTTGAATTTTTAATTATTCTATATCGTGTATTTCTATCCTTTTAATTTGAGTCTGTCTTTATAGGAATTATAAGTTAATACAGTTAGTTTTATTCCCCAATACATCATTGTGTTTTTTGCATCATTTTTGCACTTTCTTGTTCCTTTATATGGGTGAAAAATTGCTGCAAAATCACAGAAAGAATTGACAAGCTGCAGATTTAAAATATGCTGTATTTCTCAAATTAAAGGGGTATTCCCATCTCCAAGATCATATCCCAATATGCAGTAATAATAATATTAGCAAAAACCTCCAAATAGAAATGTAGTATAGTTCTCCAGATTAGCTACTTCTCTTACCTCATGTGCAGGGCATTGCAGCTTACCTATGCTGCAATGCCCTGCACATGAGGTAAGTGACAACTAATCTGGAGAACTACGCTACATTTCTAATTGGAGGTTTTTGCTATTATTATTATTATTATTATTATTATTACATATTGGGATATGATCTTGAAAACGTTTTCCAACATATGGAAAGTAAGTGGGATCATAATCCCAACAACTGGGCAAACCCAATATCAACATCAAAAAATGGGCACAATCGCCATAAAAGATTTTAGTATTATAAAATATAATCTTTATTCAGATATATAATTAATTAAAATTACATTACAAAAAATCTACTGCGAAACGTGCGTTAGGGGCGCACAGGGCTGAACCTGTGACACAGCGCTGATATGGGTAAATTATCTTGTATTACTATGTAACATTAGGACTGTATTAACCCTTGTCTTCCCACTTGTGTGGTGGTTGAAACATTAACCCTGAGTCATTTTGGCCAGTTTAGTTGTGGTATATTCCTTCCCCTAACTGAATTGCTATATATTATAGGGAACCTGTCCCCAGATTTGGGGCCTATAAGCTGCAGCCACCACAAGTGGCCTCTTATATAAAGCATTCTAACATGCTGTATATAAGAGACCAGGCCATTGTGTAGAATATAAAAATCATTATATTAAAATCTTGTCTGGCGATTGTGCCCATTTTTTGATATTGCAATATGATATTGCAGAAAGCAATAACCCTTTAAGTCAGGGGGAGAATGGGGGGGAACACATCTATGAGATTCCTGAATCCTCATCGCTTTTTGCCAGTACTAAAAAAAAATGCCGCTTCTTTTCTCCTGAATCAAGCACAGCAAAAAAATGCTTACTAGACGTTGTGTGTGAACATAGCCTTACTTTTTTGTGACTTTTTGGATGTTTAAGGTGTCCTCGACTCTTTTCAAACAAGTGGGATGGGGTTTAGCAGTCACATTTAGAGATTTCATCATTTTCTTTTGCAATGTAATTATGCCCGAATATGCATATAATATGAAGAAAAGAAGGATAAATCCAGCTACATGGAATAAAATCTTGAACCTTTATTCGGTCATATTAAAATCTTGAAATACTTCCAAGTAATATCCATAAACAAAATACCCGAGTGTTTCTGGAGTGTGTTGCATACACTATGATTAAAGGGGTGGTCCGAAGGCCAAAGTAAGTTTCATCTAAATCCCTATCTATTTAGTACCATAACCTGCATAAAGTGCAGTTTATTATTGCTTTATATACATATCACCAACATATTCTCTAGCAATGTACAAAATCTCTACTCTAGTTCATCCCTAAGATGTTGGACAGGGCTGAGGTCCAGGTCTGTGCGACCGATCATGGTCCCCTCCCCTCTCGTCTGTATGGACCTTGTGCACTGGGCTCAGTCATGGGGAAAAGAGAAGGGTCTACCCCAAACTGTTCCCATAAAGCTGGAAGCTGCAATTGCCCGCAATGTCTAATGCTGAATTATTAAGATTTCTCTTCACTGGAGCTAAGAGGCCGAGGCCGCTCCCTGATAACAGACCAGAGCATTATCTTCCTCCACCATCTGTACAGGGGCACAATGCAGTCAGGGGGTAACGTCCTCCATCACCAAACCCAGACTCCACCATCAGACGCAGATAGAGCAGTGCGATCCATCACTGCAGAGAACACGTCTCCTCCAGAGTCAAGTGGTGGAGGCTTTACATCGCTCTGACGTTCGGCATTGTGCTTGGTGATGTATGGCTCAGCATTGTGCTTGGTGATATATGGCTTGGCATTGCGCTTGGTGATGTACGACTTGCCATTGTGCTTGGTGATGTATGGCTCAGCATTGTGCTTGGTGATATATGGCTTGGCATTGTGCTTGGTGATGTACGGCTCGGCATTATGCTTGGTGATATACGGCTCGGCATTGTGCTTGGTGATGTACGGCTCAGCATTGTGCTTGGTGATGTATGGTTTGGCATTGCGCTTGGTGATGTACGACTTGGCATTGTGGTTGGTGATGTATGGCTCGGCATTGTGGTTGGTGATGTATGGCTCAGCATTGTGCTTGGTGATGTATGGCTCGGCATTGTGCTTGGTGATGTACGGCTCAGCATTGTGCTTGGTGATGTATGGCTCGGCATTGTGCTTGGTGATGTATGGCTCGGTATTGTGCTTGGGGATGTGCGGCTCAGCATTGTGCTTGGTGATGTATGGCTCGGCATTGTGCTTGGTGATGTACGGCTTGGCATTGTGCTTGGTGATGTACGACTTGGCATTGTGCTTGGTGATGTACGGCTCGGCATTGTGCTTGGTGATGTACGGCTCGGCATTGTGGTTGGTGATGTACGGCTCAGCATTGTGCTTGGTGATGTACGGCTCGGCATTGTGCTTGGTGATGTACGGCTCGGCATTGTGGTTGGTGATGTACGGCTCGGCATTGTGCTTGGTGATGTACGGCTCGGCATTATGCTTGGTGATGTGCGGCTCGGCATTGTGCTTGGTGATGTACTGCTCAGCATTGTGGTTGGTGATGTATGGTTCAGCATTGTGCTTGGTGATGTACGGCTCAGCATTGTGGTTGGTGATGTATGGCTCAGTATTGTGCTTGGTGATGTACGGCTCGGCATTGTGCTTGGTGATGTACAGCTCAGCATTGTGCTTGGTGATGTACGGCTCAGCATTGTACTTGGTGATGTACTGCTCAGCATTGTGGTTGGTGATGTATGGCTCGGCATTGTGCTTGGTGATGTACAGCTCAGCATTGTGCTTGGTGATGTACGGCTCAGCATTGTGCTTGGTGATGTACGGCTCAGCATTGTACTTGGTGATGTACAGCTCAGCATTGTGCTTGGTGATGTACTGCTCAGCATTGTGGTTGGTGATGTATGGCTCGGCATTGTGCTTGGTGATGTATGGCTCAGCATTGTGCTTGGTGATGTACGGCTCAGCATTGTACTTGGTGATGTACTGCTCAGCATTGTGCTTGGTGATGTATGGCTCGGCATTGTGCTTGGTGATGTACAGCTCAGCATTGTGCTTGGTGATGTACAGCTCAGCATTGTGCTTGGTGATGTACGGCTCAGCATTGTACTTGGTGATGTACTGCTCAGCATTGTGGTTGGTGATGTATGGCTCGGCATTGTGCTTGGTGATGTACAGCTCAGCATTGTGCTTGGTGATGTATGGCTCGGCATTGTGCTTGGTGATGTACAGCTCAGCATTGTGCTTGGTGATGTACTGCTCAGCATTGTGGTTGGTGATGTATGGCTCAGCATTGTGGTTGGTGATGTATGGCTCAGCATTGTGCTTGGTGATGTATGGCTCAGCATTGTGCTTGGTGATGTACAGCTCAGCATTGTACTTAGTGATGTACTGCTCAGCATTGTGGTTGGTGATGTACGGCTCGGCATTGTGCTTGGTGATGTACGGCTCGGCATTGTGCTTGGTGATGTATGGCTTGGCATTGTGCTTGGCGATGTACGGCTCGGCATTGTGCTTGGTGATGTACGGCTCAGCATTGTGCTTGGTGATGTATGGCTCAGCATTGTGCTTGGTGATGTATGGCTCAGCATTGTGCTTGGTGATGTATGGCTCAGCATTGTGCTTGGTGATGTACGACTGCATCTGCTCGGCCATGAAGCCACTGGCAGGTGCAGTGTTTGTGCTGATGTTACCAAAGGAGGCCTGGCCTCTGCAGTTATGGAGCGGTAAATGAGGGGGCAAGGCTGCACAGCTAAATACAATTGCAAAAATGAATAAAACAATGAGGGTGCAAAGCCTACAAGAGAATGTATAAAGGGAGAAAAAGAGTAGGCATAAAGCACTCAACTCATCAAATAGATTCAAAAATATAACACAAATATTTATTAAACGCATGAAAGTGCAAAAAACACCATTAAAAACACTTAAAACACAGACACCTGTCCCATGGACCCGACAATCAAGTGCTAATGCAAGGGGCATATACATACATGCATGATCATGCAAAATATAAGAAACAAATAAAGCTAATAGAACCTAAGATAACCTAGGTAAGTTTCCTAAGGAGGACAAATGCCCTGGAGAAATGCAAAAGACCGTAATAAGCCACCAGAAATGAGGGTCCAAAAGGGAGAACTTACAAAAATAAAGGCAGAATTAAGCCATAGTAAGGTGCCAGACAGGTGAACACACTTGATTGTCGGGTCCATGGGACAGGTGTCTGTGTTTTAAGTGTTTTTAATGGTGTTTAATAAATATTTGTGTTATATTTTTGAATCTATTTGATGAGTTGAGTGCTTTATGCCTACTCTTTTTCTCCCTTTCTGCAGTTATGGAGTCAGCAGAGCAGTGGGGACTTTTCTGCCCTCTGCTCCTCAGCACTCGGCTCCCCACTGTGTAATGTTACGGGGTCTAGGGTTTAGTGAGTACACCAGTGCCCTCTGGCCGCCCATCTCCCTGCACCGCCAAAACACCCTCAACGGGTCCCAGGGCCACCATCCCTGCCCATGGAGGGGTTAACAACTTGCTGCATACCATCTCCCCCGAGTGCCCCGTAACTGCAGCGGTGGTGTCCACCTTCACCACATCCCGTGGGTGGCGTCACAAACTCAAAACACGGCTCCGGCGGTACACCTACGTCCCCATACCACAGATCCCCCTTTTTCAGTCGGAGCGACTACAGGACCCCCGGGTCCGGAGACCCTCGAGCCACCCGCAGAAGGTCCGGATCCGAGCGGCTCAGCTGCCGCCGAGCACGGGGCGGTACAAGCTACATTCACTGTAAAGTGTAAAATGATGATAATTACAGTCCAAATAATTTGAATACTTTTTTCATCTTCAAGAAAATCAAGGACACCTTAATCTTTTTTACTGATGAAGCAAAAAAGTGCACATATTTAACAGCCTGTTCCCCTCGTCAATGGACACTCATTCTATCTTTTATTACAAATTTCATTACAGATCAGCGTTAGGAAATGTGAACAGTGTCTGTATAGGAGGTAACCGCGAGCAAGTGAAGCGTGTCCTGCATGGCACAATACTCTCCATGAGTGGCATTCTCTTACAGGTCCGGACAAGCCCAAAGCATTAAGATATTCTCATGTGACACAATGGATGACTGGACTCTACAAAGAAACCAAGACGCAGAAATACTGTTTCCTGACACACGTGGCACAATCTGTGCCGTCATTCCTTCTATTAATAAACAGGAACCACACGTGAATACCGCGGCTCATTTGCCCTGACTTTTACTACCTCAGTCCAGCTTTCATCGTGACATGTGTGGGATGTTCGGTTTTTGGTCTTTCTAAAGTAAAAATTGAAAATTCATATAGATCGTTTCAGATGAAATATATCTCCAAAATTCAACAGTCCATGCACTAATTCAGCAGTACCATATAGAGATCCTGATGGATGCCTCTGTAGGTCAATGGTGGTCAGTTGAGCATCCCTGGTACCCCCGGAACTGGAAGGTTGTGGGGTGACTCCCTCCTAGTTCATTGAGATCACCAATCTGTCCTATTTTTGGAAGGTAGAGGATATCTTCTATACTTTATCGTGTTATATACTGTAATGCATATGTCACGCTCCCCGGGTCCCCTGCTCTGCTCCCCGGCTCACCTGCCACGCTCCCCGGCTTCCCTGCGTCGCTCCCCGGTTCTTCTGTCCGGCGTCCGCCGCTCCCCGGTCTCCAGCCTCCATTGCTGGCGGTTCCCAGGCGTCCTGGTCCCCGCTCCCGGCGCCCGTCGGCTACTCAGCCCCAGCCCGGCTCTCCTGCTTCCTCCTCACCGCTTCCTGCCCTGGCTTCTGGCACCCGGGCCTCGCGCATGCGCGTTAGGGTGCGCGCGCGGTCATTGACCCTTTCTTAAAGGGCCAGCATCCACTGACAGGAAATTGAGCACACAGGTACAGGGTATAAAAGGGGTTAGTGTCCAAGTGGGCGGGGCCTGTTCTTCGTGTTTCCCAAGCTAGGAGTCAGGTCTCCTTGTGTTCCTGTGATATACTCACCTCTCTCTCTTCTAGAGCCGATCCTGCCTCGCCATCCGGTCCTGCCGAATCTCGAACCCCGAACGCTGACTATCTGCCATCCTGACAGTCCGTTCCATCTCTGATCCCTGTGGTGACCCGTCCTCTCGCTCCATCGGTTCCGGACTCCGCCTGACAACATCTCGGCTTCCGAACCTGAGCTCCGTCACCCGGACTATCATCAGTGACTCCGTGGTCCCAGGGACTTCTCCATTCTACTCTTGTGCACGGACTGTCCTGCTACCCATAGTGCTCCAGCTACCGGACCCCTTACCTTCATCAAGGAGTTCGGCCCAGTGGATCCACCTCCTGGGTCTGCCCGTCCACCTGGCCCTAACAGCATAGAATTTACTGATAGTGGACCTTCCCAGTAACTGCATTGGTCAGGGCATGGTGATGATATGAGACAAGTGCTTGTGTAAGGCGGTGACGGTACAACAGGAGAAATATTGATGACTCTGGAACGAGCACCAAGGGACACACACCACCACCAGGTTGCGGAAAGCTTCAGTATTCATAAGCCTAAAAGACTACATTTCCAGGGCCAGCAGTCTGGAAATGTGGCCGTTTAGTGTTTGGGCCTGTGACTGTGTATTTCTGCTGCGGTAAAGACAGCCGAACGCTGCACTGGGACAAGGAAGTGAACTTGGTTACTAATGGTGGTTGAGAATAACCATCAACAGATGCAGAGCGGGAGGAATCCATGCCCGTGTTTTGGACAGGGGATTGCCCAGCACTTGGCACAAGGAAAGAGGAAGTGGTGTCAGATGCAGACACTGATTGTGAACCCAGGTTTTCAGCCCACCTGGTTGGGTTTTTGGATGACATGTTTCTGAGCATGCTGGTGGTGGTCAGGCTGGTAGTTGTCTGGCTCCTACTGAGCTCGGTATGGCACATGTATAAAATTACCGTTTTCTTGTCTTCTGCACTTTCTGTAAACAAGCACCAGATTTGGGAATACCTATCTCTTGGCCTAGGATCTGGCCGCGTATGGGTGCTCTGGGGAATAGTTGTCAACCTTCTCCCTCTGGCCACCCCTGCTTCCTCTTCCTGTATGTTCCTGTGCTGCGGACCCCTCCCTCTCTGCGCTGCTGTGCTCGCTCTGCAAGCCACCTTGTTAGATTGGGTCAATGACGTCATCATCCATCACCTCGTCTTTCACTTCCTCACTCTGTTCCTCCTCCTGACTTGTTGAATTAACATGATTTGTTGTCAACTGTGTCTCATCATCATCCACCTCTTGAGACAGTAATTGCCATTCCCCACCATCACATTCTTCTGACCATGAGTGCTCAAATATTTGAACATTACCACATCTGATGTCCTCATGTCGAGAGGCCACAAGAAGCCATAAATGGAAAAGTAAAGAGTTCCTCAGAGTGTCCAAGTGTGCGGTCATTTGGCTCCTGGGATTCGCCATGGTGGGATGAAGGAGGATCAGGGTGAGGATTGAATGGCCCAGACTCTTGGCAAGTGAGACTGGTCTGTGTGGAAGGCAGGGTGGTTGTGGAAAATGCACTGGAAGCATTTTTTGCCATCCAACCCACCACCTGTTCACACTGTTCTGGCTTCAACAGTGGTGTCTCGCCCCCCACCCGCAAAGTGGGACAAGAAGCTAGGTCTAGATGATGCATGTGTTTGGTGCCCTCTTGTAGCAGGCCCAGTTTGCCCTGGCCCATGGCCATAGCCTCTGTGTGCACCACCATCAGCAGGATGTCCACTTCCCCGTCTCTTAGCGCACACCTTGTGTATTTTAAATTTTGTACGCAGTTAGGAGAAGTGTTATTAGAGAATAGAATCTATTTAAATTGGCTGCTCTGAAAGGTTGCACAAGGTAGCACCAAGGACTGTAACGTAATGAACCCTGCCTAAATGCCAAATACACTATACCTACTCCAGAAGCTAACCCTACACTAATTGCAGCTAAGAGTGGTATTGTTACAGAATATAATCTATTTGAATTAACCCTGAAAAGGACTGATGGTTTAATATTACCAGCAGGTACTGTGACACTATGACACTGTCCCTTCTTCAGCAGAAACTCTCTCCCTACTCTATTTCTGGGTACAGTGCGCCGAACATTGCGTCACTGGGTCTTATATAGACTTGATGATGCAATGTGGCCAGCCAATCAAAGTAATTCAAGTAGCCAACATGACAAAGGCATTACCGTGATTGGCGGAAAATGCACACGTTATGTGGCTGAAAAAAAATCCGCGAAACATGCGGCGTGGGGATTCGAGCATGTTGACCGAGCACTGGGATGCTCCATCGAGTATCAAGCGTTTTGAGCACCCTGATGCTTGATCGAGTACCGGGACGTGCCGAGCACACTCGCTAATCACTAGTAAATAAGTAACTGATCTTGTAAACCAGATGTTTATATACGATATCTAGCACATACCTGTAAAATCATCCAGAACATTAAAAAGAACATGATGATATACATCCCATCACCTTTAATACATCACACGTTCTTTTTTATTTAGACATCAGAATCTGAGCAAACATTCTTACACTGATTAAATTTGCACTCCGGACAAGCCTGAGCTTGTACAAGAAAGAAAAAAAGTGTCACTCCGGCCGGTTACTATGGTGACCGCCGGACCCAATCAACACCGGGATTGCCATAAAGTTTTTACAACTTAAAAAAAAAAAAAGGCCACATAGTGATATTTTTCGTGTCCGGCGCACGCAGCAGAACCAGGCGTTATGAAATAGAAATGACTTCTTTTTTGTGGCTTGTGTTTGAAGACAATGATCAACTTTACCTCCTCGTGGGTCGCATCCATCTACGGGCGCGTCTTGTCGAGCAGGTTCCTTAAGACAATCCGCTGCAGGTAAGACAGTTGGAAGAGTCACTCATTAAAGGGCGCAGTGGACCAACAATGAAATGACTTTGTTAGTAAACTCTTTTCTATGGATGCAGCGTGGTGGAATCTGAGCTGTTTGCAGGCGGGGTGAACGCTCAGAGCTGTGAGGCATGGTTACCTTGACTATCAATCCCAACAGGTGACTCATTTACATGTCTGACAATTACCTTTCCTTCTAAGTGGCATTAAAGAGGGTGACTTTTTATCCAAAAAAATTATTGCATGTATTTATGGCTAAAAAAAATCATTTTTGCAACTGAGTTTCATTAAATTGTTGCACCATTTGGCATTTACAAGCTCTTTAGTGTCCTCCACATTCAACTTTGATGTGGTCTGTGGTCATAAATCATCTGAAAGGAGCTCAGAAAAAGACAGATAAAAGTGTTATGATCTTCCCCATCAGAACAAGTTCACTAATGGATTTTCAGTTAACTCGGTCTGCAGTCAGCAATAGAGAGTTCAACCTAGAGTCTAGAAAAGACAAATGATGCAAAGGTTTACTAAAACCCAATTGGAAAAATGATTTTTTTTGGCCCCAAATACATGTTTTTAAGTAAAAAAAAAATTGAAAAATTACCCGAGCATGGTAGTGCCCACTCATGACTAGTTACCAGTACTGAGCACCCGAGCATGGTAATGCCCACTCATCACTAGTTACCAGTACTGAGCACCTGAGCATGGTAGTGCTCACTCATCACAAGTTACGAGTACCGAGCACTCAAGCATGGTAGTGCTCACTCATCACAAGTTACGAGTACCGAGCACTCAAGCATGGTAGTGCTCACTCATCACAAGTTACGAGTACCGAGCACTCAAGCATGGTAGTGCCCGCTCATCACTAGTTACGAGTACTGAGCACCTGAGCATGGTAGTGCCCGCTCATCACTAGTTACGAGTACTGAGCACCTGAGCATGGTAGTGCCCACTCATGACTAGTTACCAGTACTGAGCACCCGAGCATGGTAATGCCCACTCATCACTAGTTACCAGTACAGAGCACCCGAGCATGGTAGTGCTCACTCATCACAAGTTACGAGTACCGAGCACTCAAGCATGGTAGTGCTCACTCATCACAAGTTACGAGTACCGAGCACTCAAGCATGGTAGTGCCCGCTCATCACTAGTTACGAGTACTGAGCACCTGAGCATGGTAGTGCCCGCTCATCACTAGTTACGAGTACTGAGCACCTGAGCATGGTAGTGCCCGCTCATCACTAGTTACCAATACTAAGCACCTGAGCATGGTAGTGCCCGCTCATCACTAGTTATCAGTACAGAGCACCCGAGCATGGTAGTGCCCGCTCATCACTAGTTACGAGTACTGAGCACGCGAGTATGGTAGTGCTCACTATCACTAGTACATACCCAACCAATTCTCAAAATTAAAGGGGGTGTTACACGCAGCGATATCGCTTGCGACATCGCTGGTGTAAGCACCCGCCCCGTCATTTGTGCGTCACGGGCAAATCGCTGCCCATGGCGCACAAAATCGTTAGGAGCCGTCACACTACTTACCTGCCTAGCAACGTCACTGTGACCGGTGAACCGCCTCCTTTCTAAGGGGGCGGTTTGTGCGGCGTCACTAAGCGGCCGCCCAATAGAAGCAGAGGGGCAGAGATAAGCGGCACATAACAGCCCGCCCACCTCCTTCCTTCCTCATTGCCGGCGGCCGCAGGTAAGATGTAGTTCGTCGTTCCCAAGGTGTCTCACGTAGCGATGTGTGCTGCTTTGGGAACGACAAACAACCTGCGTCTTCTACAATCACCGATTTTATGAAAAGGAACGACGTGTCAACGATGGACGATAAGGTGAGTATTTTCCATCATTAAGGGGCCCTTTGCACACTACAACATCGCAGGTGCGATGTCGGTGGGGTCAAATCGAAAGTGACGCACATCCGGCGTCGCAGGCGACATCGTAGTGGTGTGTAGAGCGTTTTTGATACGATTTACGATCGCAAAAGAGTCGTAATCGTATCATCGGTCTAGCGTCGGTCATTTCCATGATTTGGAAAAGACCGATGTTACGATGTTGTTCCTCGTTCCTGCGGCAGCACACATCGCTGTGTGTAAAGCCGCAGGAGCGAGGAACATCTCCTACCTGTGTCCCGGCTGGCTATGCGGAAGGAAGTAGGTGGGCGGGATGTTTACGTCCCGCTCATCTCCGCCCCTCCGCTTCTATTGGTCGCCTGCCGTGTGACGTCGCTATGACACCGCACAACCCGCCCCCTTGGGAAGGAGGCAGTTCGCCGGCCAGAGTGATGTCGCAGGGCAGGTGAGTGCATGTGAAGCTGCCGTAGCGATAATGTTCGCTACGGCAGTTATCACCATGATATCGCAGCTGCGACGGGGGTGGGGACTATCACGCTTGGCATCGCAAGCATCGGCTTGCGATGTAGTAGTGTGCAAAGGGCCCCTTACGGTCGCTCCTTGCTGTCACACGCAACGATGTCACTAACTATGCCGGATGTGCGTCACGGAATCCGTGACCCTGGCGATATATTGTTAGATACGTCGTTGCGTGCAATGGGGCCTTTAGGGGCAAATCTCCTTCACTCTGTCAAAGTCTCCAGAACTCTTCTGACAGCAATGTGATTCTAATTTTATCTCCTATCGATCTAGTTGTGAATATCATGGTGTTTGTGCACTGCTTGGAGTATGAATATTTGATGGCTCTTACTATATACAAAATAATAACACAGAAGCGCCACTAATTAAAGAGTCACATTGCAATTATTTCTCTCCAGTTTTTAATTACACTCCGTTTGATACTGTTGTTTTATTTCTTCATCTCTCGTTGACTGATTTACGTATGAATCTCGTTAGTTACATTCTACATATGTCGCACATCTGATGATTAGTTGGAGTATGTCTACATAACTTATTTTCCTACACATATATTATGAAAGAAAATGTCATCATGCCGAACAATATATAACAAGCGCATCCTTGCAGGACTGGGGTCCGAGGTTAAAATAGAACAAGGGGTAACATCAGAAAGGGGTTTACATGTTCCCACCTTTTGACACCATGTTTGCCGAAGCAACGATTTCTGTGAAAAAGTAAAAAATACATATATAGTGGGATTACAAAAGTATCAAAATATGTGACCTATGAAGAAAAAATATGTTACATCTCAGAAAAATTTTACTCGAGGTTCAGGATCGTTAGTGTCAAGTTGATTTGTTTACTTGCCGCAAGGAGACAAGGCAACATCAAGGCGTTATCCCCTTTTAATCCACCATCAGACTTTTTATACTCTTAGATCACAATATACAGTTAGGTCCAGAAATATTTGGACAGTGACACAATTTTGGCGAGTTGGGCTCTGCATGCCACCACATTGGATTTGAAATGAAACCTCGACAACAGAATTCAAGTGCAGATTGTAACGTTTAATTTGAAGGTTTGAACAAAAATATCTGATAGAAATTGTAGGAATTGTCACATTTCTTTACAAACACTCCACATTTTAGGAGGTCAAAAGTAATTGGACAAATAAACCAAACCCAAACAAAATATTTTTATTTTCAATATTTTGTTGCGAATCCTTTGGAGGCAATCACTGCCTTAAGTCTGGAACCCATGGACATCACCAAACGCTGGGTTTCCTCCTTCTTAATGCTTTGCCAGGCCTTTACAGCCGCAGCCTTCAGGTCTTGCTTGTTTGTGGGTCTTTCCGTCTTAAGTCTGGATTTGAGCAAGTGAAATGCATGCTCAATTGGGTTAAGATCTGGTGTTTGACTTGGCCATTGCAGAATGTTCCACTTTTTTGCACTCATGAACTCCTGGGTAGCTTTGGCTGTATGCTTGGGGTCATTGTCCATCTGTACTATGAAGCGCTGTCCGATCAACTTTGCGGCATTTGGCTGAATCTGGGCTGAAAGTATATCCCGGTACACTTCAGAATTCATCCGGCTACTCTTGTCTGCTGTTATGTCATCAATAAACACAAGTGACCCAGTGCCATTGAAAGCCATGCATGCCCATGCCATCACGTTGCCTCCACCATGTTTTACAGAGGATGTGGTGTGCCTTGGATCATGTGCCGTTCCCTTTCTTCTCCAAACTTTTTTCTTCCCATCATTCTGGTACAGGTTGATCTTGGTCTCATCTGTCCATAGAATACTTTTCCAGAACTGAGCTGGCTTCATGAGGTGTTTTTCAGCAAATTTAACTCTGGCCTGTCTATTTTTGGAATTGATGAATGGTTTGCATCTAGATGTGAACCCTTTGTATTTACTTTCATGGAGTCTTCTCTTTACTGTTGACTTAGAGACAGATACACCTACTTCACTGAGAGTGTTCTGGACTTCAGTTGATGTTGTGAACGGGTTCTTCTTCACCAAAGAAAGTATGCGGCGATCATCCACCACTGTTGTCATCCGTGGACGCCCAGGCCTTTTTGAGTTCCCAAGCTCACCAGTCAATTCCTTTTTTCTCAGAACGTACCCGACTGTTGATTTTGCTACCATGCCATACCATGCCAAGCATGTCTGCTATCTCTCTGATAGATTTTTTCAGCCTCAGGATGTTCTGCTTCACCTCAATTGAGAGTTCCTTAGACCGCATGTTGTCTGGTCACAGCAACAACTTCCAAATGCAAAACCACACACCTGTAATCAACCCCAGACCTTTTAACTACTTAATTGATTACAGGTTAACGAGGGAGACGCCTTCAGAGTTAATTGCAGCCCTTAGAGTCCCTTGTCCAATTACTTTTGGTCCCTTGAAAAAGAGGAGGCTATGCATTACAGAGCTATGATTCCTAAACCCTTTCTCCGATTTGGATGTGAAAACTCTCATATTGCAGCTGGGAGTGTGCACTTTCAGCCCATATTATATATATAATTGTATTTCTGAACATGTTTTTGTAAACAGCTAAAATAACAAAACTTGTGTCACTGTCCAAATATTTCTGGACCTAACTGTAGTAGGCAAACCAGGTATACTTATTTATTTTAATTGAATTTTCATCAGAATTAAAAAATTGGAACTGTTGCCCCCACATATATCTGCTTATCTCTTATCTAAGTCCTAGGGTGCAGATAGCTACTAGTTTGTATGGGTTCAAGGGAGCAGAGACCATTCTTCCTTATCACTATCTAAGTCATAGGCATAAACATTTTGCTACAACGTTAAAGTTTTGATTTTCCTAACATTACAAGTGTAATGTGGGCTTTAAACGGTACTATCTATCGTGCGATAGCACGAGCGATAGTGCCCGCCCCCGTCATTTGTGCGTCACGGGCAAATCGATGCCCGTGTCGCACAAAGTCGTTAATGCGCCGTCACACGTACTTACCTGCTGTGCGACCTCGCTGTGGGCGGCGAACATCTTCTTCCTGAAGGGGGAGGGACGTTCGGCGTCACAGCGACGTCACACAGCGGCTGCCCAATAGAAGCGGAGGGGCGGAGATGAGCGGGACGTAAACATCCCGCCCATCTCCTTCTTTCCGCATTGCCGGCGGGTGCCGCGGGACACAGGTAAGCTGAGTTCATCGTTCCCAGGGTGTCACACGGAGCAATGTGTGCTGCCCCGGGTACGATGAACAACCGGCGCCATTTTAATTAAACAATATTTTAAAACCAAGCGACGAGTACACGACTCACGATTTGTGAGCGATACTGCGTCGCTTGGAGGTGTCACACGAGATGGCGTCGTGAACGATGCCGGATGTGCGTCACGAAAACCGTGACCCCGACGATGCATCGCACGATAGCTCGTCTCGTATAAAGCCCGCATTAGTGTAAGTCTGCTTCTATTCTAGAGCAGTAGGCTGTCATTATACGGACACTTCCGTATTGAGACCACAATAACGAGACCTCCTGAATTAGTCCTATTATTTATTATTATAGCGCCATTTATTCCATAGCGCTTTACATGTGAAAAGGAGCATACTTAATAGGGACAAGTACAATAATCATGAACAATACAAGGCACAGATTGGTACACGAGGAGAGAGGACCCTGACCGCGAGGGCTCACAGTCTACTGGGGATGGATGAGGATACAGTAGGTGAGGGTGGAGATGGTCATTCGGCACTATAGTGGACTGAGGGTTACCACAGGTTGTAGGCTTCTCGGAAGAGGTGGGTCTTCAGGTTCCTTTTGAAGCTTATCAAGGTAGGTGAGAGTTTGATACGTTGTGGCAGAGCATTCCAGAGTATGGGGGATGCACGGGAGAAATCTTGGATGCGATTTGTCACGCTCCCCGGGTCCTCGGCTCCCCTTCCCGGGTCCCCTGCCCCGCTCCCCGGCTCACCTGCCACGCTCCCCGCGCCCCAGTCCCTTGTGCCCGTCCTTCCTGGGCTTCCTGGCCGCCGATCCCGGCGCCCGACGGCCTCCCAGGCCCTGCTCGGCTCCCCTGCGTCCTCCTCTCAGCCTCCCTCCCTGGCTTCTGGCACCCGGGCCGCGCGCACGCGCATTAGGGCGCGCGCGCGGTCACTGACCCTTTCTTAAAGGGCCAGCGCCCATTAACAGGAAATGAGGTTAGACAGGTACGGGGTATAAAGGGGGTTCTTGTCCAAGGGGGCGGGGCCTGATCTTCGTGTTTTCTGAGCTAGGAGTCAGGTCTCCTTGTGTTTTCCTGCCATACTTACGTATCTCTCTTCTAGAGCTGATCCCGCCTCGCCATCCAGTCCTGCTGAATCCCGAGCCCCGCACGCTGTCCGTCTGCCATCTGACAGTCCGTACCATCTCGGATCCCTGCGGTGACCTGTCATCTCGCTCCCAAGGTTCCGGACCCCGCCTGACATCATCTCGGCCTCCGAACCTGAGCTACGTCACCCGGACTACCATCTGTGACTCCGTGGTCCCAGGGACTCCTTCGCTACCTTCACTTGCACGGACTGTTCTGCTGCCCATCAGTGCTTCAGCTACCGGACTCCCTACCACCATCTTAGAGTTCGGTCCAGTGGATCCACCTCCTGGGTCTGCCCGACCGCCCGGCCCTGACAGTAAGATCAGGCCATGGATCCCGCTGCAGCACTATTGGCCCTGCAAGAGGAACTCCAACGCCAGCGTGAAGTCCAGACCCGCATGCTGCAATTTATGACCTCCGTGGACACTCGCCTGTACACATTACAAGCATCAATGACGCCTGCAGCACCCAGGTCTCCCACTAGGCAATCCACGGCTCCCGCACCAGTGGCAGCCGCATCGGATGCTTCCCGACTCCGTTTGGCGTCACCTCCTCGTTATGCTGGAGATCCCAAGACCTGCAGGGGCTTCATAAACCAATGCTCCCTTCACTTCACGCAGCTGCCCCATCTGTTCGCCTCCGACCAAGCCAAGGTCGCCTTTATAATGTCTCACCTGGAGGGCGAGGCACTGGCGTGGATGAACCCCTTGTGGGAGAAGGAGGACCCCATGACCAAGGATCTTCAAGAGTTCCTGCAGGCCTTTCGCAGTACCTTTGACGAGCCGGGACGCGCCTCTGCGTCTGCTTCTTCACTTCTCCGCCTACGTCAAGGAACACTGACGGTGGGCCAATACGCCATCCGTTTCCGCACTTTGGCTTCTGAACTCGGGTGGAATAATGAGGCCCTGACAGCCGCCTTCTGGGAAGGACTGTCAAGTCGCATCAAAGATGAGTTGGCGGGTCGTGACATGCCCTCCACCCTAGATGCCCTGATTGCCCTAGCCACGCGAGTGGACATTCGTTTTCAGGAGCGCTCCAAAGAGCTGGTTCGTGAGCGACGTGCGGTACGGCACTCCTCTCCGCCACAGAAGTCCTCTGTGCCACAGTCATCTACAGCTGGGATTCCTGTCCACGAACCCATGCAGGTTGATCGAGTACGACAGTCTGACCAACGTCGAGCAGAGCGGCTCGCCAAGGGCCTCTGCTTTTACTGCGGAGGGGACACACATCTCCTACGCTCCTGTCCGGAAAGGCCGGGAAACTCCAAAGCCTAGGGTTGGTAGGAGAGGCCACCCTAGGTGCTGGGACTCTCTCCGATCCAGTTATGTGGACGGTACAAGTATCAACAGGAGAGACGCGCTTCACGGCTGAGGCATACCTCGACTCCGGAGCAGCAGGCAATTTTATCCAGCAGGCCACGGTGGACAAATACCAGCTGCCTGTTACTCTACTCGAGAAGCCCCTACTGATTGCCTCGGTGGATGGGAGACCCCTCTCTGATACCATCTCCTGGATCACGAAGCCGGTGGAACTGCGTATCGGTGCCCTGCACACCGAGAACATCGCTCTCTACGTCCTTCCACACATGTCCCACCAAGTCCTGCTGGGACTTCCTTGGTTGCGAACACACGAACCCTCAGTCAACT
This sequence comes from Anomaloglossus baeobatrachus, assembly GCF_048569485.1. Classification (NCBI taxonomy): domain Eukaryota; kingdom Metazoa; phylum Chordata; class Amphibia; order Anura; family Aromobatidae; genus Anomaloglossus; species Anomaloglossus baeobatrachus. Next base: position 177,231,217 of record NC_134363.1, on the reverse strand, counting down.
GGGGTACTGGCGAAATCACCCGTTGGGGCTCTGCCTGTCATGAGAGATGTCTAAAGTCTATACAACCAGTCCGACGACCTCCGGTTCCTGAGAACCTACCGGGTCTGCCCTCGGCCTATTGGTCCTTCACGGACGTTTTTGACAAGAAGGAGTCTGAGGTACTTCCGCCACACCGTCCCTACGATTGCGCCATCGACCTGCTCCCAGGAACAACACCACCTCGAGGACGGATATATCCGTTGTCTCCAGCCGAAACCAGGGCCATGTCCACCTACATCATGGAAAGCCTGGCAAAGGGATTCATCCGGAGATCCTCCTCTCCTGCGGGAGCAGGCTTCTTCTTCGTTAAGAAGAAAGAGGGTGACCTTCGCCCATGCATTGACTACCGGGGCTTGAATCAGATTACTATAAAAAACAAGTACCCCCTACCGCTCATCCCCGAACTGTTCGATCGGCTCAGAGGAGCCCGTGTGTTCACCAAACTGGATCTTCGGGGTGCCTACAACCTAGTTCGTATCCGCTCTGGGGACGAATGGAAGACCGCGTTTAATACTCGCGATGGGCACTATGAATACTGTGTGATGCCCTTCGGTCTGTGTAACGCTCCTGCCGTATTCCAAGAACTGGTGAACGACATTTTTCGGGACCTCCTCTACGTATGTGTAGTAGTTTATCTGGATGACATTCTTGTTTTCTCTCCGGACCTCCAGACCCACAGAGAGAACGTAAAGCTGGTTCTACAAAGACTGAGAGAGAATCGTCTCTACGCCAAATATGAGAAGTGCGTCTTTGAGCAGTCTTCTCTTCCTTTCCTGGGATACATCATCTCGGGGACTGGGCTGCAGATGGATCCCAAGAAGGTCTCCGCCATTCTCAACTGGCCTCCCCCTTCTGGGCTGAAGGCAATCCAACGGTTCCTGGGATTTGCCAACTACTACCGCCAGTTTATTCCTCACTTCTCCGCCCTGACTGCTCCTCTCTCCGCTCTGACCAAAAAGGAGGCTAATCCAAAGGACTGGTCACCTGCGGCCGACGCCGCATTTTGCTCCCTGAAGCGAGCATTCGCCTCCTCTCCTGTACTCCACCGACCAGAGTTAAACCGCCAGTTCACCTTAGAGGTGGATGCTTCCTCCTCAGGAGCCGGAGCAGTGCTCATGCAAAAATCCTCCTCCGGGAAGATGGTGACTTGCGGTTTCTTCTCTAAAAGCTTCTCAGCACCTGAACGTAATTACACCATCGGTGACCGAGAGCTATTAGCGGTCAAACTGGCTCTGGAGGAGTGGCGCTACCTCCTGGAAGGAGCAGTGTACCCCGTGATTATCTACACGGACCACAAGAACCTGGAATACCTGCGGTCCGCTCAGCGACTGAACCCACGGCAAGCCAGGTGGTCCTTATTCTTTGCCAGGTTTGACTTCCAGCTTCATTTCCGACCCGCGGACAAGAATATACGCGCTGATGCCTTGTCTAGGTCTCTCATGCCCCTGGAGCAGGAGGAAGAGACTATCCAACCTATCATCTCTCCTAACAAGATTGTTCCGGTGGCTCCTGTCACTCTGGCCCAGATACCACCCGGGAAGACCTATGTCTCTGAGACCGACAGGGAAAAAGTGTTACACTGGGGTCATGCCTCGAAAACAGCCGGCCATGCAGGCCAGAAGAGAACATGGGGTGCGATTGTACGCCATTACTGGTGGCCATCCCTTCGCCCGGACGTTGCCGCCTTTGTCTCTGCCTGCCCCTCTTGTGCCAGGAACAAGACGCCCAAACACCTGCCCTATGGCCGTCTTCTGCCTCTGCCGATACCCTCAGTTCCATGGCAACACATAGCGATGGACTTTATTACGGACTTGCCAGTATCCTCCGGACACACAGTCATATGGGTCGTGGTGGATCGGTTCTCCAAAATGGCTCACTTCGTCCCTATGCCCGGACTGCCCTCTGCTCAGGAACTCGCGGAAGCCTATATACAACACATCTTTCGCTTACATGGCTTTCCTTCCCACATCGTGTCCGACAGAGGAACTCAGTTCACCTCCCGCTTCTGGAGGGCTCTCTGCAAACATCTGGGAGTGACTCTGGACTTTTCTTCCGCTTACCATCCTCAGTCTAATGGCCAAGTGGAGAGGGTCAATCAAATCTTGACATCCTTCTTACGTCACTATGTCAACGTCCATCACGACGACTGGTCCACGCTTCTGCCTTGGGCTGAGTTCTCCCATAACCACCACGTCAGTGAGTCGTCCTCCAAATCTCCCTTCCATGTCGTTTACGGACTACAGCCTTCCGTCCCGTTGCCTATATCCCCTTCTTCGGATGTCCCTGCTGCTGATACTGTAGCCCGTGACTTCGCTACCATTTGGGACTCTGTCAAGGCGTCCCTTGGGCGCGCTTCCCAGCGGATGAAGAAACACGCTGACAAAAGGCGTCTAGACCCTCCGTGTTTCTCTCCTGGTGACCTGGTCTGGCTTGCTTCCCAGTACATCCGACTGAAGATTCCTTCCTACAAGCTGGGTCCTCGCTACATCGGGCCGTTTAAGGTCCTCAGCAAGATCAATGAGGTCTCCTACAAACTGAAGCTTCCGGCCACGATGAGAATACCCAACTCCTTCCACGTCTCTCTCCTCAAGCCGGTGTTCCTTGGTCCCTTCTCCGCTGCTGCCAGCCCGGCTCCTCCTCCTATTGCTGAGGACGACATCTACGCGGTAAGAGATATCGTGGCCATGAAGACTGTTCGTGGCCGGCAGTTCTTCCTGGTGGACTGGGAGGGGTATGGTCCTGAGGATAGATCCTGGGAACCCCGGGAGAATGTGGGCACTCCTCTGATCCGTGCCTTCATGTCTCGGTTGCGGGGAGGGGGGCGTGGGGGGGGGGGTACTGTCACGCTCCCCGGGTCCTCGGCTCCCCTTCCCGGGTCCCCTGCCCCGCTCCCCGGCTCACCTGCCACGCTCCCCGCGCCCCAGTCCCTTGTGCCCGTCCTTCCTGGGCTTCCTGGCCGCCGATCCCGGCGCCCGACGGCCTCCCAGGCCCTGCTCGGCTCCCCTGCGTCCTCCTCTCAGCCTCCCTCCCTGGCTTCTGGCACCCGGGCCGCGCGCACGCGCATTAGGGCGCGCGCGCGGTCACTGACCCTTTCTTAAAGGGCCAGCGCCCATTAACAGGAAATGAGGTTAGACAGGTACGGGGTATAAAGGGGGTTCTTGTCCAAGGGGGCGGGGCCTGATCTTCGTGTTTTCTGAGCTAGGAGTCAGGTCTCCTTGTGTTTTCCTGCCATACTTACGTATCTCTCTTCTAGAGCTGATCCCGCCTCGCCATCCAGTCCTGCTGAATCCCGAGCCCCGCACGCTGTCCGTCTGCCATCTGACAGTCCGTACCATCTCGGATCCCTGCGGTGACCTGTCATCTCGCTCCCAAGGTTCCGGACCCCGCCTGACATCATCTCGGCCTCCGAACCTGAGCTACGTCACCCGGACTACCATCTGTGACTCCGTGGTCCCAGGGACTCCTTCGCTACCTTCACTTGCACGGACTGTTCTGCTGCCCATCAGTGCTTCAGCTACCGGACTCCCTACCACCATCTTAGAGTTCGGTCCAGTGGATCCACCTCCTGGGTCTGCCCGACCGCCCGGCCCTGACACGATTGTGGGAAGAGGAGATGAGAGGGGAGTAGAGAAGGAGATCTTGTGAGGATCGAACTTTGATGGATAGGTCTGTTGGGGGGGTTGAGTGAAGAGGAGGAAAGATAATGAATTCTGTTTTGTCCCTGTTCAGTTTTAGAAATCAGGCTGAGAAAAAGGATGAGATAGCAGATAGAGATTGTGGGATTCTGGTTAGTAAGGAGAAGATGTCGGGTCCAGAGATGTAGATCTGCGTATCATCAGGGTAGAGGTGATACTGAAAGTCGTGGGACTCTATGAGCTGTCCCAGGCCGAAGGTGTAGATGGAGAACAACTGGGGTCCAAGAACTGAACCTTGGGGGACACAGACAGATAGGGAGTGAGATGAGGAAGTGGTGTGAATAGGGTCTTATCATGATCAGTGTGGTTTTAGTATTGAGGCTGCAATATGGACATGCGTCTTACAGCCCACTAAAAGCATTAAAACAAATATTTATACGGAAAGTTACAAATGGAGCTAAAAGATGTCAAGACAAGGGTCATTACACGTCACACTACAAATCCTGACCTAAAAGTTGGAACTCATGTGGCTAGCCTTTATTTTATTAAAATCCAAACAGGACCGAGCAGTTGTTTACCGGTGCTCAGTGATCCCGTTCTACATCAGTTTTTTATTTTAATTGGAAAACACAACAGCAATGTTGGCCTCATTTTTCAAAGAAATGGTTACAAAAGAGAGTTCATAATACAGTAAGCAAGATATTGAATGGAGATGCAGCGCACGTGTGCGACTATTCATCATTGTCCAACTGCAGTGAGGAAGAACGGGGGATCCATAGCACCATTCAAGTAATCAATGGAGGTCTCAGCAGTCTTAGACATGTTGTACAAAAAAATGTAAGGTAACTACAATAGAAATAAAAACAGAACAGGAAAACAATGAACTTTTTTTAAGCAGCACTCCAGTGTTTTTTTGTTTCCTATTGCAGTGCTGGAGTGGTGCTTTAAGTCTAAGCCCGTGACCTTAGTACCGTAATATACTGCTGCCGTCGTTTTCTGTTTCCAGCGTCGGAGACAATCAGAGCACACTGAGGCCTGAAACACACATCCGTTAAAACCACGTCCGTGTAAAACGGGCCGTTTTTTGGGTCCGTTTTCCGTTTTTTAGGTCCGTTTTTATGGTATGTGTGGCCTGCGTGTGTATCCCGTATGCTAGCCGTATGTGCGTGTGGAATGTCCGTGTGTGCATGAGTGAAATAACTGACGTGTGTGTGTTGCCCGTGTGAAATGTTCCGTGTGTGTGTGATGCACAATGTCGTTGATACATGTCGGCTGACAGCAGACAGAGTTGTGCGATGAGAATGAACTCGAGTGAACTTCACCCGACTTCATTGTCATGCTGCGGCTCTGTCTGTGTCACGTACTGATTAGCGGTCACCCGTGAAGGACTCACCGGTGACCACTAATCCCCTGAGTGACTGAATTGAGCAGCCCTCTCTCATACTTACCATTCCCCGATCCCCAGCGCGGCGCTGCACGGCTGTTATAAAAACTCCGGCGGCTTTTACTATTTTGAAAAAGCCAGCCGCTCATTAATCAATCTCGTATTCCCCACTTTACCCGCCCACAGGCGCCTGTGATTGGTTGCAGTCACACACGCCCACCACGCTGAGTGACAGCTGTGTCACTGCAGTCAATCACAGCAGCCGGTGGGCGTGTCTATACTGTGCAGTAAAATAAATAAATAAACAATTAAAAAAAAACGGCGTGCGGTCCCCCCCTATTTTAATACCAGCCAGATAAAGCCATACGGCTGCTGGCTGGTATTCTCAGGATGGGGAGTCCCACGTTATGGGGAGCCCCCCAGCCTAACAATATCAGCCAGCAGACGCCCAGAATTGCCGCATACATTAGATGCGACAGTTCTGGGACTGTACCCGGCTCTTCCCGATTTGCCCTGGTGCGTTGGCAATCGGGGTAATAAGGAGTTAATGGCAGCCCATTGCTGCCACTAAATCCTAGATTAATGATGTCAGGCATCTCCCCGAGATACCTTCCATGATTGATCTGTAAGTTACAGTTAAAAAACAGACACACCCGAAAAATCCTTTATTAGAAATAAAAAACACTAACAAATTCCCTCATTACCAATTTATTAACCCCAACAAAGCCCTCCATGCCCGGCGTAATCCACGGACCTCCAGCGTCGCATCCAGCTCTGCTGCATGAAGGTGACAGGAGCAGCAGAATACACCGCCGCTCCTGTCAGCTCCATGCAGCAAATGAGGTGAGTAGCGCGATCAGCTGAGCTGTTAGTGAGGTTACCCGAGGCCACCGCTGGATCCAGCGGTGGCCGTGAGTTACGTGACTGACATCAGCTGATCGCGCTACTCACCTCATTTGCTGCGTGGAGCTGACAGGAGCGGCGGTGTATTCTGCTGCTCCTGTCACCTTCATGCAGCAGAGCTGGATGCGACGCTGGAGGTCCGTGGATTACGCCGGGCATGGAGGGCTTTGTTGGGGTTAATAAATTGGTAATGAGGGAATTTGTTAGTATTTTTTATTTCTAATAAAGGATTTTTCGGGTGTGTCTGTTTTTTAACTGTAACTTACAGATTAATCATGGAAGGTATCTCGGGGAGATGCCTGACATCATTAATCTAGGATTTAGTGGCAGCAATGGGCTGCCATTAACTCCTTATTACTCCGATTGGCAACGCACCAGGGCAAATCGGGAAGAGCCGGGTACAGTCCCAGAACTGTCACATATAATGTATGCGGCAATTCTGGGCATCTGCTGGCTGATATTGTTAGGCTGGGGGGCTCCCCATAACATGGGGCTCCCCATCCTGAGAATACCAGCTTGCAGCCGTATGGCTTTATCTCGCTGGTATTAAAATAGGGGGGGGACCGCACGCCGTTTTTTTTAATTATTTATTTATTTCTCTGCTCAATAGTGACACGCCCACCGGCGGCTGTGATTGGTTGCAGTTAGACAGCTGTCACTCAGCGTGCGGGCGTGTCTCACTGCAACCAATCATATTTGCTGGTGGGCGGGAAAAGCAGGGAATACGAGATTGATTAATGAGCGGCCGCCTTTTTCAAAAGAAGAAAAGCCGCCGGAGTTTAGAGAACAGCTGTGCAGCGCCGCGCCGGAGATCGGGGAACGGTAAGTATGAGAGAGGGGGGGAACTGACCGACAGACAGCGAGAGGCACAGATAAGACAGAGAGACCGACCGACAGACATAGAGAGAGACCGACCGACCGACAGACTGAGGGAGAGAACAAAACAGAAAAAGAAAAAAGACCGACATCACATGAAAAAAGCACAAAACGTACAGGGAGCAGAGATGCGTCTGTGTCACTCGGACGTGCGCATAGACCCATTGACTTTCATTGGGTCCGTGCTGCGTGTTGCGTGCTGAAAACGGACATGCTTCCGTGCAAAACGGAGACACAAACGTAGCATGCACACGGACCTTAATGAAAAACGCACATGTGTCCTCAAACATTAAATAACATTGGTGCACGTTTGGCCATGTATCCGGTATATACGGAAATGGACCAAACACGCACGTGTTTCACGGATGTGTGTTTCAGGTCTGAGAAGGAGGAGAAGGAGAACACAATTTCTCCATCTTCTCCATTCTGTCAGTCTGCGGATGTCATCAGGGTGCAGTCCAATGTTTCACGCTTCCATGGGTCAATGGCAACCTGAATATTGAATCAAACTCGGACATGCAGAGATTTTTTCCTTTGATAGCTACTGTTTGAGGAAAGACCCAGTGTGGTCCTATGTTTTGCCGGATGGCTCAGACCGAAAATACAGCCCCCTGCATGAGCCCTTACTAAAAGCGATTTACTACATCTTGTGTATTTGCATCTTCTAAGTGATTACTTGAAGGCACCAAGTTAATGAGTTATCCAAACTGATCCTGAAAATGTGAATCTGAAGACCCGATCTGGATGGAGCAGCATTCATAAGAAACGGAACTGATTGGCAAGTTATCCCCTGCTCCCAGACATCTATTGCAGACAACTTATTAACTTTGTACAACCCCTTTAACATTGGCCCCGAGCTCTGCCATCCTGCTACTGAAGGTATGAGATGCCGGGTTGCACGGGCGCCGCGATCCTTCGCCAAGGAGACTCCATGTGCAGATGTGGCATTGAGTGGGGTGCATGACACTTACTGTTTCAGCCTAGTGTCCATCACCTTTGCTACCATTCATTGACATGGATGAATATTGAGACACGTAATACCAGAGTTCACTTAGTGAAACAGTCTAGTTGACTTATTCTTCACACCGTTATGCCCGACATTGCCTTCCTTCTTCTCTTTGGGGAACTATCCTTTATTCTGCCCCGCGCTATCTCAACAGCTTCTCTAGCCAGACGACTCTCTAAGCCTGCCGGTGTGAGTTATAGGCTCCAGACCAGTGATGCTAGTCACTACTTATGGATAGTATAGACGGAAAGGTAGTCAGGCAAGCCGGGGTCAGGAAACAGGAGGACACGTCAGGCCACAGAAAGTAAGAAGATACATTGTCACGTCACAGACCGAGGGTCAGAATTCCAGGAGAGTACATATAAGATTCAGGGAGCTGACAGAGACGTGGTCAGGTAACGGTCCGAGGTCAAAAGCCAGGAGGTAACGACGAGAACAGGGAGCAGGCAAAGAGGAATCAAACAACGGTCTAGGGTCAAGAAACTGAGATCGAAACACAAGCACAAATACAAGCCAAGAGCACAACTGCAGAACTAGAATGTACGAGTGGTGAGGTTCTGGGAGAGCATGTTCAATAATGAAGCAGAGCAATTACCAGGAAGGTGGAACACCTGAGTAAAAGCAACTCCCGGATCCTGCATGGATACCTGTGCTATCAAACAACCTGCCAGCTAGTGCTCAGAGAAACACAGCAGAGCATCTCCAAATATACAAGATGCTCTGCACAGGGAAACGTCACTGCCAGCTCTGTAATTCAGGAAGGCACGGCAGAGCATCACCAGTGTGCAAGATGATCTGCACAGAGGCATCATGACAGGACTTCTCAAGTACACATTAAGGCTCCCTGACTGGCCCCTGCACCGTGGCCACGTTTTCTCATTCTTGATCCCAATTATGCTCTCTCCACCTCTGGGGCTCTCCCTCTTAACAAAAAAAACCTCTGTGTGTGAGCCCAGCCTAATACACTATGGGCTTACAGGATGAAAAATCCTTATTATACCCTAAAGGGGAAAACCATAGAAATGAAAAGGCTGCCGCTACCAACTGATTCTCCACATGGAGAGAAACGTGGTGAGAAATGGCCATTACGGCAGCCGCCTGCACACTACATGGCTGAATGTGAAAACCTTCATATTCAGCCAGTTCACTCATTATCTGAGGTAGTTATGCCATTATATGAGGTATATGTGTTCTCATATGAGTTGGTGTTTCATTATATGAGGAACTTGTCATTATATGAGGTAGTTATGTTCTTATATGAGGTAGTTGTGTCCTTATATGAGGTAGTTGTGTCATTATATGAGGTAGTTGTGTCATTATATGAAGTAGTTGTGTCATTATATGAGGTAGTTGTGTCATTATATGAGGTAGTTGTGTCATTATATGAGGTAGTTGTGTCATTATATGAGGTAGTTGTGTCATTATATGATGTAATTCTCATTATATGAGGTAGTTGTGTCATTATATGAAGTAGTTGTGTCATTATATGAAGTAGTTGTGTCATTATATGAGGTAGTTGTGTCATTATATGAAGTAGTTGTGTCATTATATGAGGTAGTTGTGTCATTATATGAGGTAGTTGTGTCATTATATGAAGTAGTTGTGTCATTATATGAAGTAGTTGTGTCATTATATGAGGTAGTTGTGTCATTATATGAGGTAGTTGTGTCATTATATGAAGTAGTTGTGTCATTATATGAAGTAGTTGTGTCATTATATGAGGTAGTTGTGTCATTATATGATGTAATTCTCATTATATGAGGTAGTTGTGTCATTATATGAAGTAGTTGTGTCATTATATGAAGTAGTTGTGTCATTATATGAGGTAGTTGTGTCATTATATGAAGTAGTTGTGTCATTATATGAGGTAGTTGTGTCATTATATGAGGTAGTTGTGTCATTATATGAGGTAGTTGTGTCATTATATGAAGTAGTTGTGTCATTATATGAGGTAGTTGTGTCATTATATGAGGTAGTTGTGTCATTATATGGGGTAGTTGTGTCATTATATGATGTAATTCTCATTATATGAGGTAGTTGTGTCACTATATAAGGTCATTCTCCTTATATGAGGTAGTTGTGGCACTCTATGAGGTAGTTGTATCATTATATGAGGTAATTCTCTCATTATATGAGGTAGTTATGTCACTATATGAAGTCATTCTCATTATATGAGGTAGTTGTGTCACTATATAAGGTCATTCTCTCATATGAGGTAGTTGTATCATTATATGAGGTAATTATCTCATTATATGAGATAGTTGTGTCATTATATCAGGTAATTCTCTCATATGAGGTAGTTGTGTCACTATATGAGGTAATACTCATTATATGAGGTAGTTCTCTCATTATATGAGGTAGTTCTCTCATTATATGAGGTAGCTGTGTCATTATATGAGGTAATACTCATTATATGAGGTAGTTGTGTGACTATATGAGGTAGTTATCTTATTATATGAGGTAGTTATGTCATTATATGAGGTAATTCTCTCGTATGTAGTGGTGTCAATACATGAGGTAATTCTCTCATTATATAAGGTGGATGTGTCATTATATGATATAGTTCTCCCATTATGCGTTAGTTCTCTCATTATAGGAGGTATTTCTCTCATTATAGGAGGTAGCTGTGTCATTATAGGAGGTATTTCTCTCATTATGAGGTAGTTGTGTCATTATAGGAGGTAGTTTTCTCATTATGAGGTAGTTGTGTCACTATTTGCGGTATTTCACTCATTATATGAGGCAGTTGTGAATGCAGTTCTCTCACTATATGAGGTAGTTTTCTCATTATGAGGTAGTTGTGTCACTTTGAACTGTAGTGCTCGTTATATGAGCCATTTATCACTGGTTATGTCCTCTTCCCCCGCTCCTGCCCTGATGCTGGGCAGCTTCCCGCTCCCGGACAGGCGACAGAGGAGGGAAGCGGGCACACAGGAGTCCGCGGCGCACAGGAGTCAGCGCACAGGATTCCCGCCGCTGACTGGCGGCAGCCCCGCCCCCACATGTCACCTATATAGGAGGTGAGGAGTCGCCGTGTGGTCGGCAGAGGGCGGAGGAGCCGCGGACAGGTGAGGAGGCTCTGCACAGGGGCTGCGTCGCCGGTGTGACACAGACAGTGTGGGGGCAGCACATATATACTGGGGGCATCCAATGATAATGTATATGACACCCCCATCCTCTGCAGGTGTATACAGCTATGTACCCCTGACCCTTATTGGACTGTCTTCAATTGAAGTCTGTTTAGGATCAGTAATATACATTTGCCCCTTGATTTTTTTAATTCTCAGGGCGACCTTCTTGTTTTGTGACTGTATTTTTTTCTTCCCCATTTTTACACTTTTATTTTTCCACTAACAGCGTACGAGGGCTATTTTTTTTTTATTTTATTTTTTACAGAAAGAGCTATAGATTTGAATGACACTTTTTATTTTACAATATAATTTACAAAAAAATGTGGAAAAATACCAAGTTGGGGAAAAAAAACAAAACAAAGATGCAATTTCGACAGTGTTTTTTTTTTTTTTGCTTTTATGGCATTCGTGGGTTGGTAGAAATGACCAGGACACATGACGATTACAGCGATATATCAAACTTGTAGAGTTATTTTATTATTATTATTATTATTATTATGTAACCTATACATCTGTACTTAACCCCTTCACCCCGGGCGATTTTTCATTTTCGTCTTTTCCTCCCCTTCTTCCAAGAGCCATAACATTTTTATTTTTCCGTCCATATAGCCATACGAGCGCTTGTTTTTTGCGGGACGAGTTGTACCTGTAGACTGTGAGCCCTCGCGGGCAGGGTCCTCTCTCCTCCTATACCAGTCTGTCTTGTACTGTTAATGATTGTTGTACGTATACCCTCTCTCACTTGTAAAGCGCCATGGAATAAATGGCGCTATAATAATAAATAATAATAATAATACTTTTGAACGTCACCATTCATTCTGCCCCATATTGTACTGGAAAACAGGAAAAAAAAATTACAAATGCAGTAAAACTGCAAATAAAAGTGCAATTCCACCATATTTTTTTTTTTTGGGGGGAGGGGGGGGTTACCATGTTCACTATTTGGTAAAAGTGACCTGGCATTATGATTCTCCAGGTCAGTACAAGTACGCAGAAACCAAACATATCGTTTTTTTTATGGTAAAAAAAATGGTGAAGAAAAAAATCAGAAGTTTGTAAAAAAAAAAAAAAATAATAATTTTGCTTTTGTCGCCACTTTCCGAGACCCGCAGAGTTCTCATTTTCCGAGATCTGGGGCTCAGTCACAGCTTATTTTTTGCGTCTTCAGCTGACTTTGTAATTATACCATTTTTGGGTAGATATGTTTTCATTGCCTGTTATTGCATTTTATTGCAATGTTGCAGGGGCCAAAAAACGTAATTCTGGCGTTTTGATGTTTTTTCTCGCTACGCAGTTTCCCAATCACATTGATTTATTTTATATTTTGATAGATCGGATATTTCTGAACTTGACGATACCAAAAACGTGTGTTTTTTTAAAAAAAATTTTTATTGTTTTATTTTTTTTAATGAGGCAAAAAGGGGTGATTTGAACTTTTGTGGGGCATTTTTCTATAAAAAAAAAATCTGTTTTTACTAGTCCTTTTCAGGGACTTGAAGCTACAATCACCCGATTGCTGTACACAATCAGTGTCAACATTGGTCTAAACAGCAGAAGTCATAATCTACCTGTGGCGCGGGAGAAACATGTGGCTCACAGGCCCGTGATTGTGGCTCACAGCTGTCTTCCAGCTTAGTGCATAAGCACTATGTCTAGCAATCAGCTAAGGTCTCCAGATGGTGACTTTTGCGAGTAGCCCCACATAGAAGAACAGATCTCAATGGGGTAAAGTAGGAACCCCTGGATCTTAGCATACTGAATGGGAGTGATTTCTACGGAAAAATTTTGGCTGTCATTATACCTGTAATGGGGGCTCTGGGTGTCACTACTGTGAGGGGGTGAGAGCTGGATGTGCCTCACGACTTTCTCTCAGAGCTGAATTTGTCTCTTCACACTCTTTCAGACCTGAATGTGGCTCTCAAGGTCAGAAAAGTTGGGGACCGCTGCTGTACGGTATTGTCATATTGTAGAGAGTGGCGTTCTGTAGAGCAGAGGTTCCCAACTCCAGTCCTCAAGGCCCACCAACAGTGCATGTTTTCAGGATTTCCTTAGTATTGCACAGGTGATAATTTAATCACCTGCAAAGGTGCTGAATCCAACACCCATGCAATGCTAAAGAAATCCTGAAAACATGCACTGTTGGTGTGCCTTGAGGACTGGAGTTGGGAACCTCTGCTGTAGAGAGTGAGCAACAAATGGGTAACGTTTCTCCTTGAATCCCAGTCAGAAGCTTCTCATCCAAGTCAGATCTCATACTTTGCACTGATGAGGGGTAATACCCCGAAAGACTGTCTGCAAATTGAAAGTCTGGTTTTGGTTGTTATTCTATCATGTGGCAAGGCTCGTTAAAGGGTCGATATTGACTTTTAGGATTGCTACTTCCAACAGGTAGCACTAGACTTCCAGTCCTCTTCTTTTCTGAATAAGCAATTTGCATGGTGTAGAGGGTGTCACATTGTAGAGAATAATGTGCTGTAGAATGTGACATACTGTAGAGTTTCACACTGTAGAGAGTGATGTTGCATAGAGAGTGATGTACTGTAGAAAGTGACGTACTGTAAGTGTCACATTGTAGTGATGTACTGTAGAGTGTCACACTGTACAGAGTGATGTACTGTAGAGCGTGATGTACTGAAGTGTGTCAAACTGTAGAGTGACGTACTGTAGAGAGTGATGTACTGTACCGTGTCATACTATAGTGTTGTACTGTAGAGTGTCACACTGGAGAGAGTGACATGCTGTACAGTGTCACACTGTAGAGAGTGATGTACCGTAGAGTGTCACACTGTAGAGTGATGTACTGTAGAGTGTGACACTGTAGAGTGATGTACTGTAGAGTGTGACACTGTAGAGTGATGTACTGTAGAGTGTCACACTGTAGAGTGATGTACTGTAGAGTGTGACACTGTAGAGTGATGTACTGTAGAGTGTCACACTGTAGAGTGATGTACTGTAGAGTGTGACACTGTAGAGTGATGTACTGTAGAGCGTGATGTACTGAAGTGTGTCAAACTGTAGAGTGACGTAGTGTAGAGAGTGATGTACTGTTCAGTGTCATACTATAGTGTTGTACTGTAGAGTGTCACACTGGAGAGAGTGATGTACCATAGAGTGTCACACTGTAGAGTGATGTACTGTAGAGTGTGACACTGTAGAGTGATGTACTGTAGAGTGTGACACTGTAGAGAGTGATGTACTGTACAGTGTCACACTGTAGAGCGTGATATACCGTAGAGCTTTACGTACTGTAGTGTCAAACTGTAGAGAGTGATGTACTGTACAGTGTCACACTGTAGAGAGTGATGTACCATAGAGACTGATGTACTGTACAGTGACACATTGTAGAGAGTGACGTACTGTAGAGTGTCACACTGTAGAGAGTGACGTACTGTACAGTGTTACACTGTAGAGTGATCTATTGTAGAGTGTTACACTGTAAAGAGTGACATACTGTACAGTGTCACACTGTAGAGTGATATACCGTAGAGTGTCACACTGTAGAGAGTGGCGTACTGTAGAGAGTGATGTACCATAGAGACTGACGTACTGTAGAGTGTCACACTGTAGAGACTGACGTACCGTAGAGTGTCACACTGTAGAGAGTGGCGTACTGTAGAGAGTGATGTACCATAGAGACTGACGTACTGTAGAGTGTCACACTGTAGAGACTGACGTACCGTAGAGTGTCACACTGTAGAGAGTGGCGTACTGTAGAGAGTGATGTACCGTAGAGACTGACATATTGTAGACTGTCACACTGTAGACAGTGATGTACCGTAGAGCCTGACGTACTGTAGAGTGTTTTCGTATAGAGAGTGTCTTACTATAGTTTCTTGTCTGGCTATACTGACCCATTTCTTACCATAGCCAGCTATAAACCCCCCTTATTTCGATCTTTTCGCGTCCATGTCTGTACCTCTCTCACCAGTAACATTAGGTAATCTGGCAGAGGTCACAGTGACTCGCTCTGATTACACTTCAGTTTTTCGTGTTCTTTCCTGCTGTCCATGGAAACCCATTCTGAAGTGCAGTCATAGGTAACAAGCCCCGTCTGTCATGTATCTGGCCAGTGACCGTACACCTGCCTTCTGCTATATTACATACACACGTCCATGGATACGGTTTGTATACAGAAAAAGAAACTTCAATACACTTAGGGAAGGTCCAAAGAGTCAAAAGAAGAAGCTTTCCCTTGGAGGAGCTTCCTGGCTTCTCGCAGCTCCACAACTGCATTTTATAGGTAGGGATCCCATTCCTGGGCGTATAGCAAATGGAGATGACTTCTGCTATCCGGTTTTCTACGCTGGCCTTGTATACTGTTATAGACGGTCAGTATATTATTACTATTAATAGGCTGCTTTCTAATTTCAGGACCGCCATATGGATGGATCCACAGATTGTGTTTGGCTTTCAGGCAGTGTAGTTAGCTGATTGTGTGGAGATACAGATGACAATCACTAACTAAACTACCATCAAAACCTAACACAAAGAACAGACCCGAAATGACAGACTGCAATCTTACATATACAGTATGGACCTCTACGATGCATAGATATAATTTACCGTTGAATTAGATGTATTTTTGTGCCAGTTTCCCCCTTTACCTCTGCAAGCTCAATGCCAACAACCAATTCTGTGCGGGTGGCCAAACCACAGCAGCGATATTTTCCTATCCAGGGCGGTGTGTGGATTATGACAGCCCGGTTACCAGGCAGTGTAGTTAGATGATTTGAGATATGATCAATCACTAGCTATACAGCCAGGTAAACGGGACGGGACAGCAGCCGCATCTCACCAGACGTCAGAACCACCAGCACAGGAGGACGGAGGTCTGTATACTTTTGTCTACAACGTCATTTTATTGTCTGCTTTTATTTATTGACACCTTTGTTGCACAGGATATAAATAAAACAACAAAGTATCAAGATTTATTTTATGTGTCTATTATATTATTATCTTTCTTTTCTCTACAAACCAAAAATGGTTAATACAAGAAAATGACAGCAGTATGGAGTCCGCAGAACTGTTTATGTAGTATAAATAATAAAATCATGAATATAAGGGGAAAAGGTATGTCTTCTCCTAAAATCCCATTCACACATTCCTGTGAAAAAAAGACTGAAGTTCGGCAGTGTTTTCAATCACTGCGTCAGTTTTTACCATCAGTGTTATATCAGTAATTTTATCATATGCAAAAAAAATTGGAACGCTTCTCCTATCCATTAGGGTAAGTTCAGACAAATGTATTCTCTGTCCAAGTGCTGTCCGTGGAAAAGATATTCGTAAAGGGAACCTGTCACCACTTTTTCGCCCTATAAGCTGCGGCCACCACCACTGGGCTCTTATATACAGCATTCTAACATGTTATATACAGTGTGTCCACCTATATCCTGTCCACCGCCATTAACTTGAAAACGGCCGCAGATATAGGCATAGAAGTGGTGTCTAGGTATGGTAAAGTAGCCATGCGCTACAAAATGAAACCACCTATAGCGCCACCTGGTGGAAAACAACGGAGTTAGCATTTTTATCTTGAAAACGGAACGAGATAGAGAAAAAAAGTGGATTAAAAAATTGTAGGGCATCATCAATTCAATACGAATCGACACCTTGCATACAGAAATGCTATGATATGAAACCCATGACCCCACCAAAACATTGAATGCTGGTCACGCATATGGCGCTCATTTAACTTTGAAGCTCAAAGTGGCCACCGTCAGCTGCAATGCACATCTGGCCTCTGGACAGCATACTGTATCTTGCTGCATGTTGTGCAATATGGTAGGTGACACGTTCGCACAAGCAGCTGTGATACGTCGTCGTAGGTCCTGCAACGTTGGTGGAGGGGTCGCATACACCTGCTGTTTGCTGTGACCTCACAGAAAGAAGTCCAATGGGGTCAGGTCAGGTGAGCGGAGGCCACTCCACACAGCCACCATACCCAATGACTTGTAGGAAGGTCTCCATGAGGTATCACTTCACGTCCGCAGCCTTGTGAGTTTTACACGTTCTAATCATAGCATTTCTCTATGCAAGATGTCAATTCGTATTGAATTGATGATGCCCTACAACTTTGTAATTCATTTTTTTTCTTTATCTCGTTCCGTGTTCGAGATAAAAATGCTAACTCCGTTGTTTTCCACCAGGTGGCGCTATAGGTGGATTCATTGTGTAGCGCATGGTTACTTTACTATACCTAGACACCACTTCTATGCCTATAGCCTTCGTCGTTCTCAAGTTAATGGCGGTGGACAGGATATGGGTGGACACACTGTATAAGAGCCCAGGCAGCTGTGTAGAACATAAAAATCACTTTATAATACTCACCTAAAACAGTTGCTGCGGTGTATTCTAGTCAGATGGGTGTCACCGTTGTCCGGTGCTGGAGCCGCCTCTTTCAGCCATCTTTGTTTTCCTTCTTCTGTAGCCGTGGTGCATGACGTGTCTTCGTCATCCACACTCACCGTCACTGTGGTTCTGAGCAGGCACACTTTGATCTGCCCTAAGAAGGGCAGATCAAAGTATTGTAGTGCGCCTGCGCGGAACCGGCGAGTGTTTTTATGACGTAAGATGCGTCATACACACAGGCTTCAGAAGGAGGACGAAGATGGCTGGAAGAGCCAGCGCCAGCACCAGACAATGGAGACGCCCATACGGCCCAACTCCACTGCAGTGGCTCCATCAGGGAATACGTCCGAAATCTCGCCCCTCTTCCCCCAAAACATGTTTTGGACGTATGCGCCGACAGGGCCATTGAGTATAATGGAGCAGACGGAGCAAGCGTATGCTCTGTCTTGCACCATTTTCGGGTGTATACGCTTTTTACAGGCGGACACCCGAACGTAGTCTGCTACGTCTGGGCATCCGCCTGCAGAAAGAGTATAGATCCGAAAATGGTGCAAAACAGAGCATAAGCTTGCTCTGTCTGCTCCATTATACTCAATGGCCTTGTCGGCGCATACATCCGAAACATGTTTTTTTTTGGGGGGGGGGGGGGGGCGGGATTTCGGACATATGCCCCGACGGAGCCACTGAAATGCAATGTGAAAGGGGCCAAACTGTTTTTTTATGTTCTACACAGAGGCCTGGGCTCTTATAGTGTGTTATAATGCTGTATATAAGAGCCCACTGGTGGTGGCCGCAGCTTATAGGCCAAAAAAGTGATGGTAGGTTCCCCTTAAAGATTGCGAAGCCTCATACTCCAGCGAGCCCTTCATTTAAATTGGGGTGTACAATGTCAGCCTTATGAATTGGCCCCTATAGGTGAAGAATAAATTGGATCATCGGTTTACATTAAATTTTTATGGATACATTGAAATTATTATCATTGGAAGTTATATTGGGGCCTGTAAATTTTATTGACATATATAACAAATGGTATACGGTTGTAAAAAAAAAAAAAAAGAAGAATATATGCTGTGCATACGGATGAAAAATTGAGGTTTTTCTTGATGAATAGCTGACGATTTTTTTATTCACTCGTTTGAACTAATAATGGACAACACTCAGATTTCACACAGATGTGCTGTCGACGATTTTCATAGACCCATAGGTGATATTGATCCATGAGTTTGTTACATGGCTTTTTTGTGCACAATCTGAACAGCACCATTAGCTATAGTGAGCATGTATTGCATCTGCAGAAAATACAGATAAGAAATGTACGTGAAAAACGATAGTCTTAATAGGCTGAATGTATTTTCAGTCTGTGTGTAGCCCAAGTGCACAATGAATCGCAGATACACAGCTCGCTGATCAATGTGCGTCCACGTGTCAGTGCTCAAAAGCAATTTTTCCTGCATATACTCGTTTCATCCATTTTTGCAGTTAGTGATGGTGCACTTTCAAAGCCACGTAGCTTGACGATGCTGAAGTTGGTTTCTTATTCGTCCACTTTCTTATTCGGGGCTGAAGTTGGTTTCTTATTCGTCAGTTTCTTATTCGGCAATTTAGTTTTTTCAGTTTTTTATGCATTTAACAACAAAAATAACACATCACAATAATAAAATACAATGCACTGATGTGCCCTAATATACATACACTCAAAATCAGCTGCAAAAATTATAAAACTGGCAAAAAAATGGGCATCAAAGTGGGCACCAAAGTATGTTAGTGAAAGGGTTAAATGGCTTTGGGCCACTGATCTAACACCAGAATTGCATATCTAGTGATGCCTCTAATCAAACTGAAGTGACTCCAGCCTGGCCCAAAGAGGTTCTGGGCATCAGAACTGGCATCAAAGTGGGCACACAGCCAATTTTCACAGATTTGAATAAGTAACTGGTGTTTTTGAGGGGTTAAATGGCTTTAAGCCACTGATCTCACACCACATTTACATACCTAGTGATGCCACACATCAAATTCAGATCACTTCAACCTGGCCCAAACAGGTTCTGGGCATCAGAACTGGCATCAAAGTGGGCAAAACCCCAGTTTTCACAGATTTGAAAAAGTAACTGGTGTTTTTGAGGGGTTAAATGGCTTTGGGCCACTGATCTCACACCACATTTACATACCTAGTGATGCCAAACATCAAATTCAGATTACTCCAGCCTGGCCCAAACAGGTTATGGGCATCAGAACTGGCATCAAAGTGGGCACACAGCCAATTTTCACAGATTTGAATAAGTAACTGGTGTTTTTGAGGGGTTAAATGGCTTTGGGCCACTGATCTCACACCACATTTACATACCTAGTGATGCCAAACATCAAATTCAGATCACTCCAGCCTGGCCCAAACAGGTTCTGGGCATCAGAACTGGCATCAAAGTGGGCACACAGCCAATTTTCACAGATTTGAATAAGTAACTGGTGTTTTTGAGGGGTTAAATGGCTTTGGGCCACTGATCTCACACTACATTTACATACCTAGTGATGCCCCACATCAAATTCAGATCACTCCAGTCTGGCCCAAACAGGGTCTGGGCATCAGAACTGGCATCAAAGTGGGCAAAACCCCAGTTTTAAAGATTTGAATAAGTAACTGGTGTTTTTGATGGGTTAAATGGCTTTGGGCCACTGATCTCACACCACATTTACATACCTAGTGATGCCACAAATCAAATTCAGATCACCTCAGCCTGGCCCAAACAGGTTCTGGGCATCAGAACTGGCATCAAAGTGGGCAAAACCCCAGTTTCCACAGATTTGAATAAGTAACTGGTGTTTTTGAGGTGTTAAATGGCTTTGGGCCACTGATCTCACACCACATTTACATACCTAGTGATGCCAAACATCAAATTCAGATCACTCCAGCCTGGCCCAAACAGGTTATGGGCATCAGAACTGGCATCAAAGTGGGCACACAGCCAATTTTCACAGATTTGAATAAGTAACTGGTGTTTTTGAGGGGTTAAATGGCTTTGGGCCACTGATCTCACACCACATTTACATACCTAGTGATGCCACACATCAAATTCAGATCCCTCCAGCCTGGCCCAAACAGGTTCTGGGCATCAGAACTGGCATCAAAGTGGGCAAAACCCCAGTTTTACAGATTTGAATAAGTAACTGGTGTTTTTGAGGGGTTAAATGGCTTTGGGCCACTGATCTCACACCACATTTACATACCTAGTGATGCCAAACATCAAATTCAGATCACTCCAGCCTGGCCCAAACAGGTTCTGGGCATCAGAACTGGCATCAAAGTGGGCACACAGCCAATTTTCACAGATTTGAATAAGTAACTGGTGTTTTTGAGGGGTTAAATGGCTTTGGGCCACTGATCTCACACCACACTTACATACCTAGTGATGCCACACATCAAATTCAGATCACTCCAGCCTGGCCCAAACAGGTTCTGGGCATCAGAAATGGCATCAAAATGGGCAAAACCCCAGTTTTACAGATTTGAATAAGTAACTGGTGTTTTTGAGGGGTTAAATGGCTTTGGGCCACTGATCTCACACTACATTTACATACATAGTGATGCCTCACATCAAATTCGGATCACTCCAGCCTGGCCCAAACAGGTTCTGGGCATCAGAACTGGCATCAAAGTGGGCAAAACCCCAGTTTTCACAGATTTGAATAAGTAACTGGTGTTTTTGAGGGGTTAAATGGCTTTGGGCCACTGATCTCACACCACACTTACATACCTAGTGATGCCACACATCAAATTCAGATCACTCCAGCCTGGCCTAAACTGGTTCTGGGTATCAGAACTGGCATCAAAGTGGGCACACAGCCAATTTTCACAGATTTGAATAAGTAACTGGTGTTTTTGAGGGGTTAAATGGCTTTGGGCCACTGATCTCACACTAAATTTACATACATAGTGATGCCTCACATCAAATTCTGATCACTCCAGCCTGGCCCAAACAGGTTCTGGGCATCAGAACTGGCATCAAAGTGGGCAAAACCCCAGTTTTCACAGATTTGAATAAGTAACTGGTGTTTTTGAGGGGTTAAATGGCTTTGGGCCACTGATCTCACACCACATTTACATACCTAGTGATGCCACACATCAAATTCAGATCACTCCAGCCTGGCCCAAACAGGTTCTGGGCATCAGAACTGGCATCAAAGTAGGCAAAACACAAGTTTTCACAGATTTGAATAAGTAACTGGTGTTTTTGAGAGGTTAAATGGCTTTGGGACACTGATCTCACACCACATTTACATACCTAGTGATGCCAAACATCAAATTCAGATCCCTCCAGCCTGGCCCAAACAGGTTCTGGGCATCAGAACTGGCATCAAAGTAGGCAAAAACCCAGTTTTCACAGATTTGAATAAGTAACTGGTGTTTTTGAGGGGTTAAATGGCTTTGGGCCACTGATCTCACACCACATTTACATACCTAGTGATGCCACACATCAAATTCAGATCACTCCAGCCTGGCCCAAACAGGTTCTGGGCATCAGAACTGGCATCAAAGTAGGCAAAAACCCAGTTTTCACAGATTTGAATAAGTAACTGGTGTTTTTGAGGGGTTAAATGGCTTTGGGCCACTGATCTCACACCATATTTACATACCTAGTGATGCCACACATCAAATTCAGATCACTCCAGCCTGGCCCAAAGGGTTTCTGGGCATCAGAACTGGCATCAAAGTGGGCACACAGCCAATTTTCACAGATTTGAATAAGTAACTGGTGTTTTTGAGGGGTTAAATGGCTTTGGGCCACTGATTTCACACCACATTTACATACCTAGTGATGCCAAACATAAAATTCAGATCACTCCAGCCTGGCCCAAACAGGTTCGGGGCATCAGAACTGGCATCACAGTGGGCAAAACCCCAGTTTTCACAGATTTGAATAAGTAACTGGTGTTTTTGAGGGGTTAAATGGCTTTGGGCCACTGATCTCACACCACATTTACATACCTAGTGATGCCATACATCAAATTCAGATCACTCCAGCCTGGCCCAAACAGGTTCTGGGCATCAGAACTGGCATCAAAGTAGGCAAAACACAAGTTTTCACAGATTTGAATAAGTAACTGGTGTTTTTGAGAGGTTAAATGGCTTTGGGACACTGATCTCACACCACATTTACATACCTAGTGATGCCAAACATCAAATTCAGATCCCTCCAGCCTGGCCCAAACAGGTTCTGGGCATCAGAACTGGCATCAAAGTAGGCAAAAACCCAGTTTTCACAGATTTGAATAAGTAACTGGTGTTTTTGAGGGGTTAAATGGCTTTGGGCCACTGATCTCACACCATATTTACATACCTAGTGATGCCACACATCAAATTCAGATTACTCCAGCCTGGCCCAAAGGGGTTCTGGGCATCAGAACTGGCATCAAAGTGGGCACACAGCCAATTTTCACAGATTTGAATAAGTAACTGGTGTTTTTGAGGGGTTAAATGGCTTTGGGCCACTGATTTCACACCACATTTACATACCTAGTGATGCCAAACATAAAATTCAGATCACTCCAGCCTGGCCCAAACAGGTTCGGGGCATCAGAACTGGCATCACAGTGGGCAAAACCCCAGTTTTCACAGATTTGAATAAGTAACTGGTGTTTTTGAGGGGTTAAATGGCTTTGGGCCACTGATCTCACACCACATTTACATACCTAGTGATGCCACACATCAAATTCAGATCACTCCAGCCTGTTTGGGCCAGGCTGGAGTGATCTGAATTTGATCTGTGTCATCAGTAGGTATGTAAATGTGGTGTGAGATCAGTGGCCCAAAGCCATTTAACCCCTCAAAAACACCAGTTACATATTCAAATCTGTGAAAATTGGCTGTGTGCCCACTTTGATGCCAGTTCTGATGCCCAGAACCTGTTTGGGCCAGGCTGGAGTGATCTGAGTTTGATGTGTGGCATCACTAGGTATGTAAATGTGGTGTGAGATCAGTGGCCCAAAGCCATTTAACCCCTCAAAAACACCAGTTACATATTCAAATCTGTGAAAATTGGCTGTGTGCCCACTTTGATGCCAGTTCTGATGCCCAGAACCTGTTTGGGCCAGGCTGGAGTGATCTGAATTTGATGTTTGGCATCACTAGGTATGTAAATGTGGTGTGAGATCAGTGGCCCAAAGCCATTTAACCCCTCAAAAACACCAGTTACTTATTCAAATCTGTGAAAACTGGGGTTTTGCCCACTTTGATGCCAGTTCTGATGCCCAGAACCTGTTTGGGCCAGGCTGGAGTGATCTGAATTTGATTTGTGGCATCACTAGGTATGTAAATGTTTTGTGAGATCAGTGGCCCAAAGCCATTTAACCCCTCAAAAACACCAGTTACTTATTCAAATCTGTGAAAATTGGCTGTGTGCCCACTTTGATGCCAGTTCTGATGCCCAGAACTTCTTTGGGCCAGGCTGGAGTGATCTGAATTTGATGTTTGGCATCACTAGGTATGTAAATGTGGTGTGAGATCAGTGGCCCAAAGCCATTTAACCCCTCAAAAACACCAGTTACATATTCAAATCTGTGAAAATTAGCTGTGTGCCCACTTTGATGCCAGTTCTGATGCCCAGAACCTGTTTGGGCCAGGCTGGAGTGATCTGAATTTGATGTTTGGCATCACTAGGTATGTAAATGTGGTGTGAGATCAGTGGCCCAAAGCCATTTAACCCCTCAAAAACACCAGTTACTTATTCAAATCTGTGAAAACTGGGGTTTTGCCCACTTTGATGCCAGTTCTGATGCCCAGAACCTGTTTGGGCCAGGCTGGAGTGATCTGAATTTGATTTGTGGCATCACTAGGTATGTAAATGTTTTGTGAGATCAGTGGCCCAAAGCCATTTAACCCCTCAAAAACACCAGTTACTTATTCAAATCTGTGAAAATTGGCTGTGTGCCCACTTTGATGCCAGTTCTGATGCCCAGAACTTCTTTGGGCCAGGCTGGAGTGATCTGAATTTGATGTTTGGCATCACTAGGTATGTAAATGCGGTGTGAGATCAGTGGCCCAAAGCCATTTAACCCCTCAAAAACACCAGTTACATATTCAAATCTGTGAAAATTGGCTGTGTGCCCACTTTGATGCCAGTTCTGATGCCCAGAACCTGTTTGGGCCAGGCTGGAGTGATCTGAATTTGATGTTTGGCATCACTAGGTATGTAAATGTGGTGTGAGATCAGTGGCCCAAAGCCATTTAACCCCTCAAAAACACCAGTTACTTATTCAAATCTGTGAAAACTGGGGTTTTGCCCACTTTGATGCCAGTTCTGATGCCCAGAACCTGTTTGGGCCAGGCTGGAGTGATCTGAATTTGATTTGTGGCATCACTAGGTATGTAAATGTGGTGTGAGATCAGTGGCCCAAAGCCATTTAACCCCTCAAAAACACCAGTTACTTATTCAAATCTGTGAAAACTGGGGTTTTGCCCACTTTGATGCCAGTTCTGATGCCCAGAACCTGTTTGGGCCAGGCTGGAGTGATCTGAATTTGATTTGTGGCATCACTAGGTATGTAAATGTTTTGTGAGATCAGTGGCCCAAAGCCATTTAACCCCTCAAAAACACCAGTTACTTATTCAAATCTGTGAAAATTGGCTGTGTGCCCACTTTGATGCCAGTTCTGATGCCCAGAACTTCTTTGGGCCAGGCTGGAGTGATCTGAATTTGATGTTTGGCATCACTAGGTATGTAAATGTGGTGTGAGATCAGTGGCCCAAAGCCATTTAACCCCTCAAAAACACCAGTTACATATTCAAATCTGTGAAAATTAGCTGTGTGCCCACTTTGATGCCAGTTCTGATGCCCAGAACCTGTTTGGGCCAGGCTGGAGTGATCTGAATTTGATGTTTGGCATCACTAGGTATGTAAATGTGGTGTGAGATCAGTGGCCCAAAGCCATTTAACCCCTCAAAAACACCAGTTACTTATTCAAATCTGTGAAAACTGGGGTTTTGCCCACTTTGATGCCAGTTCTGATGCCCAGAACCTGTTTGGGCCAGGCTGGAGTGATCTGAATTTGATTTGTGGCATCACTAGGTATGTAAATGTGGTGTGAGATCAGTGGCCCAAAGCCATTTAACCCCTCAAAAACACCAGTTACATATTCAAATCTGTGAAAATTGGCTGTGTGCCCACTTTGATGCCAGTTCTGATGCCCAGAACTTCTTTGGGCCAGGCTGGAGTGATCTGAATTTGATGTTTGGCATCACTAGGTATGTAAATGTGGTGTGAGATCAGTGGCCCAAAGCCATTTAACCCCTCAAAAACACCAGTTACATATTCAAATCTGTGAAAATTGGCTGTGTGCCCACTTTGATGCCAGTTCTGATGCCCAGAACCTGTTTGGGCCAGGCTGGAGTGATCTGAATTTGATGTTTGGCATCACTAGGTATGTAAATGTGGTGTGAGATCAGTGGCCCAAAGCCATTTAACCCCTCAAAAACACCAGTTACTTATTCAAATCTGTGAAAACTGGGGTTTTGCCCACTTTGATGCCAGTTCTGATGCCCAGAACCTGTTTGGGCCAGGCTGGAGTGATCTGAATTTGATTTGTGGCATCACTAGGTATGTAAATGTTTTGTGAGATCAGTGGCCCAAAGCCATTTAACCCCTCAAAAACACCAGTTACTTATTCAAATCTTTGAAAACTGGGGTTTTGCCCACTTTGATGCCAGTTCTGATGCCCAGAACCTGTTTGGGCCAGGCTGGAGTGATCTGAATTTGATTTGTGGCATCACTAGGTATGTAAATGTTTTGAGAGATCAGTGGCCCAAAGCCATTTAACCCCTCAAAAACACCAGTTACTTATTCAAATCTGTGAAAACTGGGGTTTTGCCCACTTTGATGCCAGTTCTGATGCCCAGAACCTGTTTGGGCCAGGCTGGAGTGATCTGAATTTGATTTGTGGCATCACTAGGTATGTAAATGTTTTGTGAGATCAGTGGCCCAAAGCCATTTAACCCCTCAAAAACACCAGTTACTTATTCAAATCTTTGAAAACTGGGGTTTTGCCCACTTTGATGCCAGTTCTGATGCCCAGAACCTGTTTGGGCCAGGCTGGAGTGATCTGAATTTGATTTGTGGCATCACTAGGTATGTAAATGTTTTGAGAGATCAGTGGCCCAAAGCCATTTAACCCCTCAAAAACACCAGTTACTTATTCAAATCTGTGAAAACTGGGGTTTTGCCCACTTTGATGCCAGTTCTGATGCCCAGAACCTGTTTGGGCCAGGCTGGAGTGATCTGAATTTGATTTGTGGCATCACTAGGTATGTAAATGTTTTGTGAGATCAGTGGCCCAAAGCCATTTAACCCCTCAAAAACACCAGTTACTTATTCAAATCTTTGAAAACTGGGGTTTTGCCCACTTTGATGCCAGTTCTGATGCCCAGAACCTGTTTGGGCCAGGCTGGAGTGATCTGAATTTGATTTGTGGCATCACTAGGTATGTAAATGTTTTGAGAGATCAGTGGCCCAAAGCCATTTAACCCCTCAAAAACACCAGTTACTTATTCAAATCTGTGAAAACTGGGGTTTTGCCCACTTTGATGCCAGTTCTGATGCCCAGAACCTGTTTGGGCCAGGCTGGAGTGATCTGAATTTGATTTGTGGCATCACTAGGTATGTAAATGTTTTGTGAGATCAGTGGCCCAAAGCCATTTAACCCCTCAAAAACACCAGTTACTTAATCAAATCTGTGAAAATTGGCTGTGTGCCCACTTTGATGCCAGTTCTGATGCCCAGAACTTCTTTGGGCCAGGCTGGAGTGATCTGAATTTGATGTTTGGCATCACTAGGTATGTAAATGTGGTGTGAGATCAGTGGCCCAAAGCCATTTAACCCCTCAAAAACATCAGTTACTTATTCAAATCTGTGAAAACTAAGGTTTTGCCCACTTTGATGCCAGCTCTGATGCCCAGAACCTGTTTGACCCAGGCTGGAGTGATCTGAATTTGATGTGTGGCATCACTAGGTATGTAAATGTGGTGTGAGATCAGTGGCCCAAAGCCATTTAACCCATCAAAAACACCAGTTACTTATTCAAATCTGTGAAAACTGGGGTTTTGCCCACTTTGATGCCAGCTCTGATGCCCAGAACCTGTTTGACCCAGGCTGGAGTGATCTGAATTTGATGTGTGGCATCACTAGGTATGTAAATGTAGTGTGAGATCAGTAGCCCAAAGCCATTTAACCCATCAAAAACACCAGTTACTTATTCAAATCTGTGAAAACTGGGGTTTTGCCCACTTTGATGCCAGTTCTGATGCCCAGAACCTGTTTGGGCCAGGCTGGAGTGATCTGAATTTGATGTGTGGCATCACTAGGTATGTAAATGTGGTGTGAGATCAGTGGCCCAAAGCGATTTAACCCCTCAAAAACACCAGTTACTTATTCAAATCTGTGAAAATTGGCTGTGTGCCCACTTTGATGCCAGTTCTGATGCCCAGAACCTGTTTGGGCCGGGCTGGAGTCACTTCAGTTTGATTAGAGGCATCACTAGATATGCAATTCTGGTGTTAGATCAGTGGCCCAAAGCCATTTAACCCTTTCACTAACATACTTTGGTGCCCACTTTGATGCCTATTTTTTTGCCAGTTTTATAATTTTTGCAGCTGATTTTGAGTGTATGTATATTAGGGCACATCAGTGCATTGTATTTTATTATTCTCATGTGTTGTTTTTGTTGTTAAATGCATAAAAAACTGAAAAAACTAAATTGCCGAATAAGAAACCAACTTCAGCCCCGAATAAGAAAGTGGACGAATAAGAAACCAACTTCAGCATCGTCGTAGCTTGTAGACCTGGCCATGGTGCAAATATGCACAAAGGCACAGTCCTGTACTAAGGCCAGTTACACATGAGCACTGCCATTCTCTGACCTTTGCTAATCGTGTCCACATGCCTGTCCACATTGTGGGTGGATTCAGAAGCTTCCTGTCCTAAAACAAGCTCTGTCACATCTGTAAAATCCAGTGTGTGCTATGTTTTCTCCACATGATGCTTAGGTCCTTATGGAGAATTTCTAAGGCCGGAGTCACACTTGCGATTGAAAAATCGGTCCGATTCTCATGCCTGATAGTAGGACGAGCTCTGTCTGAGTGTTGATCCGTGTGCAATGCAATTGCAATGCGAGTCTGTGAATTTTCTCATGATAGTAATACGTGAGCAATCCATCTCAATCTGTATGTGATCCGTTTTTTTTCTCTGCAGCTATTAGTCATTACAGTCCTGTAATGGAGCATTTACAGTGTTCTCCGCTACATGGTAGAATTGTATTTAGAAAAATGGATGTCACTAGGATGGTCCGTGTGTCCTCCGTATGACATCCGTTTTTTTTCTTGCACCCATAGACTTGAATTGTAGAGACTCGCACAAGAAACTCGAGAAATCGCAGCATGCTGAGATTTTTTCCTCAGTCCGATTTCAGCTGAGAAAAAAAAGCAGATGGCAGCTGCCTCATTGATTAACATTGGTTCAAGTGCAATGCGAGATTTTCTCACATTGCACTCGTGCGAGTCAATTGCAAGTGTGATGCCAGCCTAACATACAGTCACACTGGTGCATGTCCTGTACATTGCACACATTGACCGCAGTCAAAGGGGTACTTTGCACACTACGATATCGCAAGCCGATGCTGCGATGCCGAGCGCGATAGTCCCCGCCCCCGTCGCAGCTGCGATATCATTGTGATAGCTGGCGTAGCGAACATTATCGCTATGGCTGCTTCACATGCACTCACCTGCCGTGCGACGTCGCTCTGGCCGGCGAACCGCCTCCTTATTAAGGGGGCGGGTCGTGTGGCGTCACTGCGACGGCGGCCAATAAGAATGGAGGGGCGGAGATGAGTGGGATGTAAACATCCCGCCCACCACCTTCCTTCCGCATAGCCGACGGGAGCCGCGGTGACGCAGGTAGGAGATGTTCCTCGCTCCTGTGACTTCACACACAGCGATGTGTGCTGCCGCAGGTGCGAGGAACAACATCGGACCGTCGCGTCAGCGTAATTATGGAATTCACCGACGCTGCACCGATGATACGATTACGACGCTTTTGCGCTCGTTAATCATATCATCTAGGATTTACACACTACGATGTCGAGAGCGACGCAGGAAGTGCGTCACTTTCTACATGACCCCACCGACATCGCACCTGCGATGTCGTAGTGTGCAAAGTACCCCTAAGCCCAGCATAAGGCATTATTCACATGTCCATTGAAATATGGGTTGAGTATAGACCACGATGTACAGACCGATTCCGTGTCTCCTGACCCGAGCCTACGGTCTCATAGGCAGGGACAGACATATGGTGCCAAAAGTAAGGGAGCCACTACCACCTCTAGCAGGTGGAATTGTCCATTTCAATGAATTAATGGAGTGGAAATGGCCCAAATACTGTTGCACAGGGGCCTCTTCTGTCTGTGTCCCCAGTGCTCATAGGCATGCATGAGGCTGCTGAGTTCAGGAATGCACGTCATGGTCCGTACCTAGACCGTGCTTCTGAATTTGTGCCTGAGCTAAAATGAGACCAATGGGCCACATCTGTTGTATGCTGAAGTACTTTACAAAAAAATCACAGTACAAAAAAAAAGATCAAAGTGATGAGCTAAAACACAACCTCACCCATCACTGTGCACAACCATCACAGACCTCGGCAATCGACTGCAAAAAATATCCAGCGGGTGCCTTCATAGAGGTGTGCAAGGCCTTACTGGCTCCATAAGGCTCCTGTTTCTTACATCATGTAAATTCTATTTATATTAATTTAAAAAAAAAAAAAAAAAACACATAAACAAGACAAAAACTAATTGCAAACATTTCACTATGGATTGTCTGTATGCATAAGACAAATGACACTGTGGAACCTCCAGGACCCATGTCACCAGCCATGTGGGAACTTCAAACCAGAGCACAAGGGGCGAAGAAAACCGGCTGCTTATAGGGTTACAATAGGATAAAAAGTTGCACACCAGTCACAATGTATATGGGAATAATGAAAAGCAGAACTGCTATGGGAATACTAGACTGAAAAATGCAATGCACTATCTGAAAAAAGTGAAAAATATGAAAATGGAATATGCATAACTGCTATGAATAATAGGAATATAAGAGATGTTAGCCATTGTATTGATCAATGCAAAGGAGCCCCGGCGTATAGGTTACAGCCAGAAGTTCAATGGCAGCTGCAGTAAACTGAGGAATATGAAGGTTAGGCTGGCTTCCCAGCACAGTTCTAGATTCTAGCCATGCATCTACCTATCTATACATCAGATTTATTGGACAGAGCTGCACATAGCGGGCATTAGGATACTATATAGCAAGTGCTTATTATTATGCCGATACTGTGAGGTACAAGACCGGATAACATTCAGCATCTACTGAAGACTTTACTACAGGACGTAAGTGGAAACTTGTGATTTACAAGGATATGGGCTGACAGTGAGTGATGTGCTGGAACTAAGGGGACAGAGCTGAGGGGACGGACCTGAGGGGACAGAGCTGAGGGGCTGGAACTGAGGGGACGGACCTGAGGGAACAAAGCTGAGGGGCTGGAACTGAGGGGACGGACCTGAGGGGACAGAGCTGAGGGGCTGGAACTGAGGGGACGGACCTGAGGGGACAGAGCTGAGGGGCTGGAACTGAGGGGACGGACCTGAGGGGACAAAACTGAGGGGCTGGAACTGAGGTACTG
The DNA here is from genome assembly GCF_048569485.1 of Anomaloglossus baeobatrachus. Lineage (NCBI taxonomy): Eukaryota > Metazoa > Chordata > Amphibia > Anura > Aromobatidae > Anomaloglossus > Anomaloglossus baeobatrachus. Next base: position 177,200,183 of record NC_134363.1, on the reverse strand, counting down.
TAGCTGAGGGGCTGGAACTGAGGGGACAGAGCTGAGGGGCTGGAACTGAGGGGACAAAGCTGAGGGGCTGGAACTGAGGGGACAAAGCTGAGGGGCTGGAACTGAGGTACTGTAGCTGAGGGGCTGGAACTGAGGGGACAGAGCTGAGGGGCTGGAACTGAGGGGACAAAGCTGAGGGGCTGGAACTGAGGTACTGGGGCTGAGGGGAGGGGACAGACCTGAGGGCCTGGAGCTGAGGGGACAGAGCTGAGGGACTGGAGCTGAGGGGACAGAGCTGAGGGGCTGGAGCTGAGGGGACAGACCCAAGGGGACAGAGCTGAGGGGGCAGACCTGAAGGGCTAGAGCTGAGGGGCTGGAGCTGAGGGAACGGACCTGAGGGGCTGGAGCTGAGGGGACAGAGCTGAGGGGCTGGAGCTGAGGGAACGGACCTGAGGGGCTGGAGCTGAGGGGACAGAGCTGAGGGAACGGTCCTGAGGGGACAGAGCTGAGGGGCTGGAACTGAGGGGGACAGAGCTGAGGGGCTGGAGCTGAGGGGACAGAGCTGAGGGGGCAGAGCTGAGGGAACGGACCTGAGGGGACAGAGCTGAGGGAACGGACCTGAGGGGACAGAGCTGAGGGGCTGGAACTGAGGGGGACAGAGCTGAGGGGCTGGAGCTGAGGGGACAGAGCTGAGGGAACGGACCTGAGGGGACAGAGCTGAGGGGACAGAGCTGAGGGGACAGAACTGAGGGGCTGGAGCTGAGGGGGCAGAGCTGAGGGGGCAGAGCTGAGGGAGCAGAGCTGAGGGGCTGTAGCTGAGGGGACAGAGCTGAGGGAACGGACCTGAGGGGACAGAGCTGAGGGGCTGGAACTGAGGGGACGGACCTGAGGGGACAGAGCTGAGGGGCTGGAACTGAGGGGACGGACCTGAGGGGACAAAACTGAGGGGCTGGAACTGAGGTACTGTAGCTGAGGGGCTGGAACTGAGGGGACAGAGCTGAGGGGCTGGAACTGAGGGGACAAAGCTGAGGGGCTGGAACTGAGGGGACAAAGCTGAGGGGCTGGAACTGAGGTACTGTAGCTGAGGGGCTGGAACTGAGGGGACAGAGCTGAGGGGCTGGAACTGAGGGGACAAAGCTGAGGGGCTGGAACTGAGGTACTGGGGCTGAGGGGAGGGGACAGACCTGAGGGCCTGGAGCTGAGGGGACAGAGCTGAGGGACTGGAGCTGAGGGGACAGAGCTGAGGGGCTGGAGCTGAGGGGACAGACCCAAGGGGACAGAGCTGAGGGGGCAGACCTGAAGGGCTAGAGCTGAGGGGCTGGAGCTGAGGGAACGGACCTGAGGGGCTGGAGCTGAGGGGACAGAGCTGAGGGGCTGGAGCTGAGGGAACGGACCTGAGGGGCTGGAGCTGAGGGGACAGAGCTGAGGGAACGGTCCTGAGGGGACAGAGCTGAGGGGCTGGAACTGAGGGGGACAGAGCTGAGGGGCTGGAGCTGAGGGGACAGAGCTGAGGGGGCAGAGCTGAGGGAACGGACCTGAGGGGACAGAGCTGAGGGAACGGACCTGAGGGGACAGAGCTGAGGGGCTGGAACTGAGGGGGACAGAGCTGAGGGGCTGGAGCTGAGGGGACAGAGCTGAGGGAACGGACCTGAGGGGACAGAGCTGAGGGGACAGAGCTGAGGGGACAGAACTGAGGGGCTGGAGCTGAGGGGACAGAGCTGAGGGGACAGAGCTGAGGGGACAGAGCTGAGGGGACAGAATTGAGGGGCTGGAACTGAGGGGACAGAGCTGAGGGGCTGGAACTGAGGGGACAGAGCTGAGGGGACAGAACTGAGGGGACAGAACTGAGGGGACAGAACTGAGGGGACAGAACTGAGGGGACAGAGCTGAGGGAACGGACCTGAGGGAACGGACCTGAGGGGACAGAGCTGAGGGAATGGACCTGAGGGGTTTGAGGGGCTGGAGCTGAGGGGACGGACCTCAGGAGACAGAGCTGAGGGGACGGAGCTGAGGGGACGGAGCTGAAGGGACGGAGCTGAGTGGACGGTGCTGAAAGGATGGAGAATAGGGGACAGAGCAGAGTGGATGGACGGAGCTGAGGGGACGGAGCTGAGGGGACGGAGCTGAGGGGACGGAGCTGAGGGGACAGAGCTGAGGGGCTGGAGCTGAGGGGACAGAGCTGAGGGAACGGACCTGAGGGAACGGACCTGAGGGGACAGAGCTGAGGGGGCAGAGCTGAGGGGACAGAGCTGAGGGGGCAGAGCTGAGGGGGCAGAGCTGAGGGGGCAGAGCTGAGGGAGCAGAGCTGAGGGGCTGTAGCTGAGGGGACAGAGCTGAGGGAACGGACCTGAGGGGACAGAGCTGAGGGGACAGAGCTGAGGGGACAGAGCTGAGGGGACAGAACTGAGGGGACAGAACTGAGGGGACAGAGCTGAGGGGACAGAGCTGAGGGGACAGAGCTGAGGGGACAGAACTGAGGGGACAGAGCTGAGGGGACGGTGCTGAAAGGATGGAGAATAGGGGACAGAGCAGAGTGGATGGACAGTGCTGAGGGGACAGTGCTGAGGGGATGGAGCTGAGGGGACGGAGCTGAAAGGATGGAGAATAGGGGACAGAGCAGAGTGGATGGACAGTGCTGAGGGGACAGTGCTGAGGGGACGGAGCTTAGAGGCTGGAGCTGAGGGGACGGAGCTTAGAGGCTGGAGCTGAGGGGACAGAGCTGAGGGGACAGAGCTGAGGGGTCGGAGCTGAGGGGACAGAACTGAGGGGACAGAACTGAGGGGACAGAACTGAGGGGACGGAGCTGAGGGGACGGTGCTGAAAGGATGGAGAATAGGGGACAGAGCAGAGTGGATGGACAGTGCTGAGGGGACAGAGCTGAGGGGACGGAGCTGAGGGGACAGAGCTGAGGGGACGGAGCTGAGGGGACGGAGCTTAGAGGCTGGAGCTGAGGGGACAGAGCTGAGGGGACAGAGCTGAGGGGACAGAGGTGAGGGGACAGAGCTGAGGGGACAGAGCTGAGGGGACGGAGCTTAGAGGCTGGAGCTGAGGGATGTTGGTTCCCCATCCTCCTACTCAATATATCATTGTGAATGCTGAGCAGCCCGCCCCCAGAGAACCCATATCCCCACCCCCACCACCACCACCACCACCACCATCACCATCTCCCTACCCCACCCCACCCCACCCCACCCCACCCCACCCCACCCCACCCCACCCTCACGCGGAATCTCCCACCCCCGCTCAGTAGCCTCCCCTCATACAGGTATCCGCCTGCCAGCAGCACAGGCTCAGTGTGGAGTCCCCGCAGCCCTCACCTCCTCCCCAGACCCCCTCCTGCCATTCTTTTATCACGACGAGACCTTCTCTACCTTCTGCAACAGCACAAACCCTTACTGCGCCTGCGCCACTTGTCTCCGTGATCCGGAGAATTCCGCACTGCGCCTGCGCCGCTTCTCGTCTCTATGGTGACACGCATTGGTGCGGACACGCGCTGTCATGGCCGGCACGGAGTACTCCGATTTTGGCGACTACACGGTGTTCACCGGCTCCACCGACCACGACGTGATGTGCAGTAAGATCTTCTGGAACTCGGTCACCCTGCAGCCGCCGCTGGAGTCCAGCCTGGTGTCCGGGGACGTGGAGCAGAGGCGGCGGGAGGGCGGGCAGAGTGAGTGACCACAGGTGCGACCGGACCGAGCGTGCGGATCAGATCCGAGGAGTGGAGATCGGCGCAGAATCTGTGTCACCACTGACAGGAGGGAAGAGTAGTTGTCCCGACCGGACTATAATCCACAGGGGTAACTGCCCCCCTGTATGTGACAGCCCCCCCTGTACATGACTCTGGGGGTGACAGCCCCCCTGTACATGGCTCTGGGGGTGACAGCCCCCCTGTACATGACTCTGGGGGTGACAGCCCCCCTGTTCATGACTCTGGGGGTGACGGCCCCCCTGTACATGACTCTGGGGGTGACGGCCCCCTGTACATGACTCTGGGGGTGACGGCCCCCCTGTACATGACTCTGGGGGTGACGGCCCCCCTGTACATGACTCTGGGGGTGACGGCCCCCCTGTACATGACTCTGGGGGTGACGGCCCCCCCTGTACATGACTCTGGGGGTGACGGCCCCCCTGTACATGACTCTGGGGGTGACGGCCCCCCCTGTACATGACTCTGGGGGTGACGGCCCCCCCTGTACATGACTCTGGGGGTGACGGCCCCCCTGTACATGACTCTGGGGGTGACGGCCCCCCTGTACATGACTCTGGGGGTGACGGCCCCCCTGTACATGACTCTGGGGGTGACGGCCCCCCTGTACATGACTCTGGGGGTGACGGCCCCCCTGTACATGACTCTGGGGGTGACGGCCCCCCTGTACATGACTCTGGGGGTGACGGCCCCCCTGTACATGACTCTGGGGGTGACGGCCCCCCTGTACATGACTCTGGGGGTGACGGCCCCCCTGTACATGACTCTGGGGGTGACGGCCCCCCTGTACATGACTCTGGGGGTGACGGCCCCCCTGTACATGACTCTGGGGGTGACGGCCCCCCTGTACATGACTCTGGGGGTGACGGCCCCCCTGTACATGACTCTGGGGGTGACGGCCCCCCTGTACATGACTCTGGGGGTGACGGCCCCCCTGTACATGACTCTGGGGGTGACGGCCCCCCTGTACATGACTCTGGGGGTGACGGCCCCCCTGTACATGACTCTGGGGGTGACGGCCCCCCTGTACATGACTCTGGGGGTGACGGCCCCCCTGTACATGACTCTGGGGGTGACGGCCCCCCTGTACATGACTCTGGGGGTGACGGCCCCCCTGTACATGACTCTGGGGGTGACGGCCCCCCTGTACATGACTCTGGGGGTGACGGCCCCCCTGTACATGACTCTGGGGGTGACGGCCCCCCTGTACATGACTCTGGGGGTGACGGCCCCCCCTGTACATGACTCTGGGGGTGACGGCCCCCCTGTACATGACTCTGGGGGTGACGGCCCCCCTGTACATGACTCTGGGGGTGACGGCCCCCCTGTACATGACTCTGGGGGTGACGGCCCCCCTGTACATGACTCTGGGGGTGACGGCCCCCCTGTACATGACTCTGGGGGTGACGGCCCCCCTGTACATGACTCTGGGGGTGACGGCCCCCCTGTACATGACTCTGGGGGTGACGGCCCCCCTGTACATGACTCTGGGGGTGACGGCCCCCCTGTACATGACTCTGGGGGTGACGGCCCCCCTGTACATGACTCTGGGGGTGACGGCCCCCCTGTACATGACTCTGGGGGTGACGGCCCCCCTGTACATGACTCTGGGGGTGACGGCCCCCTGTACATGACTCTGGGGGTGACGGCCCCTCTGTAAGTGCCCCCCGGGGGTGACGGCCCCTCTGTAAGTGCCCCCCGGGGGTGACGGCCCCTCTGTAAGTGCCCCCCGGGGGTGACGGCCCCTCTGTAAGTGCCCCCCGGGGGTGACGGCCCCTCTGTAAGTGCCCCCCGGGGGTGACGGCCCCTCTGTAAGTGCCCCCCGGGGGTGACGGCCCCTCTGTAAGTGCCCCCCGGGGGTGACGGCCCCCCTGTAAGTGCCCCCGGGGGTGACGGCCCCTCTGTAAGTGCCCCCGGGGGTGACGGCCCCTCTGTAAGTGCCCCCGGGGGTGACGGCCCCTCTGTAAGTGCCCCCGGGGGTGTCGGCCCCTCTGTAAGTGCCCTTGGGGGTGACGGCCCCTCTGTAAGTGCCCCCGGGGGTGACGGCCCCTCTGTAAGTGCCCCCGGGGGTGACGGCCCCTCAGTAACTGACCCTGGCGCGGACGGCCCCTGTAATACCGACCACAGCGTTATATTGGAAAAACTGCAGATCCATAATCATAGTAGAGATTTTTATGATTAATTACACTGAATATATTGATTTCTGGCGACTAAACGTTTGGAAATAAAATTCCCGTCGCTCTGGGCTTTTAATTGAACATTATTGATTCCCTAGTTAATATCAGACCGTGGACCTGAGGTTGGGTTTTGAGCGCGCAGTAATCCACCTGTCTGGCTGTGACGTGCGGCCCCCGCTCCACCATTAATCCTCTAATCGCCACATTAAATAGGCCTGGAGCTCACTGCGACGACACTGGAGCTGAAAGCGCCTGGTCAGGAATACATCATTAAAGGGATCAATACACATTTGCTTTTACTCGCCGATCCCATATAACGAATTATTATAAAGTCAGATCGAGGTGATGATGAATAATGGCGTATAGGAGCGGGGGGGTGGGGGGCACCGCCAGAGATGATACGTGAGGGGGGATGAGTTGATAATGACCTATTATTGCGCTTACTGCTTGTGAAGAAATCTTTATTAATTGGTATTTTTCCTTTTTATTTTTTAGGAAAAAATTACCTACGGCAGGAGCTGGAGGATCTCAGTAAGTAAAGTCACCGGGGAGGGGTGATCAGAGCCTGGACGCCTGTGTTCTGATGTAAGAAAGTTTCATTGCATAAAGACAAATATGCCAAAAAGTTTCCAACTTTTTTAAATCAATTTTGAAATTCCCTTAGGCTCCTTTCACATTGCGTTTTTCTCTACGTCCACAGGTCCCGTCGGGGCATCTGTCCGGACCGCCCCTCCCCCACTCTGCAAAGCGTGCTCCGGACGCATGCGCCCGACTGGACCATTCACTGTTATGGAGCGCACTGCGGTAGCGTGTGCTCTGTTTTGTGCCATTTTGTGCACATATACGTTTCTGCAGACGGACACCCGAACATAGGTGGTCTACGTTCGGGTGTCCGTCTGCAGAAACGTATATGTGCACAAAATGGCACAAAACAGCACACGCTAACGCAGTGCGCTCCATAACAGTGAATGGTCCAGTCGGGCGCATGCGTCCGGAGCACGCTTTGCAGAGTGGGGGAGGGGCAGTCCGGACGGATGCCCCGACGGGACCTGTGGACGTAGAGAAAAACGCAATGTGAAAGGGGCCTTACAGTTTAACAAAGAATGTGCATAGCGCTTTACTGTGGGTGAGAATCCAACTGAGGTCCAACAAACTTACGGAGTTTTGCACAAACTTCGCCATTGTCATGGCGACATTGGACTCTGTTCAGATTGCAGATTCTGACACTCCGCACGATGGTTTCTCTGGTGTCTGGGATCAACACTCGGGCATCGACCTGCTGTGTGCTGATTCATAGGCAGGCTAGCAAGAGTTAATCTCTGCTAGTCTGCTTATTCCTTTAATCACTTGTGGTGGGGAGGTGTTGTGAATACATTTGGTCTAGGTTCCAGTTTGGGGCTCCCTCTTGTGGTCAGTGCTGGTAGTGAAGTTTGCTTGCTGAATAGAAACCGGACAGCTGGGGATGATTGGTAATCAGGTTCTTCTGACTGGGCCTATATAACTGAGTAGTGTTCTGTTGTTCCTGGCCGGTGCTCAATGTTGTCTCTTGTGTGCTAAGGACATTGTGAAGCCAGCCCTGCCTTCTGTGTCTACCAGAACGCCGCTGGTGGTTTCCACCTTCTGGTTGTTTTTTTGTTTAGGTACTAAGACTTATTCCTATTTTGCCTGTGTGGAGTTCTGGGTGGTGGGAATGTCTGTGTACCTTGCTCCATATTCTGCTATGTATTTTGTTTTGGCATGCTTGGTAGTAATTTCAGTCCCTCCACTATATTAGTGTTTTGTTTAGGATCACAGTAACACTATAGTACTGATATAGTGGGGGAGAGTCCGTGTGGGCTCAGTATTTTTCCATATCAGTCGTGTTGGTTCTTTTTCTAGGGTATTGCACGGCTGCAGACAGTGCTCTTTTCTTTCCATTCCTATTTAGACAGTTTGGGCCTCATCTTTGCTGAATCTGTTTTCTACCTGTGTATTGTGCTTTCCTACATCACCGTAATCTTTATATGCGGGGGGCTATCTATAGCTTTGGGGACTGCTCCGAGGCAGATTAGCCTTTCCTATATTTCTCTCTGTAGGAATAATTAGTTCTCCGGCTGGAACCTGTCACCTTGTAAAACGCAATTTACCTGCAGATTTAGGGATAATCTATAGGTAGTGTTACAATACTGTCCGATCGCCTTACCAAAAGGGCAGCTAATGGCAGAAAATTAACTTGTTTCCTCACGGGAACAGCCAGCTTTCAGTCATGGGGCAGCTAGAGTCATCTCTCAGTATATTGCAGGCAGTGACTGTAAGCACACCCCGGTAGTTTGATTGACAGTTCACATAGCACAGATGTGCTTACAGTCGCCGCCTGTTACATATTGAGAGGTGACTGTATCTGCCCCCGTGACTGAAAGCCGATGGCTCCCGTGAAGTTCACTTTCTCCCAGCAGCCTCACTTTCAGTTATGGCAGCCTATTACTTAACCCTATATCTCCAGGTAAATAACGTTTTCCAAGTTGACAGGTTCCCTTTAAGAGGAGGAAGGTGTACCCATCTGAGATGGCTCCGATTGCAGCTGTTTAACCCCTTAGATGTGGATGTCACTCACTGATGGCTGCATTTAAGTGGTTCGATCTGGGGCCATTTCATGACCATTGGGGCCCAGGTTCAGGTTCCTTGCAGAATCTGAGCGAGATGTTGTAAAAAAAAAAAAAAATATTTAAATAAAAAATAAGCGTATTTCGTGTCGCCTCGTTTGTAGAAATCCAATTTTTCAAAATATAAAATTATCTAACCCACGCGGTAATGCTGTAACAAAAAATTAGATTAAAAAAAAATTAGTGGGGTGGGGGGGTGATGTGACCAATCGGCTGTCAGACCTCCACAGATCTGATGTTGATGATCTGCCCTATGGATACGTACGTCGTGTATCGGGCGGCGCGGCGGCTTTTCCTGTAGAAGTGAATACATTTTCTAACAACATATAAGATTTCTCACAAATTATGTCATAAATAATATCTCTGTTGTTCTCAGGGACGGAATATTTTTTATTGGAAGCACAGAGAGTACAAGCTATGGAACAAAGATCCATTTATTTGGAGAAGGTGAGCGCCATCGGTGCAGTAAGTCACAAGGAGACACAGAAATCTGCCTATTCACGAGCAGTGTTTAGCATGTAAATAATCAGATGGCAGCTTTTAGTCTGGGGCTACAATGCAACTGTGACTGCGGCACTGGTCGCACGACCAAGGACCGCCATATGTCACTGCTACATCGCCATGCAAGTGACTGGGGCCGTACCGCGACCCCAAGGGTCCCGCGACCCCAAGGGTCCCGCGACCCCAAGGGTCCCGCGACCCCAAGGGTCCCGCGACCCCAAAGGTCCCGCAACCCCAAAGGTCCCGCAACCCCAAAGGTCCCGCAACCCCAAAGGTCCCGCAACAAACACCTCCTAAAACATCCAGCCGGGTCCGTTTTTCTTTTTGCAGCTTGCTTGTTGCGTTAACCTGGAGACCACATTCACGTATATGACTGCGATGTGGCTGCCACACTTTGTGATATTTGGCCGTGCAGTCCCAGACTTTTAAGGTCCCCATACATGTACAAAAGCTGTCAGCCAAAGAGGGGAGCAAGCCACCGCCAGACACACTATCTATAGCTGTCCCAGAGGATCAGACATACCTCTTTACACTATTCTGTCTTAACCCCGAAAAATCACCTCCACAGTGCCGGCCAATTATTGTCTCCTTCTGTGTAATTTGCTGTTTGCTGCCTGTTGTTAAATGTAATCCACCTCCAGCAGCAGTGACGAAGAATTACGGCAGTGGGGGCTGGCGATGTCTCCACAGAAAGTGAGGGGGGTCCTTGACTTAGTACAGGCAGTAAGGCTGGGCAGTGTCTCTCTAAAGTAAGTGAGGGGAGGAGGTGTTTGTGTTTTCAGGAAGTGGGGGGCGGGTCTTTGTCCTTACAGGAATTGGGGGGGCGGGTCTTTTGTCCTTACAGGAAGTGGGGGCTGGAGTTTGTCCATTACAGGGAGTGGTGGCATGTCTTTGTCCATTACAAGAAGTTGGGGTGGGTCTTTGTCCACTACAGGAAGTGGGGGGCGGGTCTTTTTGTCCTTATAGGAAGTACGGGGCAGGTCTTTGTCCTTACAGGAAGTAGTGACAGGGCCTTGTCCTTACAGGCAGTGGGGCAGGTCTTTGTCCATTACAGGAAGTGGGGGTGGGTCTTGGTCCATTATAGGAAGTAGGGGGCTGGTATTTGTCCTTACAGGAAGTAGGGGGCGTGTCTTTATCCTTACAGGAAGTAGGGGGCGGGTCTTTGTCCTTACAGGAAGTAGGGACAGGTCTTTGTCCTTACAAGCAGTGGGGCAGGTCTTTGCCCTTACAGGGAGTGGGGCAGGTCTTTGCCCTTGCAGGAAGTGGGGCAGGTCTTTGTCCATTACAGGAAGTGGGGCGGGTCTTTATCTTTACAGAAAGTGGGGCGGTTCTAGGTCTTTACAGAAAGTGGGGGCGGGTCTATGTCATTACGGAAGGTGAAAGGCGAGTCTTTATCTCCGTTCAGGAGGTGGGGGTGGTTCACCTTCATCCTTACAGTAAATGGGAGTGGATATGTCTCTTTCCTCCGCTTTCTTGTCTGTTGTACTGAATCTGACCTTACAGAGGGGATGTCTTTTAGTCTATGGCAGGCCAGCCATTGAGCAATCACAGGAACAGTGTATGCAGAAGTGAGGGAGAGGATGTTCCTGTACCTATAGTGCTGGCTGAATGCTGATGAAGAGCAGACACCCATTAGACAAGAATTGTCAGTTCCAGAGCATGAGAATGAAACATACATAGTTTGTCTGCTCTGTCCAGTACTTGTTCACTCATTCATCACAATACGGCAGTAGAGAATGTCTCCGCTTTGCTGACTTGTGCCCCCTCTTGTGACCTCAGGGAGCTGTTTCTGGGGGTCTCTTCCGTCCACTCGCCATCTGGACGAGGTCTTTTTTGCTGATACTTTAATTTCACCAAATATTCCCTCAGCCGATGCAATAACCGGCCCATGTATGGCCGAATCCAGCTGACGCGAGAAGCCTCTAATGTTGGATTTGATGGCTCATTGATTGCGCAGACTTTCCTTCTGGAGCAGTCGCGGTGTTTCAGCGCTGGATTTATGTCAGTCGTGTCCTTATACATTAATATTCATTGCACAAAACCCATTTGTAGTTCATCTTCTAGGAAAGAAAATCATTAGACATCGAAACCGGGATGCCGGCATTTATCTTGTGGGATTGATCGTTGTCAGAGGGATATGGGGTCTGCGCGGGGCTCTAATGGACAAATGTCAGACGTATATTAAGTACAGTGAATGGAGTAATTAAACAGCGGCCTGGTAAAATCCCGCTATGTATGTCTTAACGATTTCTTGGTCATTGATCCCGGAGAAGAATCCTGCAGATGAAAGTATTCACATTGATGTATCATCGTTATTAGTAATAATACACGGATTTACCGCAATTTGCCACTTTTTCCTGTTTTGTAACACTTCAACAGTTTTGTAAAAGGGGAGAGACTTCGCGGAAGGAGCGTGGGGTCTCTGACCCGAAAGCTGTTCAGAATGAGCAGTCGTTTGTGCATGAGGTGCAGCACTATTCCTCGCCAATGTACAACTTGTATCATGCATTTTCCCAAGGTTTCACTTCTTTTCCTAATTTGCAGTTGTCTCTGAGCTAGAGGGGGGAGACAAGCTGCCCTGATACAATGTCTCCCATTCACAACACACATAGAGAGGGATCCTGCTCTCCTTCTATATTACCGGGATCCGTAGCAGCATGGAGGACATTATACAGCAGCACTGAGCAGTGTAGCTGTGACTCCAGCACTGGGGTGAGAGTTATGATCCGGAACCATGGAAGACCACCATAAATCATTGGTAAAAGGTGACAAGAGCATTGGCAACTAATCTGGCCGCCATCCCCTTACTAACCATCAACACTAGAAGTAGCCGAGGGGTGAACTAACATCCTGTGCACCGCGAACCCAGCCGGAGAACTAACTATCCTAAAGGAAGGAAAGATGAATAACTCTCTGCCTCAGAAAATAGACAAGAATAGCTAGCCCCCCACATTCAAAGACTGCGGTGATATAGGAAAAACACCATACACAGATAGATGATAGGATTAGCAAAAGGTGAGGCCCCCACTGACTAAATAGGACAGGATAGGAAAGGGACTGATGGTGGCCAGAGAAAAACCCTGCAAAAATCCAAAAACCTGATAGTACAAAAAGTCCTCAGATCGCTAGATCTGAACTCCGTCCTATATCAGGTGCTCTTGTCCTACCAATGAACAGAAAGCAGGAACCATTACAAATTCAAGAAGCAACAAACACATGGACTTATAGGAGCAATACTCCAAACATAGCTGCAGGGAGCTTTCCAGCTAAGCAACTGAGAGGGAAGATCCCTGCATGCAAATAAACTGAAAACAACCACAGCAAATGACAAACTCAGATAAGAGCAAAAAGAACCAAACAAAAATAAAGAGCCAAGCACTTATCTGGGGTAGATGTGGTCTGGAGCAGGATGAAGCAGGCGGGTGAACAAAGAACAACTGACATCCAGCATAGCCTGCCAGAAGACCAGGGTTTAAATAAGCAGAGAGTTAGCAATGGAAACGCCCATTGCTCAACACACCTAGCCACTGTCCAAACCATTCCTGGCCACCAGAGGGAGCCTCACAGCAGCAAAAGCATAACTGACATTCACAACAGGTGAGCTAACACTAGCAATTAGCAGGCGTCTGTGCGTATCTTTGGCTCTCCCTGCTCCTCCCCCTCCATAGACATTAAAAAGCAGCTGTAACTTGGTCCCTGAGTGAGATTATAGTCTGTGGGTGAAGGAGGCCACTTGTGAGCGTCCATCCGTTTAATGCAACCATCATGAAAAGCCACTGATCGGATGCCGGTTACAGATGCCACTGCTATGCATCAGCCGTAGACTTCCATATTTAGGACCACGCATGGTGGACTAGCGCAGTCTCCCGGTCAGATGTCTCAGTTTGGTAATGTGGTCTTATGGACTTGGTTAGCGGGTACGTCGGCGTTCACACTAAAGTAAAGGTCTAGAGCCATAAAAAAAAGTAGAGGCTTAGAAATAATAATCACTCGGACATTCATTAGTAATGTAAGGACGGTGCGTTGTATGTGGACCTCAGCTTTGAGCCTACACCACCACAGCCAGATAGTACGGCGCGGCTTATCCTGTCTGTTAGGCCCCCTTCACATGTCCGTTTTCATATTCACCGGAGACACAGACAAATGCAGCCCCTTTTAAAATCAATTGGTCTGCGCAAATATCCGTGTTTTTTCACAGACGTGTGTCTATGTTGAGCAGACGCGTGTCAGTGTGTTTTTCTCCGGCAGCACCAGTGTCACTTGGACCACACACTGATGTGATCCGTGTGACATCATTGTGCCACGTACTGCAGAAAACACGTGTCTTTGAAATAAAATGATTTTCTATACTCACTTGTCTCTGCTTCTGCTGTTGTTTCCAGGCCCGCTCATTATGCTCATGAATATTCACTGCACTGTGGCCTCGGAAGCAGCAGCAGCACTGGGGACAGCAGCAGCAAGGATAGGTGACAATAAAGGTTCCTGATTTCCGTGTACTATCATGGATAGCACACGGAGAACACACGTGAGCCAAAATCACAGCACACGGATGGCCATACTCACCTTCAACATCTACGTGTAAAAGGAGCCTAATGCAGCGTTCAGCTCCCCGTCTGCAGATCCCGCTGATCTCTCCTTATCGACAGCTCGTTCTTGAGATTTTTAATTACTAGACACCCCGCAGGTGTAGTAGAAAAAAAATCCCGGCACGCTTCTGAGTCATAAGAAACAATTAATTTGTGTTCAAACTAGAGTTTATTTTGATTGAAATTGACGTTTCGGCAATTTTAGCCTTCATCAAAATTCAACTAGACAAAGGAAAAAAATATATACATACATGTATTAGTACCATACTATGTCAACTCATTATAATATATAGAAAATACAACAAAGAAAAAATACCTATATGGTATATAACAGATAATTCTCTCAATATAGGAATCTTGATGGATTATCCTGTGACAGACATCAAGAAAAAGGAGGGTCCATTAATTGAAAAAGACATATCATAAGAACTATACAATAAGGTGTATATGCCCAAAAATATAAAGAACATATTATATGAATCACATAAGGGAACAAAATTCCAAGGGCCAAAAAGAGTACAAGAGAATAAAGTAATAAGGGTTTTTTTTACCTGAAAAGGGATAGAAGACATTAAGTGAAATCCAGTGTATAAGGATATAATACCGCTATGTGGAAAGCTGGGAAATAATAAGAGTAGAAAAAAGGAAGTTTAGAACACCTTACTAACAATAAGACAATACAAAGCAAAAAGGCCCATTGGATAAGCTGGAGAGCAAAGCAGTATTACCTGTGTCCAGGGTGATCAGCGGTGGAGTGAGTAGAGTGAACTGACAGAGAGGGTTTATAAAGGGGAAGGGCGGGACAATTGAAGCAATTTCCTGAAGATGGAATATAAAAAAAAAAAAGGAGAAAACAGGAGAAACAGAGAAAGGAGGACCCAAAAACTTCCATGGAGATGGCGGTGAGCGTCAGCGTAACTATAGGAAAGAGGGGAAAGAAGTAAAATTACATGTCAAAGAAGCAATATCATATCATTAGATATACGGCATTTAATTAAACAGCAAGAGTGGGTTTAATATGCTTACAAAATGGTGAGAAATACATCACAAGGGTATATGAAGACACACGGAAATAATCTGAAATATCAGAATAATGATGTGTCGGTATAGAAAACAGCACAGATAAGACGGACCTCAAATAAAATAAGATAAACTTAATGATACTCATACTCCCTATTGAGACCGTGAGGGGACAGGGTACCCAGCGTATGGATCCAATAGGATTCCCTATTTTTAAGTATACCGACCCTGTCACCGCCACGTCTCAGTGGAGGAACATGTTCGAGAACTTGAAACCGGAGCTGGGAAACAGTGTGGCCACACTGAATGAAATGCTGAGGGATGGGTAACATTGTCAACTTGCAACGAATAGTGGATTTGTGTTTCCCGATGCGGTCTCGGATATGCTGGGTGGTCTCCCCAACATATCCGAGACCGCACGGACACTTGATAAGATAAACTACGTATGATGTATCACAAGTAAAAAAATCTTTAATGTGAAAAATCTTTCCTGTACGTGGATGAGTAAACTGACTGCCTTTAATAACATTGGAACAATGTGGGCAATGTAAACAAGGATAAGTGCCCTGTCGTGGTGTAGAGAGGAAGGATTGACGGGATTGACGAATAGATGACCCAATATCGGCCCTAACTAGAAGGTCACGGAGATTGGGGGAACGTTTATAAGAAAAAAGGGGTGGGATAGAAAATTCAGATATTTTCGGATATGATCGCTGCAAAACTGGCCAATGCCTCAATATGATGCTTTTAATAACGGAATGAAAAGGATGAAATGTATTAACAAATGTAGTAAAAGGTCCTGTGCGTTTAACCGAACCAGTGGAAAAACTTTTTTGAAGAGCAGAGCAAACCACTGATGGAGGATAACCCCGTTGGAGAAATTTATGAGACATTTCTTGATGTCTGCGAGAGCGTAGCTCATGATTGGTAACTATGCGTGAAACCCGTTTATATTGAGAACAAGGTAATGATTGTTTCAAATGGCGGGGATGACTGCTGGAATAATGCAAAAGACTGTTGCGGTCTGTGGGTTTTACATATAAATCAGACACAATATTACCCAGATGATCCATGGAGATAAGCGTATCCAAAAAATTAATAGCTGAAGAATCAGTATGTTGTGTAAATGTTAAACCAGGAACCCTTGTATTGAGAAAGTTGAAAAAATCGTCAAAAAGGGCATGAGAACCCGAAAAAACGATAAAAATATCATCAATATAACGTTTGTAAAAGGTTATATGGGATTGAAAAAGAGGATGATTATATACAAATAATGACTCGAAATGCGTCATAAAGATATTGGCATAAGGGGGAGCAGCATTAGAACCCATAGCGGTACCCTTAATTTGGAAATAGAATTGATCTTGGAAAAGAAAAAAATTCTTATGAAGAATAACATGTAATAATTCCAAGCAAAATTCTTTCTTTTTGGCCCTTGGAATTTTGTTCCCTTATGTGATTCATATAATATGTTCTTTATATTTTTGGGCATATACACCTTATTGTATAGTTCTTATGATATGTCTTTTTCAATTAATGGACCCTCCTTTTTCTTGATGTCTGTCACAGGATAATCCATCAAGATTCCTATATTGAGAGAATTATCTGTTATATACCATATAGGTATTTTTTCTTTGTTGTATTTTCTATATATTATAATGAGTTGACATAGTATGGTACTAATACATGTATGTATATATTTTTTTCCTTTGTCTAGTTGAATTTTGATGAAGGCTAAAATTGCCGAAACGTCAATTTCAATCAAAATAAACTCTAGTTTGAACACAAATTAATTGTTTCTTATGACTCAGAAGCGTGCCGGGATTTTTTTCTACTATATATTGTTATTTTCCTGAGCACTTACAGTGAGCCAGACCCTCTTGGACTTACCTGATCATACTTTTTGGTCTAGAGCTCCTGTTGTACCTACCTATTGAATATGGCTTCCAATATTTTTTCATATAACGAAGAACAATCTTCCCTTATTCATTCTCGAGTGACCTCTACAGGCCAATTCTTATTTACTCCAAGTGAGGAATCAAGAACCAAGGAGTATGAACGTGAACTGAAGCGCCAAGTAGCCCTTGAGCTTCATCTCATTACTCTTGCTGAGTATTACAAAGTTAAGAGGATACCCCGTGGCTTACGTGTCTCTTTGCGTCCAACCTTGTTCTCGGACAATCCGGAGTTCTGTATTACCTTTGAACAGATTCTCAATAAATGCTCATATGATCTCATGACACTTACTATTGATTATCTCCATAAGGAACTGAATATCATCTCTCAACAGATCTCAACCATTGAAGGACAATTAACCAACACTTTTTCATCCTCTGATCTTGTTACTATGAAATCCAAAATGGAATCTACCATATCAGAATACAAGAAATCTCTTCAGGAACGTAAACGTAGCAAATTTATGAGAGACGAGGGTGATTATAAACGCGGACAAGTCTATCGGTGGCGGTGCGGTGAATCTCCCGCACGTAGACGTCAACCTTTCAGACCCGATTATTCATCATCTGCTAGCTCCGGCAGTGAGAGGGATTTTCCACAGACGTCTTTTTTAGGCCCACGACGCGGTCTGCCACCAAAACGACGAGGAGGGGACAGAGGAGACTTTCAATCGGGAGATCGGATGACCACCAGATCTCAGGTAAGGCGGACCTCATTTTTAATATCTCCTCTTACACCTTGTCCCCCCTCGAATCACAAGTCCTTCAAAAGGGCTTGACTTTCTGCCCGACTCCTCATTTTGATACATTTAAACTCGATCAAGAGTTAAATAAATTTTTTAGATCTGTTCGGTTAAAAGTTCACTTTAATCAGATACTGCCTGATCCGAGTTCCACCTTGTCTGGTTCACTATTTTCATTCACATCATTAAATTTGGCTATGCCCAGTAGTTTCATGCCTCCACGCAACTATCACCCAGCAGAAACCTTTGTATCTCTCGTTAAGACTGACATTAATAATTTCATTGATACTGTCAAACGGGGTGAGTTACGGGTCAAGAATAATTTAACTCCATGTGAGACCCAAGCATTACAGTCCCTTAAGAATAATTCTTCGATAATTATCAAGCCAGCGGACAAGGGCGGCTCACTGGTGGTTATGGACAAGAGTTATTACACATCTGAGATTTTGTCACAGTTATCAGACAGTTCCACTTATTTACCTATATCGGGTGACCCTTCCCATGATATCAAACGTACCATCTTAGAGTTGATTCAACGTTTTTCCATCTCGGGTGTCATTGATTCTAAATTAGCTACTTATCTTAATAAGGTGAATCCGGTCATTCCGGTCATGTACACACTACCTAAGATACATAAGAATCTATGGCATCCACCTGGACGCCCGATTGTTGCTGCCACTGATTCTTTATTGTCACCATTGGCAATAACCTTAGATCGTATTTTATCTCCTCTTGTCACCAAGACCCCCTCGTATTTACGGGATACGGATGATTTTCTTCACCAACTTAAATCTCACAGTCCATTTCCACCTGACTCGTTTCTCGTCACGCTGGATGTAAATTCACTATACACCAGTATTGATCACGATTTAGGCTCACGAGCGGTCAATTGGTTTTTGGATACTTACAGTGATTTTTCGTCCCCACAGAAAGAATTTTGCTTGGAATTATTACATGTTATTCTTCATAAGAATTTTTTTCTTTTCCAAGATCAATTCTATTTCCAAATTAAGGGTACCGCTATGGGTTCTAATGCTGCTCCCCCTTATGCCAATATCTTTATGACGCATTTCGAGTCATTATTTGTATATAATCATCCTCTTTTTCAATCCCATATAACCTTTTACAAACGTTATATTGATGATATTTTTATCGTTTTTTCGGGTTCTCATGCCCTTTTTGACGATTTTTTCAACTTTCTCAATACAAGGGTTCCTGGTTTAACATTTACACAACATACTGATTCTTCAGCTATTAATTTTTTGGATACGCTTATCTCCATGGATCATCTGGGTAATATTGTGTCTGATTTATATGTAAAACCCACAGACCGCAACAGTCTTTTGCATTATTCCAGCAGTCATCCCCGCCATTTGAAACAATCATTACCTTGTTCTCAATATAAACGGGTTTCACGCATAGTTACCAATCATGAGCTACGCTCTCGCAGACATCAAGAAATGTCTCATAAATTTCTCCAACGGGGTTATCCTCCATCAGTGGTTTGCTCTGCTCTTCAAAAAAGTTTTTCCACTGGTTCGGTTAAACGCACAGGACCTTTTACTACATTTGTTAATACATTTCATCCTTTTCATTCCGTTATTAAAAGCATCATATTGAGGCATTGGCCAGTTTTGCAGCGATCATATCCGAAAATATCTGAATTTTCTATCCCACCCCTTTTTTCTTATAAACGTTCCCCCAATCTCCGTGACCTTCTAGTTAGGGCCGATATTGGGTCATCTATTCGTCAATCCCGTCAATCCTTCCTCTCTACACCACGACAGGGCACTTATCCTTGTTTACATTGCCCACATTGTTCCAATGTTATTAAAGGCAGTCAGTTTACTCATCCACGTACAGGAAAGATTTTTCACATTAAAGATTTTTTTACTTGTGATACATCATACGTAGTTTATCTTATCAAGTGTCCGTGCGGTCTCGGATATGTTGGGGAGACCACCCAGCATATCCGAGACCGCATCGGGAAACACAAATCCACTATTCGTTGCAAGTTGACAATGTTACCCATCCCTCAGCATTTCATTCAGTGTGGCCACACTGTTTCCCAGCTCCGGTTTCAAGTTCTCGAACATGTTCCTCCACTGAGACGTGGCGGTGACAGGGTCGGTATACTTAAAAATAGGGAATCCTATTGGATCCATACGCTGGGTAC
Source organism: Anomaloglossus baeobatrachus (assembly GCF_048569485.1). NCBI lineage: Eukaryota > Metazoa > Chordata > Amphibia > Anura > Aromobatidae > Anomaloglossus > Anomaloglossus baeobatrachus. The sequence continues at coordinate 177,180,695 of NC_134363.1, read as the reverse complement.
CCTGTCCCCTCACGGTCTCAATAGGGAGTATGAGTATCATTAAGTTTATCTTATTTTATTTGAGGTCCGTCTTATCTGTGCTGTTTTCTATACCGACACATCATTATTCTGATATTTCAGATTATTTCCGTGTGTCTTCATATACCCTTGTGATGTATTTCTCACCATTTTGTAAGCATATTAAACCCACTCTTGCTGTTTAATTAAATGCCGTATATCTAATGATATGATATTGCTTCTTTGACATGTAATTTTACTTCTTTCCCCTCTTTCCTATAGTTACGCTGACGCTCACCGCCATCTCCATGGAAGTTTTTGGGTCCTCCTTTCTCTGTTTCTCCTGTTTTCTCCTTTTTTTTTTTTTTTATTCCATCTTCAGGAAATTGCTTCAATTGTCCCGCCCTTCCCCTTTATAAACCCTCTCTGTCAGTTCACTCTACTCACTCCACCGCTGATCACCCTGGACACAGGTAATACTGCTTTGCTCTCCAGCTTATCCAATGGGCCTTTTTGCTTTGTATTGTCTTATTGTTAGTAAGGTGTTCTAAACTTCCTTTTTTCTACTCTTATTATTTCCCAGCTTTCCACATAGCGGTATTATATCCTTATACACTGGATTTCACTTAATGTCTTCTATCCCTTTTCAGGTAAAAAAAACCCTTATTACTTTATTCTCTTGTACTCTTTTTGGCCCTTGGAATTTTGTTCCCTTATGTGATTCATATAATATGTTCTTTATATTTTTGGGCATATACACCTTATTGTATAGTTCTTATGATATGTCTTTTTCAATTAATGGACCCTCCTTTTTCTTGATGTCTGTCACAGGATAATCCATCAAGATTCCTATATTGAGAGAATTATCTGTTATATACCATATAGGTATTTTTTCTTTGTTGTATTTTCTATATATTATAATGAGTTGACATAGTATGGTACTAATACATGTATGTATATATTTTTTTCCTTTGTCTAGTTGAATTTTGATGAAGGCTAAAATTGCCGAAACGTCAATTTCAATCAAAATAAACTCTAGTTTGAACACAAATTAATTGTTTCTTATGACTCAGAAGCGTGCCGGGATTTTTTTCTACTATATATTGTTATTTTCCTGAGCACTTACAGTGAGCCAGACCCTCTTGGACTTACCCCGCAGGTGTAACCTCCATGTGGCTTTTCCCAAAAGATGATACTGGAAAGAAAGCTTGTACATAAAGCGAGCGCAGTCCCCGAGGAGCGATGACTTATAACAGATCCCCCGAGAGCCACATCCACGGCTGTGAACGTGGCCGCAGTGTATAAGCCTCAGCTATCCAGGAGGCCACGTTCACGGTCCATCACCGAAGCCACCGGTGTGTTCCTACCGGAGCCATAAAGGCCGCGAGTTCCCACATATGACAGCAGGACGGTGCTTCCGCCATTGATACGTAGCGCGGAGAATACGGACATACTGCACCCGTCTGTATCTGCCCTAGGGGGGACGTCTGGGGCCGCTGCGCTGGTATATGCGGCCAGCAGTGTGGGGATAAATGTGGATGTGGGGGGCACTGGGGTCTATTACACTATTGTATGCGGCATCTGGCTTGTGCCCTGTGGCGTGCTGGTTTTGCATTGTTATAAGTGGAATCTGTGGCTTTTCCATTATAACTATAAGGATAACGTTTGGAACACCATTCTAAGTCTGAACTGGGTGCAAAAACCTAAAAAAACATCACTATGGGGAGATAAGGTATGCACACCAGTGACTATGTAAGGGGAATACATGTAATAGCAGAAACTGCTGTGTGAATACTGACATGAAAAATCCAATAGCTATATGTAAGAGTGAAAATGTGAAAAATGGAATCTGCATTACTGCCATGAACATATGAATCAAGAGAAATTTTTTTTTTTGTTTTTCGTTTGTGAACCCTCCCCAACACACCTATTGCCAATCCATATCATACGTATTTATAGCCTGGGTCTCAGCTTCCCATACACGGTAAGTTTTTTAACTGCATGAGAGGACACACACGAGCTCGGGACCCCAACGTAGAGAAATACTTTGGCGTAGTGTTGGGGCTCTATTGCATTGATCAATTCAGTAGCTAAATTTCTCTTGATTCATATATTCATGGCAGTAATGCAGATTCCATTTTTCACATTTCATTCTTACATATAGCTATTGAATTTTTCAAGTCAGTATTCACACAGCAGTTTCTGCTATTCCATGTATTCCCCTTACATAGTCACTGGTGTGCATACCTTATCTCCCCATATTTCCATTATAACTGACTGTGCCTGTTGCAATATTACAGGGGGGCTTTGTTATGTGCTATATTTGTTTTTTGCTTTGTTATGATGCAAGTAGGGCTTTTGCAGTAATATTGGGGTTGTCACATTGCTTTGGGCAGGGCATTTGCACTGTTTGGGGGGGGGGTATCTGTGACATTTGCGCTGTTTTGAGGGGCATTTGTGGCTGTTTCACTATTTTGGGGGGGAATCGGTGACATTTGCACTGTTTTGGGGGGCATCAGTGACATTTGTGCACACTGTTTTGGGGGGCATCAGTGACATTTGCACACACTGTTTTGGGGGGAATCTGTAACATTTGCACTGTTTTGGGGGGCATCAGTGACATTTGTGCACACTGTTTTAGGGGGAATCGGTAACACTTGCACTGTTTTGGGGGGCATCTGTGACATTTGCACTGTTTTGGGCGGGAATCTTTGAAATTTGTACACACTGTTTTGGGGTGCATCAGTGACATTTGGACACCTTGTATTGGGGGCATCTATAACATTAGCACTGTATTGTGGGCCATCGGGGACATTTGCACTGTTTGGGGGGCATCTGTGGCTGTTTCACTGTTTTATGGGAAATCTTGTTTTGCACTGTTATACCGGGCATCTCTGGTTTTTGCATTAATACAGGGGGCAGGGGGGCAACAGTGACTGTATAGGAATCGTCTGCAGCTTCTGTACAGATATGTGAGGTGTCCACACTTTTCTTTTGTGCTGTTTTGGGGGGACTTTTGTGGCTTTCGCATTACTATTGGGGGGCATTGTTATATGGGGTATCTACAGCTGTTACACCACTATCACATGGGGCATTTGTGAGTTGCACTAATTTATAAGTGTATGCAGGGGGTTTATATGTATGTGTATATGTGTGTGTATATATATGTGTGTGTGTGTGTATATGTATATATATATATATGTGTGTATGTGTATGTATATGTGTATATATAAATTCTGATATTGGCAGTGACAGGTAAACCACTGCTATAATGAAATCTCCCTGATGTCTTCCTATCTCCATTATAACCCTAACTAATAGTGACGGCCCCGATTCCCATAATAACCTCTATTAGATTATAGATGCTCGCCGTGCATTTTATATCCAGCAATCCTTTTATCGTGCACGTGCTAATGTCGTGTAATGAATTCTCCCGGAGTAATCAGACGCCGCGCGAAATCTGGAAAAACCAATTGTTCAGATGGATCCTCCCTTCTATCTGCGTCCTGCGGAGAACGCGCCTGGATACGTGATACATTTTCTGCGCTACTTTTCTCGTACTTTTCCTAAATTACATTCGGCGTCCAGTTCAGAGCTTCATTTACAATTTTGCTGACTTCACAGCTGAAATTACTCATGATTGATTATCATCAAAATCTGCACAGGATTCTTCTTGTGCTAATCCATATTGTAAGAACGTACGATCCTCGTGGAAGTCGTCTCAATGAGGCCACACATGTATTTGGACCTTCAAACTCTTCCCCAATGGAAGAAGTCTGGTAGAGAAGTATTGACCATGTTGAATTACAATGCCTGATTTATTTATGTTTTTGCCCCCCGGAGATAAGCCACCGCCGGAGGTGCTTGGCACCAGCCGACAACCGTCAAATGCTTGGCCAAGATTCTCTTCTGTCACTAGATCTTTGCACCCATCGGGGTCTGTATAGAGCAGCATAGATGAGTGCATTGTAATATCTGCTCATCCCAGCTACTTTATGTGCCCAAGCCCACCCACGTGCACCCCATAATCATCCATAACTTGGTAAATCTGCTCCCATTCCAGTAAAATTCTTTCTGTTTAATGTAAAAAGAGCCCCCGGGCCTCGCGCCAGCCGTACACATCTTTATAGTATCTCCTGACGAAGCTGAGCTGTGCAGCGCAGTGCATTCTGCAAGTCAGCAAATACGCGCTTCCAATTAATTGCAGCAGCAGTGCTTCCAGTCCATTAGGAGACATTAAACATTTCTTTCCAAGTCGGATCAGCGGAGTAGCAGGGGCGCTGCTGCTGTCGATGGATTTAACCATTTTACTACTCTTTACAAATTATGAGATTTCACATTTTCCATTTATTGGCTGATACATAGGTATATACACGATGTGATATGTAATTATAATTTATTCATCAAGGGTTAAAACATCTGATTGGTGGAAGTCAGAATCTAGGCACTCCAACTAATCGGCTGTATAAGGAGTCCATGGTGCATGGTGAGTGCTACGGCCTCCCATGCTCTGATCTCCCGCGCGTCGTAGCCCTGCTCGGGCCTCCCGCGCGTCGTAGCCCTGCTCGGGCCTCCCGCGCGTCGTAGCCTTGCTCGGGCCTCCCGCGCGTCGTAGCCCTGCTCGGGCCTCCCGCGCGTCGTAGCCCTGCTCGGGCCTCCCGCGCGTCGTAGCCCTGCTCGGGCCTCCCGCGCGTCGTAGCCCTGCTCGGGCCTCCCGCGCGTCGTAGCCCTGCTCGGGCCTCCCGCGCGTCGTAGCCCTGATAGGACTGGATCTGGTTGGGTTGTTGTGTGTATTGGTGACAGATGTGATTGATGGGATTGGACCTGGTTGGGTTGTTGTGTGTATTGGTGACAGATGTGATTGATGGGACTGTATCTGGTTGGGTTGTTGTGTGTATTGGTGACAGATGTGATTGATGGGACTGTATCTGGTTGGGTTGTTGTGTGTATTGGTGACAGATGTGATTGATTGGACTGGACCTGGTTGGGTTGTTGTGTGTATTGGTGACAGATGTGATTGATTGGACTGGACCTGGTTGGGTTGTTGTGTGTATTGGTGACAGATGTGATTGATTGGACTGGACCTGGTTGGGTTGTTGTGTGTATTGGTGACAGATGTGATTGATTGGACTGTATCTGGTTGGGTTGTTGTGTGTATTGATTACAGATGTGATTGATTGGACTGGACCTGGTTGGGTTGTTGTGTGTATTGGTGACAGATGTGATTGATTGGACTGGACCTGGTTGGGTTGTTGTGTGTATTGGTGACAGATGTGATTGATTGGACTGGACCTGGTTGGGTTGTTCTTGCATTGGGCTCTGATTTATCGGACGCTGTAGCACATGGAGCCAGTCACTACATTACGGCCGTCATTGATCGGCCCCATCACTCAGGTTAATGAACTCTGCCGCTTGCCCGATGATAATTAGCAGATTGCATCAATCAGAAGATAAACATTTCTGCTGTTCATAGGGAGATTATTATTGGGAAATGTGGATATAAATGGCCACCGAGTAATTACATGACATATAACAAAGCTGAAACCAGGAGAGAGCCATGAAATGAGTGATCACTTGCTTTATGGGTAATATGTCTTCTCTCCGCTCAGCACAATATGACCTAAGAAGAGTCGGAGTGCCCATCAGATGCAAGGACAATTCTTCCATGGACCCCTCATTTTCACACAGGACCGGGATCTCATGGTCTTGCTCTCACCTCCTACAACAATATAAAACTGTGCGTATACGAGGTTAATCCCCATTCCATGCTGTGTCACTAACTTGCCAGCCGCTCTTTTATGGTGGGCAGTTTTTTATCAGCATTCTTCCAGTATTATAGGTTCAGGACTTCCTTTCCCTCACTTCCCAGCATGTGCTGTCCTTGCCATCGTCCATGCCCTGAGTTGAAGCCCGTTTTATTTGTTATGTCTGTATGAACGTTGTCAGACAGGAGAGTAGGAGCAGAGCGTTAAAGACCCAACTACACTTCTGACCCGCCCCTGCTTTCAGATAGAGGAACAAAGACCCGCCTCTGGTTTAAGTAGATGGACAAAGACCCACCCCTGCTTTCAGAAGATGGACAAAGACCCACCCCTGCTTTCAGTAGATGGTCAAAGACCTGCCCCTGCTTTCAGTAGATGGTCAAGGACCTGCCCCTGCTTTCAGTAGATGGTCAAGGACCTGCCCCTGCTTTCAGTAGATGGTCAAAGACCTACCCCTGCTTTCAGTAGATGGTCAAAGACCTGCCCCTGCTTTGCATAGAGGGAGAAAGACCTGCCCCTGCTTTCATTAGAGGGACAAAGACCCACCCCCGCTTTCAGTAGAGGGACAAAGACCCGCCCCCGCTTTCAGTAGAGGGACAAGGACCCGCCCCTGCTTTCAGTAGAGGGACAAGGACCCGCCCCTGCTTTCAGTAGAGGGACAAGGACCCGCCCCTGCTTTCAGTAGAGGGACAAGGACCCGCCCCTGCTTTCAGTAGAGGGACAAGGACCCGCCCCTGCTTTCAGTAAAGGGACAAGGACCCGCACCTGCTTTCAGTAGAGGGACAAGGACCCGCCCCTGCTTTCAGTAGAGCGACAAGGACCCGTCCGTGTGTTTTGTAAAGCGACAAGGAGCCACCCACCCCTTTTTGTTGAGGGACAAGGGCCCGCCCCTGCTTTCAGTAGAGAGACAAGGGAGGGACACGCCCCTGCTTTTAGTAGAGGGACAAGGACACGCCCCCGCTTTCAGTAGAGGGAAAAGGACACGCCCCCGCTTTCAGTAGAGGGACAAGGACCCACCCCCACTTTCAGTAGAGGGACAAGGACCCACCCCTGCTTTCAGTAGAGGGACAAGGACATGCCCCCGCTTTCAGTAGAGGGACAAGGACCCACCCCCACTTTCAGTAGAGGGACAAGGACCCACCCCCGCTTTCAGTAGAGGGACAAGGACCCGCCCCTGCTTTCAGTAGAGGGACAAGGACCCGCCCCTGCTTTCAGTAGAGGGACAAGGACCCGCCCCTGCTTTCAGTAGAGGGACAAGGACCCGCCCCTGCTTTCAGTAGAGGGACAAGGACCCGCCCCTGCTTTCAGTAGAGGGACAAGGACCCGCCCCTGCTTTCAGTAGAGGGACAAGGACCCGCCCCTGCTTTCAGTAGAGGGACAAGGACCCGCCCCTGCTTTCAGTAGAGGGACAAGGACCCGCCCCTGCTTTCAGTAGAGGGACAAGGACCCGCCCCTGCTTTCAGTAGAGGGACAAGGACCCGCCCCTGCTTTCAGTAGAGGGACAAGGACCCGCCCCTGCTTTCAGTAGAGGGACAAGGACCCGCCCCTGCTTTCAGTAGAGGGACAAGGACCCGCCCCTGCTTTCAGTAGAGGGACAAGGACCCGCCCCTGCTTTCAGTAGAGGGACAAGGACCCGCCCCTGCTTTCAGTAGAGGGACAAGGACCCGCCCCTGCTTTCAGTAGAGGGACAAGGACCCGCCCCTGCTTTCAGTAGAGGGACAAGGACCCGCCCCTGCTTTCAGTAGAGGGACAAGGACCCGCCCCTGCTTTCAGTAGAGGGACAAGGACCCGCCCCTGCTTTCAGTAGAGGGACAAGGACCCGCCCCTGCTTTCAGTAGAGGGACAAGGACCCGCCCCTGCTTTCAGTAGAGGGACAAGGACCCGCCCCTGCTTTCAGTAGAGGGACAAGGACCCGCCCCTGCTTTCAGTAGAGGGACAAGGACCCGCCCCTGCTTTCAGTAGAGGGACAAGGACCCGCCCCTGCTTTCAGTAGAGGGACAAGGACCCGCCCCTGCTTTCAGTAGAGGGACAAGGACCCGCCCCTGCTTTCAGTAGAGGGACAAGGACCCGCCCCTGCTTTCAGTAGAGGGACAAGGACCCGCCCCTGCTTTCAGTAGAGGGACAAGGACCCGCCCCTGCTTTCAGTAGAGGGACAAGGACCCGCCCCTGCTTTCAGTAGAGGGACAAGGACCCGCCCCTGCTTTCAGTAGAGGGACAAGGACCCGCCCCTGCTTTCAGTAGAGGGACAAGGACCCGCCCCTGCTTTCAGTAGAGGGACAAGGACCCGCCCCTGCTTTCAGTAGAGGGACAAGGACCCGCCCCTGCTTTCAGTAGAGGGACAAGGACCCGCCCCTGCTTTCAGTAGAGGGACAAGGACCCGCCCCTGCTTTCAGTAGAGGGACAAGGACCCGCCCCTGCTTTCAGTAGAGGAACAAGGACCCGCCCCTGCTTTCAGTAGAGGGACAAGGACCCGCCCCTGCTTTCAGTAGAGGGACAAGGACCCGCCCCTGCTTTCAGTAGAGGGACAAGGACCCGCCCCTGCTTTCAGTAGAGGGACAAGGACCCGCCCCTGCTTTCAGTAGAGGGACAAGGACCCGCCCCTGCTTTCAGTAGAGGGACAAGGACCCGCCCCTGCTTTCAGTAGAGCGACAAGGACCTGTCCGTGTGTTTTGTAAAGCGACAAGGAGCCACCCACCCCTTTTTGTTGAGGGACAAGGGCCCGCCCCTGCTTTCAGTAGAGAGACAAGGGAGGGACACGCCCCTGCTTTTAGTAGAGGGACAAGGACACGCCCCCGCTTTCAGTAGAGGGAAAAGGACACGCCCCCGCTTTCAGTAGAGGGACAAGGACCCGCCCCCGCTTTCAGTAGAGGGACAAGGACCCGCCGCCGCTTTCAGTAGAGGGACAAGGACATGCCCCCGCTTTCAGTAGAGGGACAAGGACCCGCCCCCGCTTTCAGTAGAGGGACAAGGACCCGCCCCCGCTTTCAGTAGAGGGACAAGGACCCGCCCCCGCTTTCAGTAGAGGGACAAGGACCCGCCCCCGCTTTCAGTAGAGGGACAAGGACCCGCCCCCGCTTTCAGTAGAGGGACAAGGACCCGCCCCCGCTTTCAGTAGAGGGACAAGGACCCGCCCCCGCTTTCAGTAGAGGGACAAGGACCCGCCCCCGCTTTCAGTAGAGGGACAAGGACCCGCCCCTGCTTTCAGTAGAGGGACAAGGACCCGCCCCTGCTTTCAGTAGAGGGACAAGGACCCGCCCCTGCTTTCAGTAGAGGGACAAGGACCCGCCCCTGCTTTCAGTAGAGGGACAAGGACCCGCCCCTGCTTTCAGTAGAGGGACAAGGACCCGCCCCTGCTTTCAGTAGAGGGACAAGGACCCGCCCCTGCTTTCAGTAGAGGGACAAGGACCCGCCCCTGCTTTCAGTAGAGGGACAAGGACCCGCCCCTGCTTTCAGTAGAGGGACAAGGACCCGCCCCTGCTTTCAGTAGAGGGACAAGGACCCGCCCCTGCTTTCAGTAGAGGGACAAGGACCCGCCCCTGCTTTCAGTAGAGGGACAATGGCTTGCCCCGCTTTTTGTAAAGGGACAAAGACTCCCCTCTACTGCCTGTAGTCATTTTGGTGCCCGTGCTGCTGGAGGTGGTTACACTTGACAACAGGCAGTGAACACAAAGTTACACAGAATGAGGGCACCTCGTGGCCAGCACTGAAGAAAATCTTTGGGCTGAAAATGTAATTTTGGGGTAAATAAAGTAATTATTGCATTGCCCACCAGATGAGCCTATGTTTATTAAACGACTGTGACCGTATAGGTCACTTAGCTGTCAAGTGTGAGGTGTGAACTGACTTAAAGGGTTTGTCCAAAAGTAAAAAACCGGATCACTGCTTTTTTTTTTGTTTTTTTTTTAGTCCAAAAAACAGCACCACACCTGGCTGCATTCTGTACTGCAGTTTGCATGAATAATTAATAAAATAATATTTATTCACTTTTATAGCACCATTAATACCATAGCTCTTCACATGAAGGTAACCGTTTTGCTTTATTTGCTTTTTAAAGGCTAAAAGAAGGGAGGAAATCATCGCCCTGCTGAAAAAGCAAAGAGAGGAACGTATGAAGGTACAGTTATGCCTTAATAGCATAAATAATGAACCTCTGTATGCTACATGGTTGTTTGAGGACACTCGTATACATGTACAGTATGTCCATTGTCCCTCTATCCTTTGGAGCCTCTTCCTGTGTGATAAGGCCATGGCACCCTGTGTCTCTATTGCAGACCATCGATATTTTTTTTTTTTTTTGGTTCTGGCGCTGTACCCCCGCAGTCGCTGCCAGGTCACCAGCTGATCTTACAGTCAGAAACTGGCTCTCGCTGCCAGGAGCAGTGCCCGCGCTGCTTCGGCAGTTTAACCCTCTAAATGCTGTGATAGTGCTATCACAGCATTCAGGAAACAGGGAGAGGAATCGCTTACCTCTCCCTGGCGATCAGGTCCCTGTAATGTGATCACAGGAACCCGATCGCTACCGGGTTACTGAGGTATGGATCGCCTTACAGACCAGGGCACCTATGTCACCGGAGTTCCTTCCAACAAGGTCCCGCGGTAAAGACTGCGAGGCCTAGGTACAGGGAACCCTGGTGACATTACAAGGTGAACCAAGCTCATGCCAGCAGATCTGCAGGAAACCCCAGTGATCTGCCAGCATGAACTCGATTCACCTTGTGACGTCACCGGGGTTCTCTGCACCTAGGCCTTGTAGCCTTTATAGTTGGACCTTGCTGGAAGATCGTAGGAGGCAGGGAGAGGTGAACCGAGTTCTTGCCGGCGGATCCACCAATCAATTCATCTTGTGATGTCACCGAAGTTCCCTGCGGTAGGTCCCACAGTAAAGACTGCGAGACGAGGCTGCAGTGAACCAGTGATGCCAGTGACTAGGTGGCACTAGACACTACTTGCATGCAGTAAATGGAGAGGTAGTCAGACAAGCAGAGGTCAGAAGCCAGTAGGTAACGGCAGGGCACTGGTAGCAGACAGAGACGAGGTCAAGATAGAAGCCCAAGGGTCAGGATTCCAGGAGACTATGTACAGGATACAAGGAGAAGGCGGTGACATGGTCAGGAGGAGGTCTGAGGTCAGCAGCCAGGAGGTAACGACAGGACACTGGGAGCAGACAGAGACGAGGTCAAGATACAAGCCAAGGGTCAGGATTCCAGGAGACTATGTACAGGATACAAGGGGAAGGCGGTGACATGGTCAGGAGGAGGTCTGAGGTCGGCAGCCTGGAGGTAACGACAAAAACAGGAAGACAGGCAGAGAAGAGTCAACAACAGTCTAGAGTCGAGAGCCAACATCAGATCACTAAACACTACGGGAGCCGATAGCACTACTGTATAACCAGGAAGTATGACTGGTGACGTTCCGGGCGTGCATGGTCCCTAATGAAGCAGAGCAATCACCAGGAACGAGGAGCATCTGAGTAGGCACCTTCCAGGACCAGCGTAAAACCCAGAGCTCAGAGACAACCCGTTGCAGAGCTTCCAAACCTACAAAAAGCTCTGTGCGATAGAACAGCAAGTACCGGCTCTGCAGGAGAGCATGGCAGAACATAACAACACAAGATGTTCTGTGCATCGGAACCGTGACAGAACCCCAGTGACGTAAAAAAAAGCACATAAAAATGCACAAAAAAAAGCAACGTGTACATATAGATATGTTTTTTCCTGCGTTTTTCACTGACTCCATTGAAGTCAATTGGTGAAAAAAGCAGGAAAAACCGCAGAAACAATTGACACCCCGCTTCTTTTTTCAGCAACAAAAACTGCAAGGAAAAAAGAAGCGAGTCAGGATTGTCATAGACTTTGCTGGGATGATTTTTCCTTTGTTTTATTGATTAAAAAAAGCATGAAAAAAAAGCCCCGTGGGTAAAAGGCCTAAATGGCTCCCTAGCAAGAAATTACATTTGAGCTATATCCCACGCCGCATTTTGGGAGCAGAGTGCACGTTTGCTTTCTAGCGCTCCCCGGGGCGGTGTCCACTATTATGCGCTGACTCTGAGCCGATTTATCACAGGTTGTAATAAGCAATTTGCATTATAGTTAACGAGGAAATGCAATCATCACAGATTGATGCGGCAGCGCTGCGCAGTGGCGTGGGCCAGGGTTTATCATCCCGCCAGCGTTACTACAGCTGCCGCCAGTGATTTATGGAGCCATTGCTCTGCCATTTTCTGCTGCCATCCTGATCCTTATTGATCTGTGTAAATTCAGTATTAATAATACATGGTCGGCTCTCCCCTCGCAGGGCGGCCGTGGCTGTAATTACCGCTTCTGCTCTCCTCCCTGGATCGCTTTTCTGTTGATCAATGTTTATTGTTTGTAGAGGAACAGCAGAAAACATATTGCATCAAAGCCGACTGGCGCATGCACAAGAGCGCTTAACAGGCACCGCGGCACCTGCACCTTGGCACCTAAAGATCTGGATAAGAGCTTGGGTGATTTATACACCACTGAGCAATTTAAAGGGGCAGACAGCCAGACAAGTTCTGCTGCGGTCTACATTTTGGGTTTTCCTATCGGTGATGTTGGTGCGTCTGTGCCAGCTCCTTAAAGCCCCCACTCCCTCACCAGAAGTATAGGGAGGAATTGAAGAACTTTTCTGACCTGTTCTTTTTACTAACTTGCGCTAATGGCCACACAACATTTATAATTGATTTGTAAAGGTCCAGATTCTGGAATTAAACAAAGGTTTGGTTGTCACGGCCTGTCATGGCCGGCTGACAATCCAGTGGCAGCACGTGTTTTTGTCTGATAGTTCCCTATTTCTGCAGCAGCACACTCTATGACCCTGGGAAACTTTCATTTTTTCCTCTCAGATGCCAGCCTCTTACTTCCTTTATAAACCTCACCCTGGGTTGTTTTGGATGCGGTTTATAGTTGCTTCTGGCTGTGGTCTGCAGCAGTCATCTTCTCTTGTTGTTCCACAGACTTCTGTGGTAGCTGCTCCTACCATAAGAGTTTGACTTTTGCTATCTACCTGGGCTCAGGTGGTAGCAGTTATGTTTTCCCTATATTGTTCCTTTTTGTCTCCCTTAGCTTTAGTGGTGTTGACAAGCGCTCATACCTGACATCCTTACTTAGGACCCAGATCAGGGCTTGCCTAGGGTTAGGTATCCAGCTCAGTGACAAGTGAGGAACCTGTATAGGGCTTGGAGGACAGCGAGGTTGAGCTGCAGGTTGTTGTCAGGGGTCACCACTTCCCCCTTTCCATAAGGCTAGGGCATTCCTTTCTCCTTCCCTTTGTAGTGTACTATACGGCGGGTGTAGGTTCTATCCACGGCTGTGACATTGGGGTCTCCATTGGCTGCAATTTAAGTATGCCTAACCCTGTGGGGTGCCAGGAGATACATTTTTGTAAGCTGCTCCTTATGGAAATAAACATGTTTGTTGGGCTGGTGCAAGTGTCTCTAGCATAAAGGGGTTCTCCGGCTCAAGATTATTTTTCATAAACGGCCCAGGATGAATAAATTAGTCTCCTTCCCCTCCTTTTGTTAGTACTCGCCAGTTTTATTGCTTCCTTTTCTGGTGAAACTAGCCATCACCACTGCCACCCATTACTGGCTGCAGCAGTGTTCAATTTGACAGTGATTGGTTGCAGCAGTCACTGTACAGAGACCGCCTCTATACATCCTATTCCCATCTTACAGATATGTGACTGCTGCATCCAATCATTGGACACTGCAGTGATGTATTTGACACTGCTGCAGCCAATCACTGTGCCATACGGCAATAGAAGAATCAGGAGGTTTGATGGAGGACCTAGCAATGCTGGAAGATTGGTAAGGAGAGTATACTATATTTTTTATATTTTTGTCATGCTAGGTACAGGTAAGTACCAAGTGCACAGCGAAAGGGAAGGGAAACCCTGTGCCTAGGAAAAGGGAACATGGTGACCCCTGACCGAACCTACTGCTGGTCCCTCACCAACCTAGATAGGTTCCGCACCTATGCGCCGATCCGGATACCTGACCCTAGGTATCTCTTCTGCTGGTCCCTGGGATCATTAACCACCCTAGATAGGTTCCGCACCTATGCGCCGATCCGGATACCTGACCCTAGGTATCTCTTCTGCTGGTCCCTGGGATCATTAACCACCCTAGATAGGTACCACACCTATGCGCCGAGCTGGATACCTGACCCTAGGTATCCCTAGTGCTGGTCTCTGGGGTCATTAACCACTCTAGATAGGTTCCGCACTTATGCGCCGATCCGGATACCTGACCCTAGGTATCTCTTCTGCTGGTCCCTGGGATCATTAACCACCCTAGATAGGTTCCGCACCTATGCGCCGATCCGGATACCTGACCCTAGGTATCTCTTTTGCTGGTCCCTGGGGTCATTAACCACCCTAGATAGGTTCCGCACCTATGCACCGAGCTGGACACCTGACCATAGGTATCCCTAGTGCTTGGAACTGTGGTCATTAACCAGCCTAGATAGGTTCCACATCTATGTGCCGAGCTGGATACTTGACCATAGGTATCCCTACTGCTGGGCACTGGGGTCATTAACCACCCTAGATAGGTTCTACATCTATGCGGCGAGCAGGACACCTGACCCTAGGTATCCCTACTGCTGGGCCCTGGGGTCATTAACCACCCTAGATAGGTTCCGCACCTATGCGCGGAGACAGATACCTGACCCTAGGTATCCCTACTGCTGGGCCCTGGGATCATTAACCACCCTAGATAGGTTCTGCACCTATGCGCACAAGCTGGATACCTGACCCTAAGTATCCTTATTGCTGAGCCCTAAAATGAAACGGGTGGGATGAGCTCTTCGCCACCCCCACTAAACACTATAGAAGACACAAGGGGAAAAGAATGAACTACTTATCTACAGGTGACTCAGGTAGACGTTCAGCAGAGTTTTCAGCAACTATACCACAGAAGAGTACAAGTCACCTGCTTGTAACCAAGGCTTGAGTGAACTGAAAATATCACCAGCACTAGTCAAAGGAAGGATAGGGTATTTAAGCACCAAGGGAATACTGATCAGCAGCTGGGTGGAAGAAGAGCTCCTGCTACGTCCAAAAGGGAGAAAGATGAAAATCCAGCAGGAAAGCTACTTATACCAATAAAGACTGACAGCAGGAACAATGGAACATCAGGGAGCATTCTGAACAGCGAAACGTTGTGACCTTCTATGGCCAGAAACCGCATGACTGTCTGTCACCCGTGACAATTTTCTTGTATTCTGGACAGCCCCTTTAAGGCATGCCTTAGAATGCCACAGTGCCTTGGCTCTGGTTCTCGGTGCGCTCGTCCCAGCCTTGTTTATTGTCCTGGCCGTCACCCTTCCCGTTATTTAAAGACGTTACGTGTCAGCAGCAGACCGCCCGGCAGCGTTTCACTTACTTAAAGGCATCTTTCCGCGGCTCTTAGTACACAAGTGACGGATGGTGATGACCCTCCAAATAAAGTTTTCTTCAGCTGACCGGGACGGGGGCCATCACACACTGGTGACATGTCTGCGTCTCTCTGGAGTCGCGCTGTCAGCGGTGTTCGGCATTTCTTTTTCTTCTGAGGCTCAGGGTTACAGTAAATGCAATATAAATCCAGCGGAATTTCAGATCCGAGACAGATAAATGCAGTTCAGACGGCTCGGGCCGCTCGCTTTCCTGTCTTCATTTCATCACTGGCTCGTCTGTAATATGTAGGATCGTTTCTAATAGCATTACAGGATCTCCTGACTGTCCTTCTCTTCTTATAGACCAGAGACATTCAGGATATTCCCCGATCCACGGGGTGGGTGGTGGGAGCCCATCGTTCTGCCCCCGACCGATCACAAGACAGGGGCACTGCTCATAATACTGTCACCTAATGCTTTATTACACGTGTCTTGTTGATGCCAGTTGCATTGTATTATTTTCTATTACTTTCCTCCATTTTAGAAAGAACTCGTGTCTTATGGGCATAAACCAAATATCCAAGTAGAAGAGCGGAGGTAAGTTGGTATTTTGCTTTTCTGTGTTTTTTCTCACCATAAATATGTGTAGAGCCCACCTTAGCGTGCCTCCAATGATTTGAAAAACGGAAAACCCCCAGCGATAGGAAGAACCGTGAACCCCAGCGATCGTAGAAACTGGGAACCCTCAACGATCGGACAAACCGAGACCTCCTTGCAATCAGAAAAACCAAAAACCCCAGCAATGGGAAAATCTGGGAACGCCCAGCGATCTGAGAAAGTGGGGAACGCCCAGCAATTGGAGAACCTGGGAACGCCCAGCAATAGGAGAAGATGGGAACGCCCAGCGACCGGAGAAGCCGGGAACGCCCAGCGATTGGAAAAGCCGGGAACGCCCAGCGATTGGAAAAGCCGGGAACGCCCAGCGATTGGAAAAGCCGGGAACGCCCAGCGATTGGAGAAGCCGGGAACGCCCAGCGATTGGAGAAGCCGGGAACGCCCAGCGATTGGAGAAGCCGGGAACGCCCAGCGATTGGAGAAGCCGGGAACGCCCAGCGATTGGAGAAGCCGGGAACGCCCAGCGATTGGAGAAGCCGGGAACGCCCAGCGATTGGAGAAGCCGGGAACGCCCAGCGATTGGAGAAGCCGGGAACGCCCAGCGATTGGAGAAGCCGGGAACGCCCAGCGATTGGAGAAGCCGGGAACGCCCAGCGATTGGAGAAGCCGGGAACGCCCAGCGATTGGAGAAGCCGGGAACGCCCAGCGATTGGAGAAGCCGGGAACGCCCAGCGATTGGAGAAGCCGGGAACGCCCAGCGATTGGAGAAGCCGGGAACGCCCAGCGATTGGAGAAGCCGGGAACGCCCAGCGATTGGAGAAGCCGGGAACGCCCAGCGATTGGAGAAGCCGGGAACGCCCAGCGATTGGAGAAGCCGGGAACGCCCAGCGATTGGAGAAGCCGGGAACGCCCAGCGTTCGGAGAAGCCGGGAACGCCCAGCGTTCGGAGAAGCCGGGAACGCCCAGCGTTCGGAGAAGCCGGGAACGCCCAGCGATCGGAGAAGCCGGGAACGCCCAGCGATCGGAGAACCCGGAAACGCCCAGCGATCGGAGAACCCGGAAACGCCCAGCGATCGGAGAACCCGGGAACGCCCAGCGATAGGAGAAGCCGGGAACGCCCAGCGATTGGAGAAGCCGGGAACGCCCAGCGATTGGAGAAGCCGGGAACGCCCAGCGATTGGAGAAGCCGGGAACGCCCAGCGATCGGAGAAGCCGGGAACGCCCAGCGATCGGAGAAGCCGGGAACGCCCAGCGATCGGAGAAGCCGGGAACGCCCAGCGTTCGGAGAAGCCGGGAACGCCCAGCGTTCGGAGAAGCCGGGAACGCCCAGCGTTCGGAGAAGCCGGGAACGCCCAGCGTTCGGAGAAGCCGGGAACGCCCAGCGATCGGAGAAGCCGGGAACGCCCAGCGATCGGAGAAGCCGGGAACGCCCAGCGATCGGAGAAGCCGGGAACGCCCAGCGATCGGAGAAGCCGGGAACGCCCAGCGATCGTCTGACTCCTGATTGGAGAGAGCCATGCACAGCTCTGCCATGATGTAGTGACCAGCAGCTGCCTCACCTGGTGGATCACGTGCCCTCCATCCTCCTATTTATGATGTCCTCCTCATATCAGACATGTCTGGTTTATCGAGTAGATATTCTATAATGGTCTTTGGTCGTGTAACTCTACATTACATGCTGAATATCTCTGCATCTCTGGCTAATGATCACAGCCATTTCATCAGACTTTCCATAGATAGAAAGTATAAGCACAGATGAGTCTTTCTTCTCTCAGACTCCTCACCTCCTGCAATGATCCTTCACTCTGAAATCTCACTTAGAAATCTGTTTCATAGCTGCTGCCTATAGAAGTCTATGGAAAGGAGGAGGGAGGAACGTCAGAAAGTGAGAGGCACTGGCAAAACTATTTCTTCTAGGACATTTTTTTTTACAATTTCAGCCAACTCCTGGATTCGCAGCTACACCGCTCAGTGCTGCTGTATAATGTCCTCCATGCTGCTGCTTCTCTGTTGTGTGTAATATAGAGCTAGGAGACCATCGCCTCTTCTCTGCGTGTGCAGTGTATGGGAGACATCATTACAGCTAGTCTCTAGGACAGCCTACACAGGGAAAAACTGGGGATTAATGCGACTACAAGTCATATAATGGCCAGAAATAACTTAAATGATGGCTGAGCGAAAAAAAATTAGACGGGAACACTTTTACCTTTACTTTTCTGCAGGTTTAGTATTAGCAGAGACCATTAGAGAAGCCACATACAGGTTCAGAAGACGCAAAATATGATCTTTTAGTTTGGGTGCAAATAAAGAATAAAAAAAGATACAGTATAAATTAATAAAAGAAAATAGCAATGTGTGAACAGCGGCTGATGCTGCGATCCTGTGCTTAATATACGAGTATGACCCTGAAGGGAGCAGCATGTATCTATATACTGTATGTATCTGTTATCAGCGCTTGTTGATTAATTTTTCGCTTTTCTTTATTGTGTCTGTGAACTGTTTCCATTTCATACATTTTAGTGTGAATACAGAGTCTGAGGTTTTCTGGCCGCGCAGCTTTGTGTCTGTGTGAGCAGGACAGGACCTCTGTATTGATCCCGCAGCCATTTAATCAACATCCAGACAAAGATTTACCAACGCTGCTGCTGTTCTAGGTGTTTTGGTCAATGTTAATAGCATCACGTAACAAGAAGAGGATTACAAAGCGCAATGTATCATTTATCAAAAGACGCATCCGCCTCATGTAATACAAGGACTCACTGGGCGGCACCAGTATTTTATATATTATATTATTTTTATTATATATTGTTATTACTATATTTATTTTATATATTTTTTTTATTATATTACATATTATATTTTATGTTATATTATATATTATATTTTTTATTATAAGTATTATTATTATATTGTAGATTGTATTTTATATAATATTAATATATTATTTTTATTTTTTATATATATATATATATATATATATATATATATATATATATATATATATATATATATATAATATATGTATATATGTTCTTTTTATATATATATATATATATATATATATATATATGTATGTGTATGTGTATGTATATGTATATATATATATATATATATATATATATATATATATATATGTATGTATATGTATATATATATATATATATATATATATATATACAGTTAGGTCCAGAAATATTTGGACAGTGACACAAGTTTTGTTATTTTAGCTGTTTACAAAAACATGTTCAGAAATACAATTATATATATAATATGGGCTGAAAGTGCACACTCCCAGCTGCAATATGAGAGTTTTCACATCCAAATCGGAGAAAGGGTTTAGGAATCATATCTCTGTAATGCATAGCCTCCTCTTTTTTAAGGGACCAAAAGTAATTGGACAAGGGACTCTAAGGGCTGCAATTAACTCTGAAGGCGTCTCCCTCGTTAACCTGTAATCAATGAAGTAGTTAAAAGGTCTGAGGTTGATTACAGGTGTGTGGTTTTGCATTTGGAAGCTGTTGCTGTGACCAGACAACATGCGGTCTAAGGAACTCTCAATTGAGGTGAAGCAGAACATCCTGAGGCTGAAAAAAAAGAAAAAATCCATCAGAGAGATATCAGACATGCTTGGAGTAGCAAAATCAACAGTCGGGTACATTCTGAGAAAAAAGGAATTGACTGGTGAGCTTGGGAACTCAAAAAGGCCTGGGCGTCCACGGATGACAACAGTGGTGGATGATCGCCGCATACTTTCTTTGGTGAAGAAGAACCCGTTCACAACATCAACTGAAGTCCAGAACACTCTCAGTGAAGTAGGTGTATCTGTCTCTAAGTCAACAGTAAAGAGAAGACTCCATGAAAGTAAATACAAAGGGTTCACATCTAGATGCAAACCATTCATCAATTCCAAAAATAGACAGGCCAGAGTTAAATATGCTGAAAAACACCTCATGAAGCCAGCTCAGTTCTGGAAAAGTATTCTATGGACAGATGAGACAAAGATCAACCTGTACCAGAATGATGGGAAGAAAAAAGTTTGGAGAAGAGAGGGAACGGCACATGATCCAAGGCACACCACATCCTCTGTAAAACATGGTGGAGGCAACGTGATGGCATGGGCATGCATGGCTTTCAATGGCACTGGGTCACTTGTGTTTATTGATGACGTAACAGCAGACAAGAGTAGCCGGATGAATTCTGAAGTGTACCGGGATATACTTTCAGCCCAGATTCAGCCAAATGCCGCAAAGTTGATCGGACGGCGCTTCATAGTACAGATGGACAATGACCCCAAGCATACAGCCAAAGCTACCCAGGAGTTCATGAGTGCAAAAAAGTGGAACATTCTGCAATGGCCAAGTCAATCACCAGATCTTAACCCAATTGAGCATGCATTTCACTTGCTCAAATCCAGACTTAAGACGGAAAGACCCACAAACAAGCAAGACCTGAAGGCTGCGGCTGTAAAGGCCTGGCAAAGCATTAAGAAGGAGGAAACCCAGCGTTTGGTGATGTCCATGGGTTCCAGACTTAAGGCAGTGATTGCCTCCAAAGGATTCGCAACAAAATATTGAAAATAAAAAATTTTTTTTTGGGTTTGGTTTATTTGTCCAATTACTTTTGACCTCCTAAAATGTGGAGTGTTTGTAAAGAAATGTGACAATTCCTACAATTTCTATCAGATATTTTTGTTCAAACCTTCAAATTAAACGTTACAATCTGCACTTGAATTCTGTTGTAGAGGTTTCATTTCAAATCCAATGTGGTGGCATGCAGAGCCCAACTCGCCAAAATTGTGTCACTGTCCAAATATTTCTGGACCGAACTGTATATATGTGTATGTGTATATATATATATATATATATATATATATATATATATATATATATATATATATATATATATATATATATATATATAATATATACATTGCATTTTATATAAAAAGAGGACCACTGAAATACATTTTAAATTGTGTTCCCTTTATACTGTAATTATTTTTATGTATCAAACATTTTATTTTTCAATAGCGACGGAGATTCCCTTTTTATTTTATTTTCATTTATTTTTCAAACTATGCCATCCCTTAAGGTCCTTAATAATAATAATAACATATAAGAACTTCATAGTAAAAATATATATATATATATATATATATATATATATATATATATATATATATATATATATATATATATATATATATATATATCTCTCTCTCTCTCTCTCTCACTTACACACACACACACACACACACAGTAAAGACCAAAAGTTTGGACACACCTTCTCATTCAAAGAGTTTTCTTTATTTTCAGGACTCTAAAATTTGTAGATTCACATTGAAGGCATCAAAACTATGAATTAACACATGTGGAATGAAATACTTAAAAAAGTGTGAAACAACTGAAAATGTCTTATATTCTAGGTTCTTCAGAGTAGCCACCTTTTGCTTTGATTACTGCTTTGCACACTCTTGGCATTCTCTTGATGAGCTTCAAGAGGTAGTCACCGGAAATGGTTTTCCAACAGTCTTGAAGGAGTTCCCAGAGATGCTTAGCACTTGTTGGCCCTTTTGCCTTCACTCTGCGGTCCAGCTCACCCCAAACCATCTCGATTGGGTTCAGGTCTGGTGACTGTGGAGGCCAGGTCATCTGGCGTAGCACCCCATCACTCTCCTTCTTAGTCACATAGCCCTTACACAGCCTGGAGGTGTGTTTGGGGTCATTGTCCTGTTGAAAAATAAATTATGGTCCAACTAAACGCAAACCGGATGGAATAGCACGCCGCTGCAAGATGCTGTGGTAGCCATGCTGGTTCTGTATGCCTTCAATTTTGAATAAATCCCAAACAGTGTCACCAGCAAAGCCCCCCACACCATCACACCTTCTCCTCCATGCTTCACGGTGGGAACCAGCCATGTAGAGTCCATCCGTTCACCTTTTCTACAAAGACACGGTGGTTGGATCCAAAAGATCTCAAATTTTGACTCATCAGACCAAAGCACAGATTTCCACTGGTCTAATGTCCATTTCTTGTGTTCTTTACCCCAAACAAGTCTCTTCTGCCTGTTGCCTGTCCTCCTTAGCAGTGGTTTCCTAGCAGCTATTTTACCATGAAGGCTGCTGCACAAAGCCTCCTCTTAACAGTTGTTTTAGATATGAGAAGATGTGTCCAAACCTTCGGTCTGTAGTGTGTGTGTGTGTGTGTGTGTGTATATGTATGTATATATATATATATATATATAGAGAGAGAGAGAGAGATATAGAGATATACCGTATATATTATATTGTTTTCTATATATTATAATTATTTTATTATTATATTTATTTTATGATTTTTTTGTTTATTATTATTATTATTATTATTATTATACATTATCATTATATTATATTGTATTATTTTTATATAGTATTATTATTATTTATTATATTGTATATTGGTGGAAAATGTACTATATTTCAGTCTTTACAAATGATTTTTTAAAGGACGCCGTTTAAAAAAAAAAAAAGAGAAGCCTATTTGTGTTCATTACTGTGTAGCACGCACCTATAATATCCGAGAGTGCTGTCAATGTGACCTCCCAACCACAGACCACCGATTTCAATCAGGGACTAATGGCTGGACTTCCCACCATAATCTCGGCTCATTGTTTGCAGTGTGTGGGGAGAGGGGGCGGCTGAAGGAAGACTATTGTGGTAATGCAAATTCCGTCCCCATTAAAAATGTTTTCCCACCTACACCAAGGTTTGCCAACACTTTATGATTTGAGGATCAGTGTAATGGGATGAACCTGAGAATGAAGGTGAGGCATTGTTAGTTTAGTGCTGTACTCCATTCACTGTTTTCCCTGCACAGTGGCGCCCTCCAGTGTCTGCAGAGTACTACAGCTAATGGGACTGCCGGCAGAATAGCTCCCAGCCACACAGCGGGGCAGGGAAATCCTTAGTTATGGCTGCACCTCCTTCATTCCTAGGATAGCTGTATTCCCAGACATTGGAACCCCCCATTCATAGAGTAATGGTATACCCTAATAATCCCTCTAAAGATGTAAGTAGTCTTCTATAAGCTATATGCACCTTGGCATAGATGTTTTTTATTATTGTTTGTCTGCATTCTTCATTCACTACCAACTGATATGTAGTTTTCCGCCTGATCAAAGTTTAAAATTTTTCTCTGGTATTGTCCCTACCCAGTAATATAGGCTGGATATGAGGTCTGTGTGTCTCTCCCAGTAATATAGGCTGGATATGAGGTCTGTGTGTCTCTCCCAGTAATATAGGCTGGATGGGGGCTCTGTGTGTCTCTCCAGTAATATAGGCTGGATGTGAGCTCTGTGTATCTTTCCCAGTAATATAGGCTGGATGTGCGCTCTGTGTGTCTCTCCCAGTAATATAGGCTGGATGTGAGGTCTGTGTGTCTCTCCCAGTAATATAGGCTGGATGTGAGCTCTGTGTGTCTCTCCCAGTAATATAGGCTGGATGTGAGCTTTACTTGTCTCTTCCAGTAATATAGGCTGGATGTGAGGTTTCTGTGTTTCTCCCAGTAATATAGGCTGGATGTGAGGTCTGTGTGTCTCTCCCAGTAATATAGGCTGGATGTGAGGTCTTTGTGTCTCTCCCAGTAATATAGGCTGGATGTGAGGTCTGTGTGTCTCTCCCAGTAATATAGGCTGGATGTGAGGTCTGTGTGTCTCTCCCAGTAATATAGGCTGGATGTGAGGTCTTTGTGTCTCTCCTAGTAATATAGGCTGGATGTGAGCTCTGTGTGTCTTTCCCAGTAATATAGGCTGGATGTGAGCTCTGTGTGTCTCTCCCAGTAATATAGGCTGGATGTGAGCTCTGTGTGTCTCTCCCAGTAATATAGCCTGGATGTGAGCTCTGTGTGTCTCTCCCAGTAATATAGGCTGGATGTGAGCTCTGTGTGTCTCTCCCAGTAATATAGGCTGGATGTGAGCTCTGTGTGTCTCTCCCAGTAATATAGCCTGGATGTGAGCTCTGTGTGTCTTTCCCAGTAATATAGGCTGGATGTGAGCTCTGTGTGTCTCTCCCAGTAATATAGGCTGGATGTGAGCTCTGTGTGTCTCTCCCAGTAATATAGCCTGGATGTGAGCTCTGTGTGTCTCTCCCAGTAATATAGGCTGGATGTGAGCTCTGTGTCTCTCTCCCAGTAATATAGGCTGGATATGAGCTCTGTGTGTCTCTCCCAGTAATATAGGCTGGATGTGAGCTCTGTGTGTCTCTCCCAGTAATACAGGCTGGATGTGAGGTCTGCATGTCTCTCCCAGTAATATAGGCTGGATGTGAGGTCTGTGTGTCTGTCCCAGTAATATAGACTGGATGTGAGCTCTGTGTATCTCCCCCAGTAATATAGGCTGGATGTGAGGTCTGTGTGTCTCTCCCAGTAATATAGGCTGGATGTGAGCTCTGTGTGTCTCTCCCAGTAATATAGGCTGGATGTGAGCTCTGTGTGTCTCTCCCAGTAATATAGCCTGGATGTGAGCTCTGTGTGTCTCTCCCAGTAATATAGGCTGGATGTGAGCTCTGTGTCTCTCTCCCAGTAATATAGGCTGGATATGAGCTCTGTGTGTCTCTCCCAGTAATATAGGCTGGATGTGAGATCTGTGTGTCTCTCCCAGTAATATAGGCTGGATGTGAGCTCTGTGTGTCTGTCCCAGTAATATAGACTGGATGTGAGCTCTGTGTATCTCCCCCAGTAATATAGGCTGGATGTGAGCTCTGTGTGTCTCTCCCAGTAATATAGGCTGGATATGAGCTCTGTGTGTCTCTCCCAGTAATATAGGCTGGATGTGAGCTCTGTGTGTCTCTCCCAGTAATATAGGCTGGATGTGAGCTCTGTGTGTCTCTCCCAGTAATATAGGCTGGATGTGAGGTCTGTGTGTCTCTCCCAGTAATATAGGCTGGATGTGAGCTCTGTGTGTCTCTTCCAGTAATATAGGCTGGATGTGAGGTCTGTGTGTCTCTCTCAGGAATATAGGCTGGATGTGAGGTCTGTGTGTCTCTCCCAGTAATATAGGCTGGATGTGAGCTCTGTATGTCTCTCCCAGTAATATAGGCTGGATGTGAGCTATGTGCGTCTCTCCCAGTAATATAGGCTGGATGTGAGCTCTGTGTGTCCCTCCCAGTAATATAGGCTGGATGTGAGCTCTGTGTGTCTCTCCCAGTAATATATGCTGGATGTGAGCTCTGTGTGTCTCTCCCAGTAATATAGGCTGGATATGAGCTCTGTTACAATTCTGTAGAATTTTTGTGCATAACTAACTATAAACCACAGACTTATATTACAGCATTTCATGTTTTTATTTTTTTGTAGGTTAGCCACAGCGGATATGGAAGAGTTGGAAGATAAGAAGGGCGTGCGGCAGCTCGTATAGCTGGACCCTCAGTGACTGGACACATCTGACCAGTGCTGCTCTCTGGGACACTCGTTATTTTGTAGTATACATTATCCTATTCCATCTATTTTGCTCAAAATGATGAAGATTTATTATTCTGGATGAACCTCTATTTTGATCCAGTTTCCCTCTTTTTGTTGCAATTCAGTTTAGACAACTTTATTTATTTGAGCCAAAAAGAGCAGATTTTTCCACCACATTTTTGTGTCCGAGCCGAGAACTCGAATGTGGTTAAATTCAAATAAATTCAGATAGTTTATGGCATAAATAAATGAGACATTTTATTCCAACTCTTACTTTGTGAAAACCTCGATTGTCAAGTCTGATTACGTTCTGGCACAGCATGGCACCTCATTTATCTAATGTCGTGCGTCAAATTTACGAGCTTATCTTGCTTTTAAATCTTTTTGAATTTTTTTTGTTTTTTTAAACTGCAAAAAAAAAATATTTCACCACTTCGGTGACCATTGCAGCCAGTCTGCGGCCGTTGCAGCCAGTCTGCGGCCGTTGCAGCCAGTCTGCGGCCGTTGCAGCCTGTCTGCGGCCGTTGCAGCCTGTCTGCGGCCGTTGCAGCCAGTCGGCGGCCGTTGCAGCCAGTCGGCGACCGTTGCAGCCAGTCGGTGCTATACTACTTGCCGCTGAGCAGTGAGAGCCATGATACCATCAGTAGGTCAAAGGATCACTGATTGTCTGCGGTAAGAGGACCACCGGAGCTTCTGCGCTGCATCCGTGGGAGAAAGAAGAGCTCAGTTGTGTGTATTTTAACATTTGCAGATGTTTTGGTTTTTTTAAAGTCCAATTACCTCTTTAATGAGTCAATCTAAAATAGAACTGCCAATGTCAGCAAATTAACAAACTAAAAAAAGGGCAGAAATCTGCCCCGATCTCTCTCATACCTGTAACCCTTATTTTATTTAGTGAATTGCATTTGTGACTATATAATTAACTGTTATTGAATCGAGCCATATATGACTTTGTCGTGGATACAGGCCTGTGGCATACAAGTAATTTTGTATATCAGTAATATTGATAAAAATATCAGTCATTTCAATGAACTTACAAAAAATGGGGGCAGGTCTTTCTGTCGTACAGGAAATGGAGGCAGGTCTTTCTGTCTTACAGGAAGTGGGGGCAGGTTTTTCTGTCTTACAGGAAGTGGGGGCAGGTATTTCTGTCTTACAGGAAATGGAGGCAGGTATTTCTGTCTTACAGGAAGCCGGGGCAGGTCTTTCTGTCTTACAGGAAGTGGGGGCAGGTCTTTCTGTCTTACAGGAAGTGGGGCAGGTCTTTCTTTTACAGCAAGTGGGGGCGGGTCTTTCTGTCTTACAGGAAGTGGAGGCAAGTCTTATATCTTACAGGAAGTGGGGGAAGGTCTTTCTGTCTTATAGGAAGTCTTTCTGACTTACAGGAAGTGGGGCCAGGTCTTTCTGTCTTACAGGAAGTCTTTCTGTCTTACAGGAAGTGGGGCCAGGTCTTTCTGTCTTACAGGAAGTGGGGCAGGTCTTTCTTTTACAGGAAGTGGGGGCGGGTCTTTCTGCCTTACAGGAAGTGGGGGCAGGTCTTTCTGTCTTACAGGAAGTCTTTCTGTCTTACAGGAAGTCTTTCTGTCTTACAGGAAGTCTTTCTGTCTTACAGGAAGTGGGGGCAGGTCTTTCTGTCTTACAGGAAGTGGGGCAGGTCTTTCTTTTACAGGAAGTGGGGGCGGGTCTTTGTGTCTTACAGGAAGTGGGGCAGGTCTTTCTTTTACAGGAAGTGGGGGCGGGTCTTTGTGTCTTACAGGAAGTGGGGCAGGTCTTTCTTTTACAGGAAGTGGGGGCGGGTCTTTCTGTCTTACAGGAAGTGGGACAGGTCTTTCTTTTACAGGAAGTGGGGGCGGGTCTTTGTGTCTTACAGGAAGTGGGGCAGGTCTTTCTTTTACAGGAAGTGGGGGCGGGTCTTTGTGTCTTTTACAGGAAGTGGGGCAGGTCTTTCTTTCATAGGGACTGGGGGCAGGTATTTCTGTCTTACAGGAAGTGGGTCCAGATGTATGGTGTGCACTCTGCCAAAGATGAAGAGGGGTTTCGAGGTGCTAGTGACAGGACCGAGGTCCAGACTATAGTACACTGATTCAAACACTGCACTCTCACTTTAGAACCAAGTAGAAAAAAGGAAATGGCAACGTTTTTTTTTTCTTTTGCAAAAAATCTGTATAATTTTATTTGTGCAAGTAGAGAAGAGTAGGAGGAAGGACTAGGGATGTTTCGGCCCAGATATAGGCCTTCTTCACGCCAAGTCACACTAGAAAGAGTAAGAAGAGTAGTGATCACTATTTTACAATATATTACAATATTCACATATTTACAGGTAATAAACAATAAATAAAATGAAAATAAAAGCTGAAGCATAGAATCATATGCCGAGATTGGTATATAGATGTGTAGATAACCAGTGTGGGAATCAGCAGTCACAATGAGGGTGTCTCACAGAAAGTGAAAAAATACAACACAAGTTACAGGAAGTGGGGGTAGGTATTTCTGCCTTATAGGAAGTGGGGGTGGGTCTTTGTTTTTCTACAGGAAGTGGAGGCAGGTCTTTGTCTATGTAGGAATTATGGTGAGTCTTTGTCTCTCAACGAGAAGTACGGGCTGGTCCTTGCCTCTCAACAGGAAGTAGGGGTGGGTATTTGTCTTTATAGAGGAGGTCTTTATCTCCACAGGAAGTGGAGATGGATCTTTGTACAGGAAGTAGGGGTGGGTCTTTATCTCCACAGGAAGTAGGTGCGGGTCTTTATTGCTACAGGAAGTAGGGGCGGATCTTTGCCTCTGTACAGGAAGTAGGGGCGGGTCTTTATCGCTACAGAAAGTAGGGGCGGGTCTTTAGCGCTACAGAAAGTAGGGGCGGGTCTTTATCGCTACAGGAAGTAGGGGCGGGTCTTTGCCTCTGTACAGGAAGTAGGTATGGATTTTTGTCTCTTAACAGGCAGATGGGACAGATCTTCGTACAGGAAATAGAGTTGGGTTTTTGTCTTTCTACAGGGAGTGGAGACAGAACGTGGCAGCAGCAATCTATGCCTGGTAGTGACTGATATGAAGTTCCAATACTTATAGTACTGGCAGAATGATGAAGAAGCGGAGCTGCTCTCTGAAAAAGTGGATGGCAAGTTACATCTTCTGCCTGTGAGAGATCAGATCAGCAGCACCACGCTTTTCTACAGCATTTGTGTGAAATTGAAGAACAGGATAGCAGGGAAATGCTGATACTCTGGTTTTAGGTAAATGACGGGTACTATTTTCTAATCATAGTGATGACATTTTTCCTAAAATATATAACTTACTGAAATTTTTGCTGGGTCCAACTCCTGGAACAAAGTATGTTGCGCAAAGTATAAATACCTCTTTAACACTAGAAGTCCCAGAGAGGGGTCATTTAACATTTCTATCATTGGAACCCTATGGAGCTCAAAATTTCTGGGACTTCTAGTGTTAACCCCTTAGTGCTGCAGTGATTTATTTTTTGTATTGGCTTTATATTCACTCTCATCAGGCCCCAGCTGGTATAACAACCCATTGGCGCTCTGCAATCATGTTCTGTTGGGGGGGGTCATGGACGGAGCCCTCCCCCCTCTGTCATACTGTTTAGACGCTTCACTTACCATTGACCAAAGCATCTAATTGGTTTATAATATGGATCAGAGTCCTCTCCATTCCAGGTGCTTGGCTGCCTGTGAATAAAGCTTATTTCCTTCGTCCATGGGGGTACGGATCATTGAGGGGGCGTTTCTGGCTCATCTTTTCGTCTCTATAACAATTTGTGATAACCTGCAGAAGGATCTCATGTTCACCGATGTCCAATATATGTAAAGAAAAAGTAAAAACATCATGCAAATTGGATGTGAGCACCGTGAGTTATATTTTTGCTATGGTCACCCGGATTCTCCATTGCATTAGTGCTCCTACGTCCAGTTCATCGGTGCTGGGAGACTTCACAATGATGACGATTTTACGAGCACTCCATATATTGGAAGGGACATCCTCACCTATCCAAAAACTTTAGCAAATGGGCAATACTAGTGTACAGCCCCCCACAGCTGAAGATTCAGGGGGCGCACACTGAGTGCACTTAGCATCCGCCACTTGTTCCAGGTCATTTATGCTGCAAACTGCTACACTAGCGGTGTGTGGGTGTTACTTTTAGTTTGTTGTCGTTCATTTTTTGAAAGATCATTATATTTTTATTCTTTTGCAGCAGAATGCACTTTCCCTCTCAATAATATATGAGTTGGCAGGTTAGCCAGTATATTCTGTGTTGAGTCGCAGAATAAAGTGTCTCGATGCAAAAACTGGTTAATTTCTTTATAGTAAGTCCTGCCAACTAATCCCCATCTCTTATAAATAGCGACTGGAGAATTGGCTACTTGTGATGTCAAACATAAAAGCATTTTCCAAGTTTGTGGTCCTAAAGGATATGGACAACTTTGCAACATTTTTTTTTTATCTAATATATGCATATATTTTTTGGGTCCGGCTGTAAACCGTTTGGTTATTACAGCCTCCGTGTATCACAATACGTAGCAGACTGCAGAATGAGTTACCAGCGAATCTGTCAGTGAGCATGTACTTTGATAACCCTTCTTCCTCTTCTAAGCTGATTTATGATCACAACAAAGCTGAATCAATCACTTTAGAGGATGAGGGTCAGGCTGGAGGCGGGTCAGGCTGGAGGCGGGTCAGGCTGGAGGCGGGTCAGGCTGGTGAAGGGTCGGGCTGGAGGCGGGTCAGGCTGGAGGCGGGTCAGGCTGGAGGCGGGTCAGGCTGGAGGCGGGTCAGGCTGGAGGCGGGTCAGGCTGAGGCGGGTCAGGCTGGAGATGGGTCAGGCTGGCGACGGGTAAGGCTGACGACGGGTCAGGCTGGAGACGGGTCAGGCTGACAACAGGTCAGGCTGGTGAAGGGTCAGGCTGGAGACTGGTCAGGCTGGAGAAGGGTAAGACTTGAGAAGAGTCAGGCTGGAGACGGGTCAGGCTGGTGGCGAGTCAGGCGGACAACGATTCAGGCTGAAGACTGGTCACGCTAGTGGTGGGGTCAGGCTGGCGACGTGTCAGGCGCTCAACGTGTGAGGCTGGAGACTGGTCAGGCTGGCTTAGAGTCATGGTGGCGTAGGGTTAGTCTGGCGATGGGTCAGGCTGGAGACGTGTCAGGCTAGCGTAGGGTCATGCTGGCAAACAGTCAGGCTGAAGACGTGTCAGGCTGACGGCAGATCAAGCTGGCCAAGGGTCAGGCAGACAACAGGTCAGCCAATCCTTATGGCTGAGTGTTGTGCAGCCCAGTTTGCTACTCTTTTTATTAAAAGTTACCTTCAAGATACAATCCCAATGAAAGAAGAAGCTTTATTTGGCCTCGGAATCTGCTCTTTGACGCTCCAATGTCTCCAACAGACTGGAAGTGATCTGACCGCTGATGGGCTGCAGGGTTCAGAGTGAATGAAAGAAGAGGATACAAAATAAATAACGGCACACCATTTCGGGTGTAAAGTATCCTGCCACCGATCTGTCCGTGTTGGCGGACCCTGAGAGGGCCAACAATCACTGAAGTGCAAACTAAAAATTGGGACCAGACCTTTTGAAGGTTTCAAGACTAATTTTGATTTTTTTTTTTAAACCACAACCTGGTCCAAAAGAAAATATTCATATATTCTTTGTTTAGAATCTTGACTCCTAAAGTTGCCTTCCCGCAGATTCTTAGTCTCCTAACTAGTTTGACATAAATGGACAATGACGTGAAACGCCAGGTTCAACAAGGATGGTGCACAATGATGGCCACGGCACGCATGACAATGACATCGTACATTTAAGGCTTGTGATGACGTCACATGAAAGCCTTATGTGTCCAATATATGTTTTCAAAATTGTGTTTGTTGCTTACGGCAACAGTGTTCTACGCACGCGGGAAAACAATGGCAGAGTCTAATGCGATATTCACAGCAACTGAGAGCAGAGGAGGATAAAATTCTTGTCCGCGAAGGATATTCATGGTGATATGTCGCAGACATTGGGGATCAATGCCCTTCATATTCCACAGTTAAGAACTGGGTTGACAAATTTTAAAACGGGCACCATTGATGAGGAACGTCCTGGATGCCCGAGAGTGGTTGTTGTTCCGGAGATCGTCGATGCTGCGCACAACCTCATACTGGAGAATCCACAAATTTCAGCTAAAGCAATAGCAGACATCATGGGGATTTCCCGTGAACGTGTTTGTGTCATTAACCATGAATATTTGGACATGAGGAAGCGATCTGCAAAGTGAGTCCCCAAATGTTTGACCACAGATCACAGAAGCAGCGAGTGACAACTTCTCGGTCCATTTGTCAGCGTTTCCAGACTGACAAGAACTTCCTGGAGCGACCGGTCACTATGGAGGAGACCTGGATTTATTTCTATGACCCTGACAACAAGGAGCAGTCAAAAGAGTGGAGGCACAGTGGTTCTCATCCAAAGAAGGTCAGGGTGCAAAAATCAGCCACTAAGGTGATGGCGTCTGTGTTCTGGGATAAGGAGGGCGTGCTGCTAGTGGACTACCTGCAAAAGGGTTCCACTATCAATGCAAGGTATTACATTGAACTTTTGGACCAATTGAAGGCAGCTCCGAAGGCCAAAAGACACGGCAAGCTGTCCAAAGGAATCTTGTTCCTGCAAGACAATACATCCACTCACACTGTACAAGTGACCACGGCAAAACTGGCAGAGCCGGGCTTCCAGCTGGTGACCACCCACCTTATTCACCAGATCTAGCTCTCTCCGACTATCATCTGTTTCCAAACCTGAAGAAACACCTCAAGAGTACCAAATTTCACACCATTTCTGACGTCATGGCTGCTACGGATGCCTGGTTTGAGGAACAACCGAAACCCTTCTTTTTGCTAGGCTTACAGAACTTGGAATATTGGGGCCATCGCTAATGTGTTTTATGAAATGCTTGTATGAGATCCAATCTGATCAATGTAATTGCAGATCCAGAGTCGTGTAAATGGCTGGTAACCAAAATATCATCTGCGGCTCCTGGTGAGTGCTCAGCTTCTCTCTTTATGTTTCCTGATCTCGGTCTTTCGTATTTGTCCTTTTGTGACTTTCTCTCTTCTGTGGATTTGTTTCCGCACAATGATTTATTTTCTCTCTGGTTTCGGCAGCTTCTTCCATCCCTCGCGTCTCTCTGTCACTGTGTTATTGACTTTTCAGCTCCTCTCGGCCTGGCAGAACTTTAGCAGCGTTTCCTCATATTGTATCTTCTCACCTTTATCTTTCACTGTCCGTGTAAATGTATTTACTGGCCATAATTAGAAAGCTAAGTTCCCACGTTGCCTTTTTGCAGAATCTTTTTCTTTGGAAGTTGTTTTTTGTGGCTTTTTTTGCTACATTCTTCTAGAGCTGTCATTGGGTAAATGGAGACAGGACAGGAGCCCTTAGGCTGGTCCTTGACTTGTGACCCTACGCTGTCCCT
Organism: Anomaloglossus baeobatrachus; assembly: GCF_048569485.1. Classification (NCBI taxonomy): domain Eukaryota; kingdom Metazoa; phylum Chordata; class Amphibia; order Anura; family Aromobatidae; genus Anomaloglossus; species Anomaloglossus baeobatrachus. The sequence goes on along the minus strand of NC_134363.1, from coordinate 177,148,039 downwards.
TATCTTGAAGGTAGGTTTAATGGTAACCAGGTTCGAGCCCCCAGCGTGACCTTAACTCCTGTCCGAGCCCTGATCTTACTCCCCCACACCCTCGGGACGGTACGGAAAACGCAAAAACAAAATGACACAGACTAGGGAGAACAGAAACTTGTACACACAGGAGAGACAATATGTGTACAGGACAGTAACGAAAAAGGGGAGGAAGTAACGCACAACCGGGGAACGCTCACACCACTCAGAAGCGCGCAGCACAAATCATCATAAGCAGGGGCAACAATGAGACCGGGTTCGCATAAGCTATCATCACCAGTCAGCAGGGATTAACTCCTGCAGAGCTGAAGATCAGTGAACCTGAACCAGCCGACGCCCGGCGCTGACTGAACACTCCAGAAGCTTCAGGTTGCTTGTCAGTACTATGCAGTCTGAATAGAGTCTGATGCCACAGTGCCAGTAGGAGTGTGCATCACATGACAAGTGCATATAATGTGTTGTGTGTCTACAGTACATGTTCAATAAAGTTAGTTTTATTCACTAAAAATGGATTTGTAGCGGTCCGGCTCCATACACTATTTAAAACGGTTTGCTGCCTGATCAGTGAGGGTGCTGGACTTTGGACCCCCATCGATATTACGTTATCCCCATCCTAAGGATTAATTATCAGTATCATAGTTGACCCACTGCCGGGAAGACACCCAGAGAATCCTGAGATCTGCAACAAACTCGTAAGGGAACTTCATGTAACACCAAACCTAATTGGGTACAGGATATACACCCAATTTCTAAGTAATAAAATGGAGCACTGACTTGAGTCTTCAGGGGGTTCCACAGGTCTTAGGGTACATTATGCAAGTACAAGTTCACAGTTGTATACCCCAAGAGCCTCTTTACTGGCAAAACCAAACACAAAAGGAATAAGGGTACATATATTAAGGCAGAGTTCAGTCAAATGTCTATACCCCTGAAGATGCTGCATCCGGCGAAACATGTCAAATGGGCATTGCTATGTACAGTTAGTACCCCTGTTTAAGAGACATTAGAAGCAACGCTTATCTTCCCTGAAAACAAAAGGATTGATCATTTAAATTTTGTTTTTGGCCACAGCGAGTAACAGTTTCCTATCACTTCTCCAGTACCAACCTATAGGTGTATTGTTACTGCACACTTACAACATGACCACAGCTCCCACTTACTTTATATACTGCTCATACCCAAAATATGACCATGGTTTACTTTTACCTCTTTAAATAGTATTTATTGTTTGTTTTCCTTCAGTTTCCTATTGTCCGTTTCACATAAAGAAGCCTCCGGAGCAGGATTTCCTTTCACGTCAGGCGGTTTGGAAGAGTAAACCAACTGGACAGTGGTCAGGAAATTGTGAGGATCAGTCTTTCTTCACCACATAGAAATGAAAGCAGGGCGCAGAGTCAGAAATCTATAACGGGAGAGGCACGGCATGTGTTCCCATAATGGGTTGTAAATAACATAACTGGATCTACTGGATCTTTGCTAAATCTAGAGCTTATTTTACCCAAGTTTGTACGAAGGCTAAAAACGACCTATTAGTAGCCTAGCAAAACAATTATTGCACCCCCTTTATCCAGTTATAATGCCAAGTAAGTGCTCTTTTAAAACATTTAATGACTTCTATACACAGAATCCATACGTATGGTTGTGCGTGTAACCACTAGTGATGAGCGGGCACTACCATGCTCAGGTGCTCAGTACTCGTAACTAGTGATGAGCAGGCATTACCATGCTCGGGTGCTCGATACTCGTAACTAGTGATGAGCGGGCACTACCATGCTCAGGTGCTCAGTACTGGTAACTAGTGATGAGTGGGCACTACCATGCTCGGGTGCTCAGTACTCGTAACTAGTGATGAGCGGGCATTACCATGCTCGGGTGCTCAGTACTCGTAACTAGTGATGAGCGGGCACTACCATGCTCGGGTGCTCAGTACTCGTAACTAGTGATGAGCGGGCATTACCATGCTCGGGTGCTCGATACTCGTAACTAGTGATGAGCGGGCACTACCATGCTCGGGTGCTCAGTACTCGTAACTAGTGATGAGCGAGCACTACCATGCTCGGGTGCTCGATACTCGTAACTAGTGATGAGCGGGCACTACCATGCTCGGGTGCTCAGTACTCGTAACTAGTGATGAGCGGGCACTGCCATGCTCGGGTGCTCAGTACTCGTAACTAGTGATGAGCGGGCACTGCCATGCTCGGGTGCTCAGTACTCGTAACTAGTGATGAGCGGGCACTACCATGCCCGGATGCTCAGTACTCGTAACTAGTGATGAGCGTGCACTGCCATGCTCGGGTGCTCAGTCCTCGTAACTAGTGATGAGCGGGCACTACCATGCTCTGGTGCTCAGTCCTCGTAACTAGTGATGAGCGAGCACTACCATGCTCGGGTGCTCAGTACTCGTAACTAGTGATGAGCGAGCTCTACCATGCTCGGGTGCTCAGTACTCGTAACTAGTGATGAGCGGGCACTACCATGCTCGGGTGCTCAGTACTCGTAACTAGTGATGAGCGGGCACTACCATGCTCAGGTGCTCAGTACTTGTAACTAGTGATGAGTGGGCACTACCATGCTCGGGTGCTCAGTACTCGTAACCAGTGAGGAGTGGACACTATCATGCTCGGGTGCTCAGTACTATTAATGAGCGAGCACTACCTGTTGGTAGTGCTGATAGCATGGTAGTGCCCGCTCATCACTAGTTACCAGTACTGAGCACCTGAGCATGGTAGTGCCCACTCATCACTAGTTACCAGTACTGAACACCCGAGCATGGTAGTGCCCGCTCATCACTAGTTACCAGTACTGAGGACCCGAGCATGGTAGTGCCCGCTCATCACTAGTTACCAGTACTGAGCACCCGAGCATGGTAGTGCCCGCTCATCACTAGTTACCAGTACTGAGCACCTGAGCATGGTAGTGCCCACTCATCACTAGTTACCAGTACTGAACACCCGAGCATGGTAGTGCCTGCTCATCACTAGTTACCAGTACTGAGGACCCGAGCATGGTAGTGCCCGCTCATCACTAGTTACCAGTACTGAGCACCCGAGCATGGTAGTGCCCGCTCATCACTAGTTACCAGTACTGAGCACCCGAGCATGGTAGTGCCCGCTCATCACTAGTTACCAGTACTGAGCACCCGAGCATGGTAGTGCCTGCTCATCACTAGTTACCAGTACTGAGGACCCGAGCATGGTAGTGCCCGCTCATCACTAGTTACCAGTACTGAGCACCCGAGCATGGTAGTGTCCGCTCATCACTAGTTACCAGTACTGAGCACCCGAGCATGGTAGTGCCCGCTCATCACTAGTTACCAGTACTGAGCACCCGAGCATGGTAATGCCCACTCATCACTAGTTACCAGTACTGAGCACCCGAGCATGGTAGTGCTCACTCCTCACTAGTTACCAGTACTGAGCACCCGAGCATGGTAGTGCCCGCTCATCACTAGTTACGAGTACTGAGCACCTGTGCATGGTAGTGCCCGCTCATCACTAGTTACCAGTACTGAGCACCCGAGCATGGTAGTGCCCGCTCATCACTAGTTACCAGTACTGAGCACCCGAGCATGGTAGTGCCCGCTCATCACTAGTTACGAGTACTGAGCACCTGTGCATGGTAGTGCCCGCTCATCACTAGTTACCAGTACTGAGCACCCGAGCATGGTAGTGCCCGCTCATCACTAGTTACCAGTACTGAGCACCCGAGCATGGTAGTGCCCGCTCATCACTAGTTACCAATACTACCTCTTCTTTCTGTTGATTAGTGCTGGTCTCTGAGTTTATCAATATAAATTACAAAAAAACCTTTTCAATGTTCATATCAATGATCAATTATTTGCATGCTCATTGGTTTTGGGTCCATCCCTCGCATCTTTATTGGCATTAATATCTGCTGCCTCAGCTCGCACACTTAGATTTTGACTCCTGTGTTTTAGGTGATTGTCGCGCTGCATTAACCGGTGTGAAGTGAATGTTGCTCTTGGCAGCGGTTTCCCCCTTTCTCCTCCTCCATGAATCACATTTATACCCGGCCTCTTTCCAATTGTACAGTCATGGACCCTGATATAAGAAAAGACCATGTTTTTTTTCTTTATCTTCTCCGGGGATTTTGCAACTTCCTGGTTGAGTTATCACAAAGTCTTTGGATTGTTTTTGGCAAGCCATCGCTTATGGGAAAATCCACAACTGTTCTTAGTTTGCTCTGTCATTTAAAAAAAAGAGTATCAGGAAGGGCTGATCTGGGATGGGATTCTCATTGAAGTGAACCTGTCAAAATAATTGCGGTGTGCTTTCATAACTCATAGAATAACAGTAATTGTAGAATAGCAAGAGACAGGGGGCTCCTTTACTGTCCCTCACGCTAGGGAACCTGTTGTGAATACGTTTTCCAGTTTGGGGCTCCCTCTTGTGGTCAGTGCTGGCGGTGCAGTTGATTTGTGGAATGAAAGCCACACACCTGTGGAAGACTGGCAATCAAGGTCAGATTGGTCTATTTAACTGAGTAGTGTTCTCTTGCTACTTGCCGGTGGTCAATGTCTCCTGTGTGTTAAGGACATTCTGTAACCAGCTATGCTCACAGCCAGAACTCCTCTCAGATAAGTGGTCTTTGTACCTCTGCTGTTTGTTTTCCACTCTCTTGTTGTTTTTTCTGCTTTGATACTAAGGGGTACTTTGCACACTACGACATCGCACGTGCGATGTCGGTGGGGTCAAATCGAAAGTGACGCACATCCGGCGTCGCTGTCGACATCGTAGTGTGTAAATCCTTTTTGATACGATTAACGAGTGCAAAAGCGTCGAAATCGTATCGGTGTAGCGTCGGTCATTTCCATAATTTCGGAAGGACCGATGTTATGATGTGCCTCGTTTCTGCGGCAGCGCACATCGCTGTGTATGAAGCCGCAGGAGCAAGGAACGTAACCTTACCTGCGTCCCAGCTGCAATGAGGAAAGAAGGAGGTGGGCGGGATGTTTATGTCCCGCTCATCTCCGCCCCTCTGCTTCTATTGGCCGCCTGCCATGTGACGTCGCTGTGACGCCGCATGACCTGCCCCTTTAGGAAGGAGGCGGTTCGCCAGCCAGAGCGACGTCGCAGGGCAGGTGAGTGCATGTGAAGCTGCCGTAGCGATAATGTTCGCTACGGCAGCTATCACAAGATCACAAGACATCGCAGCTGCAACGGGGGTGGGGACTATCGCACTCAGCATCGCAAGCATCGGCTTGCGATGTCGTAGTGTGCAAAGTACCCCTTAGGCTTCATTCCTACTTTGTCTGTGTGGAGTTTTTGGTGGAATGGGATTATTCTCTGCTGGGAGTGTCTGTATACTTAGCTCCATGATTCTGCAAGGTATTGTGTTTGTCATGCTCGGTATTAATTCAGTCCCTCATCTGTATTAGTGTTTTTGGATCCCAGTAACATCAGAGTGCTGATACAGTGGGGGAGAGGTTGTGTGACCTCAGGATTTTTCCGTAGCAGAAGTGCTGGTATATATAAGGGTTCTTACGGCTGCAGACAGTTGCTCTTTCCTATCTTTTCCTATAAAGATAGTTTGGGCCTCACCTTTGCTGAAATCTGTCTTTTCTAGCTTTGTATTGTGTTTTTCTATATCACCGTAGCCTTTACATGTGGGGGGCTATCTATCTATCTTTGGGGACTGCTCTGAGGCAGATTAGCTTTCTTATATCTCTATCTGTGAGATTATTTAGTTCTCCGACTGTGTCGAGACGTCCAGGTCATCGTAGGCTCGTCCCACGGCTACTTCTAGTTGCGTGTCAGGATTAGGTCTGCAGTCCGTTAAGGTTCCAGCCACTCTGTTACCTTTTGGGATACCGCATTTTTTGATCATAACAGGGACCGTAGGCTATCCCTAACCTCCGGATTACCCCTGATAGTGGAGCTTCTGCAGTCCCGTGCATTAGTATTCTCCTGACTAGATCTAAACTGTTCCGGTCCAGGGAAGGATGGGACAGGAGTTAGATGGTAACACAGATAAAGACAGACAAGGAAAAAAACAAAACTCAGACACACTGCATACTCACAGGAGCACACAGTAAGAAACTAAGGAGAAAAGCAAGAGACGGAAGGCAGCAACAAAAAGACAAAGGTTAAAACCAGAATTGCTGACAGCAACAAAGTACTACAACCACCAGAAAGTTTGGATCACAACACCTCACCAGACCAGTATAGAGAAGCTATAGCTGTCATTAAAATCAAGCCAGCATATATAGGAAGAAAGCGAATGTGACTGGCTCCCTCACAACATGTGATCAAAGGAGACTAACAAGCAGCCTAACAGAAAATAACTCTTGCTAGCCTGGCTATGAACTTCAAGTCTGTCTTTATATTTTGTTGAAAGCCATTAAATTCATAATCCGGATATACTATTTAGCACTGTTATGTATTTGGGCACCATTGGCCCCAACGTTGTCGACAGGTTGATACGCATTAAGTCCAGTTCACAGTATGTGTGTCCCTTACAGATTTGTTATATTACCTTACATTTCCCATTCTAAACGCAAAACCTACGATGAGCGTAAAAGAGTCAACAGTTTCTACGAGACACTTAAAGGGAACGATTTTATTAATCAAACTGCTCGTATCTCAGTCTGCAGCGGATGAAATAAGTATTGAACACCAATTTTCTAAGTAAATAGATTTCTTAAGGTGCTTTTGACATGAATTTCTCACCAGATGTCGATAACAACCTATCCAATCCACACAGGCAAAGAAATCAAACCATAGATGTCCATACATTTAGTGATGTGCAACAATGAGAAATGAAACAGGGAAAAGTATTGCACACAGGCAGAAAGAGAGGTAAAGAAAGCCATGGAAAGTCATGACACCAGCTGAAATGTATCAATAATTAGAAAGCAATCCTGGCACTTAGTGAAAAATATTAGCTGATTCCACTGATGGTCTATAAAAAGGTGTCTCATTACTAAGGTGCCACACAAGAAACATCTCATGATGGGTAAAACCAGTGAGCTGGCTCAAGAACTTCACAACCTTATTGCTGCAAAACATAACGATGGTATTCGTTACAGAAGAACTTCTAATCTACTGAAGGTTCTTGTGAGCAGTGTTGGGGCCATAATTTGCAAGTGTAAAAAACAATATTTCACCATAAACCGGCCACGACCAGGTGCTCCCCACAAGATTTGAAATGAGGGAAAAATAATCAGAAGAATTGTCCAAGAGCCAAGGACCAGCTGTGGAGAGCTACAGAAAGACCTGGAATCAGCAGGTATAATTGTTTCAAAGAAAACAATAAGTAATGTACTCCTCCTCCATGACCTCTATGCATGCTCCTGTATGCATGCTCACCCTGGAAGACTCCATTGCTGAACAAAAAGCAAGTTCAAGAGCATTTAAGGTTTTCTTAACTACATTTAGACAAGTCTGAAATACTGGAGAATATAGTCTGGTCAGATGAGACCAAAACTGAACTCTTTGGAGGACATAGTACACACCATGTTTGGAGGCCAAAAGGCAAATCACCGCAAAAGCACCAAGAACAGTAAATTGTGGAGGTGAGAACCTCAAGGTGCGCGGCTGGTTTTCAGCAGACGACACTGACAAACTTTATATAATTGAAAGAAGGCTGAATGGACAAATGTATCAAGATATTCTTGATAAAAAAAATCTTCTGCCATCTACCAGGATGACGAAGATGAAATATTTCAGCAAGACAATGATCCCAAACACACAGCTGAGGAAACTCTCTTCTGGCTCCAGAGAAAGAAAATAAATCTGCTAGAATGGCCGAGCCGATCCCCGGATCTGAATCTAATAGAAAATGTATGGAAGGAACTAAATCTCCGAGGTCATAGAAGGAGCCGGGACCTGCAGGATGTGAGGTGTGTGTGTGTGTGTGTGTGTGTGTGTGTGTGTGTGTGTGTGTGTGTGTGTGTAAGAATGGGCCAAAATCCCACTTGAGCAATACAGGCGAGTAGTGTCTCCATACAGGAGGCGCTGGACGCTTCATCACCAACAAACTTTTTTGTACGAAGTATTAAATACATTTCAGTAACGTGTTCAATACTTTTTCTCTGTGTTATTTCTATTACACATAACTAAATTTATTGGACATCTATGGTTTGATTTCTTTGCCTGTGTGGATTGGTTATTATAAAATGCATACAGCTGCACACTGAAAAGCCATAACCATTACAGCAGGAGCCTATCTGCCCATACATGGAGGTTTGTAGTCCAAATAGTGGCATTTTGCCCAGACACGGATGTTTTTAACCTAGATAGTGGCATTTAAGTTAGGTTCCCGGATTACAGAGATTACCTTGCCGTTGGTTGCCGGGCTTACATGCATTGGCCAATACATTAAATATCCCTCTTTTGCAGTAATGCAGTGCCTTATTTTCCCTTGTACATTTTTGGCTTTTCAGTGTGCAGCCGTATGCATTTTATAGTTACTATGTTTTTTGAGCTAGCACCTGTTCACATTTGTTGGATATGCGGGTCAGTTTTTTGGAGAGTTGTGTGGATTGGTTGTCAGTTAGTGTTAGGGGTACTTTGCACACTGCGACATCGCTAGCCGATGATAGCGATGCAGAGCGCGATAGTCCCCACCCCCGTCGCAGCTGCGATATCTTGTGATCGCTGCCGTAGCGAACATTATCGCTACGGCAGCTTCACACGCACTTACCTGCCCTGTGACGTCACTCTGGCCGGCACCCCGCCTCCTTCCTAAGGGGGAGGGTCGTGCGGCGTCACAGCGACATCACCCGGCAGGCGGCCAATAGAAACGGAGGGGCGGAGATGAGCGGGACGTAAACATCCCGCCCACCTCCTTCCTTCCGCATTGCAGCCGGGACGCAGGTAAGGTGATGTTCCTCGCTCCTGCAGCTTCTCACACAGCGATGTGTGCTGCCGCAGGAACGAGGAACAACATCGTACCTGTCGCTGCAGCAAAATTATGGAAATGACCGACACTACACAGATCACCGATTTTCGACGCTTTTGTGATCGTTTATCGGTGCTTCTAGGCTTTACACGTTGCGACGTCGTTACCGGCACCGGATGTGCGTCACTTTCGATTTGACCCCGACGAGATCGCAGTAGTGATGTCGCAACGTGCAAAGTACCCCTTAGTAAATTAGTAAATCTTGCTGATATTCTGATAGTTTATAGCAAAAATGGGAAGACTGCTTCTTTAAAAGTCTATGCTTCATAGGTCGTGGCTCTGCACCTGCCAATAAAGTATGACAACTGTGGCTACTGACTGGCTGCAGCGGTCACACGCTGAACACTAGTAAATGAAGATCAGGAGGATCACCTTAGCATCATTGCTGGGTGATGTCTATTTTTTTTTATTTCTTTTTTTTTTTACTTTTTGGGGGGGGGGGGGAGTTTTCCCAGAAGTTGGAGAAGTCCTCGATGTAAAATTCTGGGACGTTCTGCTTTAGAATGTTCCAAACTTTTTGAAGTTTTTTGCCCTTTCTCCATGAATAGCGCCTTTCACAATCCCGTCCCCGCCGGTTTCTAGCCAGCAGGATCCTCTGCATGGCTCTGCTTTCTGGCTTCACTCCGCAGTCATCTCTCTGCAGCAGGGGAAAAAGGAAATCGTGTTCCAGCTTCTATGAATACAGCCAAGGATAGAAGAAGAGGATTGCAGCCGAGTGCGGAGACATTCCCGGGTCCTCCGGCTTCCCACCACCCTCTGCATGAGATCCCCTGAGCCCAGCACTTATTGACGCTCATTCTTAGGATTTCGGGGGCTTCTCGCACCCCCTGAAGCTTCAGGTTCATGGACATTTTTGCTGAGTAAGTTTCCTATAGGGGAAAGTTAACGGCCTGTGTGTGCACACCGCTTTCTGCTGACACAGCCCAGTGCGGAAAGAAAAATGGACATTTTTTGTAAATGCTAAGGACTGAGCGAATCAATATCTGTCTTAATCCGCGAGGAGCCGCCTCAAGATTTATTTTTTCCGATCCAAGGATGTGATGATTTAATGACTACGGCTTATCTAGATAGAGGGAGAGATCAGCCGGTATCTGCCACTGTATCTTCTTCGAAAAACGTGTTCTATGGCAGTCATCCAGACCTACTGATGTAGCAGAGCACGGCATCAAAATCAAACGTAGTTCTGCTATATCAATTTATCTTGACTCTACTACTCTGGCTCATCTTCCAAGAACAACAAAAAGACACTTGGCTCTGCTACACCAACAAGATCAAACTTGGCTCTGCTACATCAACAAGATAAAACTTGGCTCTGCTACACCAACAAGATCAAACTTGGCTCTCCTACATCAACAAGATCAAACTTGGCTCTGCTACACCAACAAGATCAAACTTGGCTCTCCTACATCAACAAGATCAAACTTGGCTCTGCTACACCAACAAGATCAAACTTGGCTCTGCTACACCAACAAGATCAAACTTGGCTCTGCTACATCAACAAGATCAAACTTGGCTCTGCTACACCAACAAGATCAAACTTGGCTCTCCTACATCAACAAGATCATATTTGGCTTTGCTACATCAACTAGATCATACTTGGCTCTCCTACACCAACAAGATCAAACTTGGCTCTCCTACATCAACAAGATCATATTTGGCTTTGCTACATCAACTAGATCATACTTGGCTCTCCTACATCAACAAGATCAAGCTTGGCTCTGCTACACTAACAAGATCAAATTTGGCTCTGCTACCACAACAAGATCAAACTTGGCTCTGCCACATCAACAAGATCAAATTTGGCCCTGCTACCCTGCTACCCCAACAAGATCAAACTTGGCTCTGCTACATCAACAAGATCAAATTTGGCCCTGCTACCCCAACAAGATCAAACTTGGCTCTGCTACATCAACAAGATCAAACTTGGCTCTGCTACATCAACAAGATCATACTTGGCTCTGCTACATCATCTAGATCATACTTGGCTCTACTACCCCAACAAGATCAAACTTGGCTCTGCTACGTCAGCAAGATCCTACGTGGCTCTATTATATCAACAAGATCAAACTTGGCTCTGCTACATCAACAAGATCAAACTTGGCTCTGCTACATCAACAAGATCAAACTTGGCTCTGTTACCTCGACTTATTTTTTGACAACAAGGAAAACAAACTTGGCTCTGCTACATCGACAAAATCATACTTATCCCTGCTACCTCAGCTCATTTTTCTAGATCAAAAACAAACTTGGCTCTGCTACATCAACAAGATCAAACTTGGCTCTGCTACACCAACAGGATTAAACTCTGCTCTGCTAACTGAGCTAATTTTTCAAGAACAAGAAAAAGAAACTTTACTCTGCTACACCAATAAAAACACACTTGGCTCTGCTACACCAACAAAATCAAACCTTGGCTCATTGTTTTGGGAATAACAAAGAGAAATGTGCGTCTGCTACACCAACAAAATCAAACTTGGCTCTGCTACTTCATTTTTTTTTTTTAGAAAAATGAACTTTGTTCTGCTACATTAACAACATCAAACTTGGCTCTGCTAACTCGGCTCATTTTTCCAGAACAACAGAAAGAAACTTAGCTCTGCTACACTAATAAAAACAAACTTGGCTCTGCCTCCCCAACAAAATTAAACTTTGCTTTGCTACCTCTGCTCCTTTTTTGACTACCACAAAAACGAACTTGGCTCTGCTACATCGTCTCAGTCATCATTCAAGAACAGCAAAAAGAAACGTGGCTCTGCTGCAGAAGTTTAGCTTTCTAGAACAGCCAAATGAAACTTGGCTCTACACCGCCTCATTTTTCGAGCACAGCAAAAACAGACTTGGCTCTGCTACATTGGCTCATATTTAGAGAAGATTTTAGATAAGAAAATCAGATTCCAGCTCAATTTTATGGATCAATTTATGTTCTGCCCAATACTCCCCGGCCTGATTTCCGGCAACGTCTTCAGATTTAAGGTGTAATCGATAGTCTGACCATTGAGATCCACAATATGATCAATGGATTTCCATCACGGAATGGGGGCAATGAGCAGGAGGGGGATACTCACTGCCCTGTATAGATGAGGAGCATGGTCCTGGAAGCAGAAGTCACCTGTACCCTGCAGTGAGCGGAGCCTTCTGGATATATTAGTGGGTATATAGTGGGTATATAGTGGAAATATAGTGTCAGTGACTGCTCCGAGCCTCTACTCCAGGAATCAATCTGGTTTTAAGAAGTCGCTGCTTTCAAGTAATTAACCTGACAGCGGAGGCCTCCTGACAAGTGCTCACTCTAATGAGGACAAGCTGCCCCCGGATTGGATTGGCCGAGGCTGGATCCTGCCCCTCCAGCAATGTGTCACATAGACTAGTATTGATCACCCTACAGGGGCGCTCTCTTTCTTCTGTGCCGGGGCTGGTGGGCACACGCCTCTGCCGATCACCGCCACTGTGCCCGCAATGCTAGAGGATGAGCTGCCTGCACCGCACAGCTGGACCCTCTGAACATCAGCACTCTCCTCCACCTGCGTCTCCTGGGATCTTCATACACAGGACACTCCATACAGGGGACCAGTGACATGATGGATCTGCTCCGAGCCCTCCTCACCATCCTCACCATCCTCCTGCTCCACATCCACTGCTGCAGAGGAACCCGGCTGCAGAGCGGTGAGTGCAAAGTGGCATAGAAATGGACTAAGGGCTCTCATCCATCCATCCATCATCTATTATCTATCTATCTATCCATTATCTATCCCTCTATCTATCCCTCTATCCATCCCTCTATCTATCCATCTATCTATCTATCCCTCTATCTATCCCTCTAT